>NW_027507758.1:595822734-596387306 GCF_037356315.1 Lithobates pipiens | reverse complement strand
TATGAAGAGTTAACAGCTGTTAGCTTCCACTCCCTTTCAATGCAGAGCTGTGCCTCCTGAATAGTGATGGCCCGAACCTCCGACGGGACGTTTTCGCGAACGCGGACCGCGAACGAGGCCAACCGTTCGCGAAACCGAAGTTCGCCGCGGGCCCCATTGACTTCAATGGGAGGCGAACGTTTCAAACCTTTAGGTCGAATTTGCAGCCACGAGGTAATTATTAGCAGGGAAAACATAGTCCCACCACCTGGCCAATGACATAATACATGTATGAGGTGAATTTGGGATCGATAACTACAAGCATTCTTTTTTTATTTGGAAAATTGTTCTGACAATTCAGGACTGTGGAGCGCATGAAGGCAATGGAGGAGAGGGAAGGTCAGGGACCAGGGTAGGCAAAGAAGAGGGTGCAGGAGATGATCACCAGCAGCGTCACATACAGCAATGACACATGCACCGTGATAGAGGCATCTGACAACAGCACCGTGATAGAGGGCACTCACATCAGCAGCATGACATAAAGCATTAACACCAGCACCGTGACATACAGCATTGACAGCAACACCGTGATAGAGAGTACTGACATCAGAAGCGTGACATTAAGCACTGACATCAGCACCGTGATATACAGCACTGACAGCAGCACTGTGATAGAGGGCACTGACATCAGAAGCGTGACATACAGCACTGACATCAGCACCGTGATATACAGCACTGACAGCAGCACCGTGATAGAGAGTACTGACATCAGAAGCGTGACATTAAGCACTGACATCAGCATAGTGATATACAGCACTGACAGCAGCACCGTGATAGAGAGTACTGACATCAGAAGCGTGACATAAAGCATTAACACCAGCACCGTGACATACAGCATTGACAGCAACACCGTGATATACAGCACTGACATCAGAAGTGTGACATTAAGCACTGACATCAGCACCGTGATATACAGCACTGACAGCAGCACCGGAATAGAGGGCACTGACATCAGAAGCGTGACATACAGCACTGACATCAGCACCGTGATATACAGCACTGAAAGCAGCACCGTGATAGAGAGTACTGACATCAGAAGCGTGACATAAAGCATTAACACCAGCACAGTGATATACAGCACTGACAGCAGCACCGTGGTAGAGAGTACTGACATCAGAAGCGTGACATTAAGCACTGACATCAGCACCGTGATATACAGCACTGACAGTAGCACCGTGACATTAAGCACTCACACCAGCACCGTGATATACAGCACCGTAAGCAGCCCCAGGAGTAAGTCAGCACAGCACAGGGATGGTGTGATCCCCTCATAATAAGAACCACCAGGAGGAAGTCAGCACAGCACAGGGATGGTGTGATCCCCTCATAGTAAGCAGCCCCAGGAGTAAGTCAGCACAGCACAGGGATGGTGTGATCCCCTCATAATAAGAACCCCCAGGAGGAAGTCAGCACAGCACAGGGATGGTGTGATTCCCCTCATAATAAGAACCCCCAGGAGGAAGTCAGCACAGCACAGGGTTATCATAAGCAGCCCCAGTAGAAATATGACACCGCTCAACCTCTTCAAAGAGGAGGGTAGGGGCATATTGTACGGTGTGCTTTTTTGGGACAAGGAAGTGAGCCAAATGAAGAAAGAAGGTCTGTGTGCTTGATTAAAAAAATAGTTTATAGACATATACATGGTCTACTGGTCACATGTGTTGAATTCCTCCGAGATCCATGCCTCATTCATTTTTATAAATGTGAGGTAGTTAACACTGTCGTGAGCTAGGCAAGTACGCTTATCGGTCACGATCCCCCCTGCTGCGCTGAATGTCCTTTCGGACAGGACACTGGATGAGGGGCAAGCCAACAGTTCGATTGCAAATTGGGCAAGCTCTGGCCAGAGGTCAAGCCTGCCCACCCAATAGTCCAGGGGTTCATCACTCCTCAGAGCGTCCACATCGGCCGTTAACCCAATGTAGTCGGACACCTGACGGTCTAGGCGTTCCCTGATGCTGGATCCGGATGACACCTGTCGATGGGTCAGCTGAAAGAATGACCTCATATCCGAAGTCACCAACACATCTTCAAACTGGCCTCTTCTTGCAGGCGCTGTTGGATTGGTACCCGCAAATCCTTCTCTGGGAGTGGGAATTGCTCCTCTGCCAGTGCACGCAAAAGCAGAATGCAGCATTTCTCGAAGCAAGGCCTGGAAGTGCTGCATTCTGACAGCCCTCTGCGACGGCGGTAACATTTCCGCCATTTTGTGTTTGTACCGGGGGTCTAAGTACGTTGCCACCCAGTACTGGTCCTTGACCCTTATGCTTTTTATACGGGGGTCCCTATTAAAACACTGGAGCATGAAGGCCCCCATTTGCACTAAAGTGGAAGCGGTGTGGTGGCCTGGCTCCTGCTCATCATCCAGGATAATGTCGTCCTCTTCATTCTCCTCTCCCCATCCACGCACAACAGGGATCCCAGAAAGTTTTAAAGCACGCTCTTCTTGCTCCTCCTCATCCGCCCCGGCACCATCCTCCTCTGACTCCTCTTCAGACTCCTGTTGTTGACTTGTCTCAGATAGAGTAGCCCCCCCGGGAATTCATCCAGCATTGCGACTTCCTCATCTTCCCGCTCCTGCTCCTCCACAGCCTGATCAATGACACGACGCAATGCACGCTCCATAAAGAAGGCATAAGGTACCATGTCACTGATGGCGCCATGGCTGCGACTGACCAGTTTGGTGATCTCCTCAAATGGCCACAGAAGTCTGCATGCGTCGCACATGAGCAGCCACTGGCGCGGTGAAAAAAACCCCAGCTCCCCAGAACCGTTTCTTTCGCAGAGTTCATACAGGTAGACGATAACTGCACGTTTCTGCTGGAGCAGCCTATCAAGCATATAGAAGGTTGAGTTCCATCGCGTCGGGCAATCGCAAATAAGACGTCTGACCGGCAGATGGTGTCGCCGCTGAATGTCAGCAAGGCGAGCCATGGCCGTGTAAGATCTTCTGAAATGGGCCGAGATTTTCCTTGCCTGCCGCAAGATGTCCTGGACCCCAGGGTATTTGACAAAGAATCGCTGCACGACCAAGTTTAAGACGTGTGCCATGCATGGCACGTGCGTGATTTTGCCCTGTTTCAATGCGCTAAGCAGATTGGCACCGTTGTCACACACCACTTTACCAACTGTCAAATTGAGCGGTGTTAGCCACTGATCTGCCTGTGAACGCAAAGCTGAAAGGAGTGGCTCTTGGCTTCCAGGCACAACAGACACAGCACGGCATGGCAACGTCTCACCTGGCATGTGGAATAGGTTCTGGGGAGCTTGGGCGGTGCAGCGGAAGAGACGCTAGCAGCGGAAAAGGAGGAGGCAGCTGAGGAAGAGAGGGAGGAGGATGGAGTAGGAGGAGGAGGAGAAGAAGAGTCAGGCCTGCATGCAATCCGTGGCGGTAAAACCAAATCTACACGGGTGCCACGGGTTACATGCTTGACGGCCGTCAGAAGGTTCACCCAGTGGGCAGTAAAAGTGATATACCTTCCCTGCCCGTGTTTGCTAGACCACGTGTCTGTGGTCAGATGTATCTTGGCACCGACACTGTGTGCCAGAGATACATTCACTTGCCGCTGAACATGGCCATATAGCTCTGGGATGCCCTTCTCTGAGAAATACTTCCTTCCTGGGACCTTCCATTGTGGTGTTCCAATGGCCACAAATTTGCGAAAGGCCTCGGAGTCCACCAGTTTATATGGCAGTAGTTGGCGGGCTATCAGTTCTGACAAGCCAGCCGTCAACCGTTGGGCAAGAGGGTTATCCGGCGTCATCATTTTTTTACGCTCGAACATTAGGCCCACGGAAGCCTGCCTTTTTGCAGAAAAACGTGAGCTTGGCGTGATGGAAGGTGGAGTGGAGGACAATTGTGAGGAGAGAGGAGAAGGAGAAGTAGAAGACGAGGCTGGACGGTGAGAGCCTGCAGTGTGGCTTTGTGTGTTCCGTTGCTCCCACTGGGCTCGGTGATGGCTGCTCATGTGCCTTCTTAAGGCGGTTGTCCCTAGGTGAGTGTTGGGCTTACCGCGACTAATGCGTTGACTGCAAAGATTGCAGATGGCAACGCTATTGTCAGCAGCGGACACGTTAAAAAAAGCCCACACTGCGGAGCCATGTGCCAGTGTCCTGGGAGCGCCAGATGTGACCGTACATGGTCGATGACTCGCTCCTGATACATTTGCAGTCTGCTTTGTCCCTCCTGTGCAATGTAAGTTATTCCTGCTTCTCCTCCCTATCTGCTGGTCCATATCTCCCTCTGAACTCCCCTCCTCTTCCTCTCTTGTGGGCACCCACGTGACATCACTAGACATGTCATCATCAACGTCACCTTCATCACCCCTATAAGTAGAGATCTCGGAGTAGGCAGCAACACCGGGGACCAACCTCCTCCTTAGGCTGATCTGGGTACTGTCATCAGACTGCTGAGTAGCGGTTGTTGCTACCTAATCTTCCTGATCCAATACCAAGAGTGGCTGCTCATCAGAAATGTCCTCTTGATATGGATCGGAAAATAATTCCTGTGACTCAAGCGGAAGGTATGTGGTGGTGGTGGTGGTGTTGTTGTTGGTGGTAGTGTCTTTGGGGGTGCACATAGCAGAGAGTGAAGAAGAGGGTGCAGATCGAGAGGATGAGGAGGGTGCAGAAGAGTAAGGCTGAGTGAGCCACTCAACCAAATCTGGTGCGTCCTTTAAAGTAATTGAACGCACCTTCTGCAACTTCCCACTTTGGCTCAAGGCTGTTGCTCCTGCCCTACCCCTACCACCCCTGCGGAAGGGCCTGCCTCTTCCTCTGCCTGTCATTTTTAAATCACCCTGTGACAAAACTCCTAGTCCCTATACCAATGAAGGACTGCTGCAGTATAGGGCAGCGGTCAGCAGTGGTGCACCTCAACCCTATCTATTGTGGACCGATAGCGGTCCTTACAGAACCGCATACTGTACCGCACTCAACCCTATGTACTGTAGCACCCTAGACCAAGTTACCAGTCCTTATAAGAACTTTTGTGGACCAAGCAGGTTGTGTGTTAGTGATTAGCAGACTGTACGTCAGTCCCTATACCAATGAAGGACTGCTGCAGTATAGGGCAGCGGTCAGCAGTGGTGCAACTCAACCCTATCTATTGTGGACCAATAGAGGTCGTTACAGAACAGCAGACTGTACCGCACTCAACCCTATGTACTGTAGCACCCTAGACCAAGTTACCAGTCCTTATAAGAACTTTTGTGGACCAAGCAGGTTGTGTGTTAGTGATTAGCAGACTGTACGTCAGTCCCTATACTGCTGAAGGACTGCTGCAGTATAGGGCAGCGGTCAGCAGTGGTGCACCTCAACCCTATCTATTGTGGACCGATAGCGGTCCTTACAGAACAGGAGACTGTACCGCACTCAACCCTATGTACTCTAGCACCCTAGACCAAGTTACCAGTCCTTATAGGAACTTTTGTGGACCAAGCAGGTTGTGTGTTAGTGATTAGCAGACCGTACCACACTCAACCCTATGTACTGTAGCACCCTAGACCAAGTTACCAGTCCTTATAAGAACTTTTGTGGACCAAGCAGGTTGTGTGTTAGTGATTAGCAGACTGTACGTCAGTCCCTATACTAATGAAGGACTGCTGCAGTATAGGGCAGCGGTCAGCAGTAGTGCACCTCAACCCTATCTATTGTGGACCGATAGCGGTCCTTACAGAACAGCAGACTGTACCGCACTCAACCCTATGTACTGTAGCACCCTAGACCAAGTTACCAGTCCTTATAAGAACTTTTGTGGACCAAGCAGGTTGTGTGTTAGTGATTAGCAGACTGTACGTCAGTCCCTATACCAATGAAGGACTGCTGCAGTATAGGGCAGCGGTCAGCAGTGGTGCACCTCAACACTATCTATTGTGGACCGATAGCGGTCCTTACAGAACAGCAGACTGTACCGCACTCAACCCTATGTACTGTAGCACCCTAGACCAAGTTACCAGTCCTTATAGGAACTTTTGTGGACCAAGCAGGTTGTGTGTTAGTGATTAGCAGACTGTACGTCAGTCCCTATACTGCTGAAGGACTGCTGCAGTATAGGGCAGCGGTCGGCAGTGGTGCACCTCAACCCTATCTATTGTGGACCGATAGCGGTCCTTACAGAACAGCAGACTGTACCGCACTCAACCCTATGTACTGTAGCACCCTAGACCAAGTTACCAGTCCTTATAGGAACTTTTGTGGACCAAGCAGGTTGTGTGTTAGTGATTAGCAGACTGTATGTCAGTCCCTATACTGCTGAAGGACTGCTGCAGTATAGGGCAGCGGTCAGCAGTGGTGCACCTCAACCCTATCTATTGTGGACCGATAGCGGTCCTTACAGAACAGCAGACTGTACTGCACTCAACCCTATGTACTGTAGCACCCTACACAGACCAAGTTACCAGTCCTGATAAAGAGCTTTGTGGAAAAAGTGAGTTGTGAATGATTAGCAGACTGCAGCAGAAGGGCAGCAGTCAAGTATAATATTCTTTCTATATTTGGAAGAAAGAATATTATACGTGTACAAGCCTATTACCGTACCACTGATACTAGTCCTGAAAAGAACCTTTGTGGAACTAATAGTAACAGCAAGTCTTTAAACTGACCCTCACTGCCTGACAACACTGCTTCCTTCCTGTCCCTATACAAAGTGGCAAAAAAGAGTACACTGGAACGATTAGTGGTTACTGGAACAGCTCTTTTGTGGACCTGATAGTAACAGCTAATGATGATGATGATGATGATGAAAGACTAATCTGGCTGTCCCTGCAGCACACACCGTCCTTTCCCTTTCTCTAAACTGACAAAAGACACTCAGGCTGCTGCAAGAATCAGTAGCACAGCAAACCTATATACACCTAACACCTATACCAGTCCTGAAAAGAACTTTTGTGTACCAAATAGCTAACGTTTTATCTGTCCCTACTCCACACAGCAACCTTTCCCTATAGTGACAGAAGAAAGAATGTAAAATGGCCACCGGATCGAGTGTATTTATAGGTTAGGGGGAATGTCCAAGTGTCCATGTGCTGTCATGTCTCAATTGGCTGTCCTGTACCCCATGATAGACGTGACATCATAGGTCAAAGTTCTTTTACACATTAAACACGTAAGTCCGCCGGGGCGAACGACGGGAAAAAGGCGAGCGAACCGCGAACGACCGAAATTCGCCGCGAAACGACCGCCGGGCGAACCGTTCGGCCATCATTACTCCTGAACTCATCTTATTACCTGCACTCAGCTTATTGCCCACCCCAATGCAGAACTGTGCCTCCCATACCTGGCTTGCTATCATCCTGCCTCTCGACATGCAGAGAATGACAGTGGCCAAAAGCGGTTCCTAAATGTCGCGATCATGGGTCCAGGTGGGACAGTGGCTCAGTCCGGTCCACGGTCCGCCACTAAGTAAAGCCTGTCCTATAGCATACATGCAATCTCATCTCTGACCATCTTATGTAGCATGTCTGCAGTCTCCGGCCATTTCTTTCAGTATGTCTACAGTCTCCGACAGTCTCCTCTTGTATGTCTGTAGTCTATCACTATCTCCTTTGGTATTTCTAGCACTAAATTGTATTTTGTGTGCTAAGCACTGCAGTTGATGCCACCAAAATCTCAGTTGTTGACCAACACTGCGATGTACTCTTAAACCAAGTTATATATACACAAAAGACATGGAGTGTATGAGAGTCAGAACAAGCCTTTGAGGCTTAAAGTGGGAGTAAACTCCCTTGGTTGATTTTAAGATTTACCTATAGGTATAGTAAATATCTCCTAAACATGCACCTTTTGGAGTTATTTACCTGTGAAGCCCCTGGTGCAGGGCCAGATTAACAGCATCATGGGCCTGGTGCTGAGGATTTTGGTGGGCCTTTTTACGGAAACAAAATGAAAATGCAAAAATGTTTTGCTAAAACAAATTAAATATACTCTCACCAGTAATATCAGCCGTGCAGCCTTTGAGCAGCAGCAACACCCCCAATACCACCTGCTATTGTTACCGGCCTCAAAATGTGAATTAAGAGAGCCGATGATTGTAGACGCGATGAGATAAGGTGATCAGCTTGGCGTGGACTGCAAAGAATCACACAAACAGCATGAGATATGACCACTGACTTTATGGCTGGAAGTAGTTTAATTTTTACATAACAATACATCTTTTACATTTTTATAGTCACATGTTTATAAACATTAACAATATATATAATACAGATTTTAACTAAAGTATTTTAAAACGTAGTTACAACAATGAACATTACTAAATTTAATAACATATATATCCCTGTTATTCAGTGTTATAGATAATTATCTTTATCTCTCTGGTACATTTTAAGTGTGCAATAATCATACTAGCAATGCATTGCTTTAATACAAATATTTTCATGGTAGTACTCTTTTTTAACCACTAGATGGTGCACATTGCATGTCTGTATGATGCAATACATAAGCTTTACATACAATAGGTTTTTTCTATATTAAATAACAGAAAACATGTGCTTCTATAAATCTATGCAATTTCCAATAAATCAGGTTTAAATATACCTATTTAGAAAGGTTTAGTGTTTATCATAGACATTTGTTCTGACTAATGCAGTATTTTCATGTTCTTATGCACTTTTCACTTGTTTCTGACACATGCTGTTCTAAACTTCTAATTACAGCAAAACTATAGCATAAAATCTGCTGAGACTTTTTCTGCATCTGCTCAAGATGTTTAGGAATCTTTCTATCACAGGTTAATACAGATTAGGAACAATTTAGAGTACATACCTGCAAAGAATCACACAAACAGCATGAGACATGACCACTGACTTTATGGCTGGAAGTAGTTTAATTTCCAGTCACATGGTGTGTGGCCTTATATAGACTCTGTTTGTGTACCTTCTCTGCCATCTACTGGTTATTAATAGAATAGAAGGGCCATGTTTAGAAATATAAAAAAAAATGAATATGTACTTTGCTTTGGGGTGTCTGTTTTGTGACCATATAAACCCCAGTCCGTCACACTCTCCTCTCCTTCAGTTAATGGCTCCCGACATTAAACTCAATTGGTATCTGAACAATATTTAGTGATTTAAGTAACCCAAATAGGTACTTGTTGCCACCAAGGAGCTACGTTAACTACCTGGCATGTCCTGGGAGTAGCTAGCATTGTAGGAGTTTGTATGGTGTGAACCTGACTTGGTCTGTATCTTGGCTGACCTAGTGTGTCATATGTAAAGATCTCTTTAGGCTTAGCTTGTCTGGTAGATCTTCTGACAGGAGTTGAGTCTTCTCCATCAACATAATTTTCCATTTGCATATCTTGGTTCACAGGTAAGTCTTGACTTAATGAGGGTAATTCTGCAATGTCTAGTCCCACCATGTCTGTAGCCCAGATTTGGTCGCCAACTACTGTTCCATCATTTTGTTCTTGTTCAACATTGGGTGTGGTAGTTGTAGGATAGAACTCTTCAGCAGAAACTCTTAATGGGATTTTCTCTACGTTTTGAGAGTTTGGTTGAGACACAACACGATCATGACTTTCTGTAGTCTCTGGTATATAAGGATAATACCATCTTTCTTCATCTGAACATTCCTCCTCCTGGTCCACATTCATTCTGGCATCCTTTCTGTTACTTGATTGTCTTTGTTTCATCGGTACTCTTGGAATGTGTCCTTCAATTGGTAGGTCATTTACTGGTAGTAAAAGATTTCTGTGCAGTACTCGAATAGTCTTTTTACCACTTTCAGGCTGAATTTTGTACACAGGCCCATCTTTGATTCTTTCTACCACTTTGTGTACTGATTCTTCCCAGTATGAACGAAGTTTACCAGGTCCTCCTCTTTCAGAGAGATTTCGTACTAAGACCCGATCACCCGGTTGAAGAGGTGCTCCTTTTATCTTTTTGTCATAGTACTTCTTTCCTTTAGCAGATGATTTTTTGCTATTCTCGGATGCGATTTTGTAAGCTTCTTGCATTCTAGATGCCCATTTCTGAGTAAATGTTGGTTGACTTTCTGATTCCTTTTCCAAATTTAGGTTGAGCATTAGGTCAATTGGCAAACGAGGAGATCTTCCATACAATAGAAAGAATGGCGAGTATCCTGTGGCTTCATGCCTGGTGCAATTGTATGCATGAACCATATGTGGAAGATGTTCTTTCCAATCTGACTTTTTCTCTTCCTCTAAGGTGCGAAGCATCTGTAACAAAGTATGGTTCAGTCTCTCCACTGGGTTACCCTGTGGATGGTATGGAGTAGTTCTTGAATGAGAAATCCCTGCCAATCGTTGCAATGTCTGAAATAAGTTGTTTTCAAATTCTCTTCCTTGGTCATGGTGGAGTTTCTCTGGATAGCCAAAACGTGGTATGAAATCTTGAAAGATCTTTTCTGCCGCCGTTTTTCCAGATTTGTTCTTAGTTGGATACGCTTGTGCAAAGCATGTGAAATGGTCAATTATTACAAGTATATACTCATATCCTCCTTTGCTTTTCTCCAAGTGAAGATAATCAATGGATACTAACTCTAAAGGTGAACTGGTAGTAATCGAACCCATAGGTGCTTTTTCGGTGATATTTGGACGCTTTTGTTTGATGCAGCTACACTTCTTCAGCACATATTCATCAATGTCTTTTTGCATAAATGGCCAGTAAAATCGTTCACGTGCTAGGTGGGTTACCTTGTCAGTACCAATGTGACCCATGTCATCATGAAGATTTCTTAAGACCAATGGTTTTAACTTTTCTGGTAGAACTAGCTGTTTTCGGGTTCCAGAGTGTTGGTAGAGGATTCCTTCATCGAATCTGAGTTTATTCCATTCGTGTATCAAACGTCTTGTTTTGCTGGTCATACTCTCCTTTTCTTTGTGGTTTGGAATCCAGTCGTTCTCCTTAAGCCAGACCACTTCTCTAATGTTGGTATCGTCTTGTTGTAATGCTCTGATATTCTCCTGAGTCATTGGGCAGATTGTCTGTCCTTTCAGCAATTCTTCGGCCACATCACTTTCTGAGTGAAGAGTCAATGAAGCCACCCATAATGCCTCTTCTTCGTCAACAGCTTTGCTCCCTTGCCACATAGCTGACACAACCTCAGATGGTACAAGCTCTGTGTACTCACTCAGATTCTTCGTGAGTTCCACCGGAAATCGTGACAGTGTATCTGCGTCTGCATTCTGTTTACCTGGCCTGTACTTGATATCGAAGTGGAAATCGGCCAACTCGCCAACCCAGCGATGACCCACAGCATTCAGTCTGGCAGTACTCAATACATATGTCAATGGGTTGTTGTCTGTGTAAACGGTGAATGTTGGAGCGTAGTACAAGTAATCTCTGAATTTGTCACAGACTGCCCACTTGAGAGCTAAAAACTCAAGTTTACCAGAGTGAAGATGGTAATTGCGCTCTGCTGGAGTCAATGTTCTGGAGCCAAACCCAATAACACGAAGTTTTTCTCCTTGTCGTTGGTATAGTACAGCACCTAGGCCTTCATTGGAAGCATCAGTGTGTAAGATGAAGGGTAAGTCAAAATCAGGGTATGCTAGAATTGGTGGATTGGTTAGCATGTCCACCAGTCTGGATACTACAGCTTGATGTTTGGGTGTCCATTGAATCAGTGTTTTAGATGGCACTTGTGCTTTGTTCCCGTTTTTCTTTGTAGATTCCCTCCGATTGTTTTTGGGGATGGATGTAGCAGATTCTTTCTCAGTGTTCTGCAAAAGTTCATACAGTGGTTTAGCAAGTCGAGAGAAATCTTGAATGAAGGACCTGTAATAGCTCAGGAATCCTAACAAAGATCTGACTCCTCCCACTGTTTTTGGTTCTTTCCTTTTCAAATGTAATACCGCTTCAAGATCTTTTGGGTCAATTTTTATGCCTTCTTCTGACACCATTCGTCCAAGGTATCGAATCTGTCGTTTAAAGAGTTCACACTTCTTCGGTCTAAGTTTGATACCATGCTCACGCATTCGACTAAGCACTTGCCTAATATCATTGACATGCTCCTGAAAAGTTTTGGAGTAGCAAAGTACGTCATCCAAGTATGGAGAACAACATTTGTCTCTGATGCCCTCTAATACATTCTCCATGCATCTCTGAAAAGCTGCTGGGGCATTCGTTAATCCAAATGGTATACGGTTCCACTCCAGGAGTCCCCAGGGGGTGCTGAAAGCTGTCAGATGTCTGGAGTCTTCATGCACAAAGCCTTGATGATACGCACTACCCTGGTCCAGGATTGAGAACCACGTAAATCCTCCTAAGCTATCCAGCAGATCTTGTATTCTGGGTAGTGGATGTCTATCTGGGATAGTCTTTCGGTTTAACTCCCTAAAGTCAACACATAGTCGTAGGCTACTGTCCTTCTTTCGAACACAAACAACTGGTGATGAGTATGCGGAAGAAGATTTTGTTACCCAACCTCGGTCAAGAAGGTTTTGGATATATTCTTTCACTTCTTTGTATAGGGGTTTCGGTATCGAATTGTAGCGTTTCTGGACAGGAGTTTCATCGTTCAGATTTATCCTCAGTTTCAGGTTAGGAATGCATCCTATGTCTCCCTCATCTCGAGCAAAGACATCTGATTCATCATATAACATTTGTCTCACTATCTCCTGTTCTTCTTCTGAGAGATCTTCCAAATTGACAGGTGGGTGCCACTTAACAGATTTGTTAGTGGGTAGCTGATTTCCAGTGTCCACTTGATTCAACTGGTTTACATGAAACACCCTTTTCTTCTGGTCAATTCCCTTTCCATCGTCTTTGTTTGGAGACAATGGTAGAATCTCAGCTGCTGGAGAAATGGTACCCAATACTGTTCTGGGTGGAAGGTAGATGTCATGTTGAGCACGGTTCAGTATAGGTATCTTCACCAGTTTAGAGAACCCATTTGGCACATCTACCACTGAAGGAAATAGTTCAAGTCCTTCCTCAACTGGATATTCGGGAAGTGGTTCAAATGGCATGATTCCTCCTTTCGGCCACGCTCTAATTCTGCATTTGACTTCACAGAGCTCGCCTCCTTTAATCTGGAGTCCCTTCTTCCCCACTTTGACCATACGACTATCGAATATTTCTCCTGGGTCAGTTGCTTGACTGACAGCATTGACAATGTTATTCGCTACACTCTGTCTTACATTCATAGCTTCACTCAGCAAGATAGTCAGGTTTTGGGTGCTGTTTGGTCGGTCACGGTTTTCTCTGATTAATTCTTCGATAACATTAAACCCAAGAATTGGATTGTCATTACAGCAGTCACTCACCAGCATTGGCACATAAATGGCTAAGTTTCCATGTCCACTACTTTCGAATTCCAGGCAGACTTCAATCCACCCGATGAATGGAATGATAAAACCATTTGCAGCTGTAATGGATAAGTTGTCATCACAAATTAAATCTTGTATGTGCCTAATGGAGACGCTGGGTAGAAACTTTTCTAACCATGCCTTCCCGACAATGCTGACCTGAGCTTCTGTATCCATCAACATGTCAACCGGAACACCATTCATCCGACATGACAGTAGGCATTTTCCTCCAATTAATTGTGCTACGTGTTGTTTGGAGAATCCATTCTCTTTTGGGAGTGTTCTAGTTGACCGGTGGGTGAATACCCTGTTTACCTTAGCATGGGACAGATCATTTGAGGTGGTCACTGGTTGTCCCTTTCCCAGTAACCGTCTGTCGTTTCCCGACTGCCTTCTTTTCTTCAAGCAATCAACCGCTCTGTGTCCTGTCCAACCACAGTAGAAACAATGGTAGCAGTTCTGACTCTCTTGTTTAATGCAATCATCACACCTGGGCTTGCAGTGAGTTGTATCTGGAACTTGAACATTGGTTAGTGGCTTAGTCATTTGGTTTCCAACAAGAGGAGTTAGTTTCATCATCTTTTCCAGGTTCTTTGTGAGAGCAGAGACCTGTGTTGTTAGTTCCATTAATGCAGTGTGATTTGCTTTAACATCTCCCTCAACTCTCTGTTGCAAGGTGTCTTTTTCACTATTACCTGGTGTCTGGGATGAATGAACAGTAAGAGGTTTATGTTTAGGAGCACTGTTTAAGCGTCTCTGCCTTTCTGTTTCCTCATCAACTGATCTGGTGACTTGCTCTATGATAAAGTCATCCGTTACTGTCAAATCAGACACATAAGGCTTGATATCTCGTCTAACATTAGAATTTTTCTCATTTAGTCCCTGATACAGTGTATGAAGGAATATGCCTTGCACCAGTTTTTTGTCATAGCTAAGCTCTCTCCTATCATGTTGTGATGTAGACAGAACTTTTTGTTTTAACCCCACTAGCCTGTAAACAAATTGTTGTGCTGTTTCTCTTTCTTGCTGGGTAGCATTGCTAAGGTCCTGAAATAACTCATTACCACTTCGTTCTCTCATATGTGACTTCAAAAACCTTTTCAATTCAGCAACAGTAAGATCATCTTTGTCAGTCAACATATCTTTAAAATTACCAGGTTTGATTATTCTCAACACTGTGCGTATAATTTCAGATTCAGGGAATTTTTCTGTTAGACCCTCGTCAATTTGTCTGCACACGCTACTGTAACTCATGTCCGAACCATGATCTGAAATTACACCACCATGCATTTTAAATTCTCTATGTGGCAATAAAGCAACAACATCAGTTAATCTCACCACCTCCGATACCTGTTCAGTCCTTGCAGTCCCACTACTTATTTTTTTTGCAGCGGTTGCAATGTCCACAGTTGGTGTACTTTCCTTGTTAAATTTTAGTTCCTTGATCTTGTCTTGGATGATGAGTAGGTACGACATACCTTGATCTTCCAACTTTTCCAGCTGATCACTTCTCAAGTAGTCTTCAATAAATTCAACAAGTTCCATTTCGTTGGTACCAGTCACTGATGGAACGTCCACGTCTCTTTCATCTTCCAGCGAAATAGCGAGGCTATGCAGCTGTTCTTCATTAAGCAGATGAATTTGTTTCTGGATATCCCACATCAGCGCACGACGAGGAGACGCCATCTCTGTTGCAATCTGAAGACTTGCACTCACGAGGCAGACGACACTCACGACTCTCCTTGTAGCTCTGTAGCTGGCTCACGCTTGTCTCGTGCTTCCCTCTCACTGGTAACCCAACGAATCCCGGCACACGAGCCCCCAAAATGTTACCGGCCTCAAAATGTGAATTAAGAGAGCCGATGATTGTAGACGCGATGAGATAAGGTGATCAGCTTGGCGTGGACTGCAAAGAATCACACAAACAGCATGAGATATGACCACTGACTTTATGGCTGGAAGTAGTTTAATTTTTACATAACAATACATCTTTTACATTTTTATAGTCACATGTTTATAAACATTAACAATATATATAATACAGATTTTAACTAAAGTATTTTAAAACGTAGTTACAACAATGAACATTACTAAATTTAATAACATATATATCCCTGTTATTCAGTGTTATAGATAATTATCTTTATCTCTCTGGTACATTTTAAGTGTGCAATAATCATACTAGCAATGCATTGCTTTAATACAAATATTTTCATGGTAGTACTCTTTTTTAACCACTAGATGGTGCACATTGCATGTCTGTATGATGCAATACATAAGCTTTACATACAATAGGTTTTTTCTATATTAAATAACAGAAAACATGTGCTTCTATAAATCTATGCAATTTCCAATAAATCAGGTTTAAATATACCTATTTAGAAAGGTTTAGTGTTTATCATAGACATTTGTTCTGACTAATGCAGTATTTTCATGTTCTTATGCACTTTTCACTTGTTTCTGACACATGTTGTTCTAAACTTCTAATTACAGCAAAACTATAGCATAAAATCTGCTGAGACTTTTTCTGCATCTGCTCAAGATGTTTAGGAATCTTTCTATCACAGGTTAATACAGATTAGGAACAATTTAGAGTACATACCTGCAAAGAATCACACAAACAGCATGAGACATGACCACTGACTTTATGGCTGGAAGTAGTTTAATTTCCAGTCACATGGTGTGTGGCCTTATATAGACTCTGTTTGTGTACCTTCTCTGCCATCTACTGGTTATTAATAGAATAGAAGGGCCATGTTTAGAAATATAAAAAAAAATGAATATGTACTTTGCTTTGGGGTGTCTGTTTTGTGACCATATAAACCCCAGTCCGTCACACTATGCGGTCTCTCAACAGCAGCAACATAGGAGACCACATTTCCAAACTGCCATTCAGGGAGATCCCCCCTTCCCAAAAAAAAAAGAGGGGGGATGTAGTCTCGGGTTGATGGGGAAATAGGTGGCGGGGGGGATTTTTCAGGCAAATGGCACTTAGCACTTAAAATCATCCTGATGCTATGTTTGATATGGCGTCGGGATGATCAAATTCCATTATTTCTATTACTACATTGTAATATATAGTGAAATAGTTCAACTCACCATGATGCGTTATCAGTGGGAACCTGAGCTTGTCACTTCCCACCAGATGCAGTGTGTCGCTTGCCACCATTGCCTGCTGCCAGATGCCACCCGCAGCCTGCCACCAGATACAGTGTGCCACTTGCCACCAGATACAATGTGCCACTTGCCATCAGCATGCCACCAGATACAGTGTGCCACTTGCCACCAGCAGCCTGTCACCAGATACAGTGTGCCACTGGCAGCCTGCCACCAGTTAAAGTGTGCCACTTGCCACCAGATACAGTGTCACTAGCAGCCTGCCACCAGATACAGTGTGCCACTTGCCACCAGATACAGTGTGCCACTTGCCACCAGCAACCTGACAAAAGATACGGTGTGCCACTTGTCACAAGCAGCATGCCAGATAGTGTGCCACTTGCTACCAGCAGCATGCCACCAGATTAAAGCGGGATTCCACCCTAAAGTGGAACCTCCGCTGATCGGAAACCCCCCCCCCCCCCGGTGTCACAATTGACACCTTTCAGGGGGGAGGGGGGTGGAGATACCTGTCAAAGACAGGTATTTTCACCCACTTCCGGGCATAGACTCCCACGGGAGTCTACGCCATTTCCTGCCTTGCCGCGCTGTCTGCTGGGACACACACGGGTCCCAGTGACAGCGCGGAGATTTCCTATTGCGCGGCGCAGCTCGCGCATGCGCAGTAGGGAACCGGGAAGTGAAGCCGATTCGCTTTACTTCCTGATTCCCTCACTTCGAATGGCGGCGGCAGCAGCCGAGGCACGAGCGGTCGATCGGCCTCGGCATCGCTGGAACCCGGGACAGGTGAGTGTCCATTTATTAAAAGTCAGCAGCTGTAGTATTTATAGCTGCTGGCTTTTAATATTTTTTTGGGGGCGGAATCCCTCTTTAAGTGTGCCACTTGCCACCAGCAGTCTGCCACCAGATACAGTGTACCACTTGTCACAAGCAGCCTGCCACCAGATAGTGTGCCACTTGCCACCAGCAGCCTGCCACCAGCAGCATGCCACTTGCCACCAGCAACCTGCCACCAGATACGGTGTGCCACTTGTCACAAGCAGCATGCCAGATAGTTTGCCACTTGCTACCAGCAGCATGCCACCAGATACAGTGTGCCACTTGCCAACAGCAGCCTGCCACCAGTTACAGTGTGCCACTTGTCACAAGCAGCATGCCAGATAGTGTGCCACTTGCTACCAGCAGCATGCCACCAGATACAGTGTGCCACTTTCCACAAGCAGCCTGCCACCAGTTACAGTGTGCCACTTGCCACAAGCAGCATGCCAGATACAGTGTGACACTTGCCACAAGCAGCATGTCACCAGATACAGTGTGCCACTTGCCACAAGCAGCCTTCCACCAGATACAGTGTGCCACTTGCCACATGCCGCCTTCCACCAGATACAGTGTGCCACTTGCCACAAGCCGCCTTCCACCAGATACAGTGTGCCACTTGCCACAAGCAGCCTGCCACCAGATACAGTGTGCTACTTGCCATCAGCAGCCTGCCACCAGCAGCAGTGTACCACCAGATACAGTGTGCCACTTGCCACAAGCAGCATGCCAGATACAGTGTACCACTTGACACAAGCAACATGCCACCAGATACAGTGTGCCATTTGCCACAAGCAGCCTGCCATCAGATACAGTGTGCCACTTGCCACAAGCAGCATGCCAGATACAGTGTGCCACTTGCCACAAGCAGCATGCCAGATACAATGTGCCACTTGCCACCAGCAGAATGTCACCAGATACAGTGTGCCACTTACCACCAGCAGCCTGTCACCAGATACAGTGTGCCACTTGCCACCAGCAGTGTGCCACCAGATACAGTGTGCCACTTGCCACCAGCAGTGTGCCATCATCAGCCTTCCACCGGATAGTGTGCTACTTGCCACCAGCAGCAGTGTGCCACCAGCAGCCTTCCACAAGATAGTGTGCTACTTGCCATCAGCAGCCTGCCACCAGATACAGTGTGCCACTTGCCACCAGCATGCAACCAGATACAGTGTGCCACTCGCCACCCACAGCCTGTCACCAGATACAGTGTGCCACTTACCACCAGCAGCCTGCCACTGCCTCCAAGACTCTGCCCAGATGGATAGAAGAGACAGGGCCTGCATAGTCAATCAAATCCCTGGAGCCCCCACCCCTCCTGAGCTGGGATGGTATGGCTGTATGTATGTATGCCAGGAGTTTTGTTTAGACCAAGTTGTACAGGGTTGTGTGTGCAAGCTTTTGGGCTCACACTGGTGTGCTGCAGTTGGCTGCACTGCTCATGTATCTGCAGTTTTAGCTGCAGTCCTATTGATTTATATCAGGTTGCAGGTTTTTGCTGCATTTTCTGACAGTGTGCCAAAGATGCAGCATGCAGGAATTTTGGTGCGCTTTCAGAAAATGCAGAAAAAACAAACAACCTAATAGAAATCTATAGGACTGGGGGTAAAACGCAGGAAAACTGTGGATACACCAGCAATGGGCCAAAACACAGCAAATCAGTGTGAACCACCTAAAAGCACAAGGGGCCACCAAGCACTGCCACAGGCTGATGACACAATTCTAAACACTTTGGCTGCAGTTATAACAGCTACTGCTGGTGAAAAAAGTTAAAAACGAGGGAAAGGGATATAAGAAACCAGTCACTGAGCTCACATGTGGATGGTCCCTGGAGGCTCATCACTCAGAGATATCCTGTTCACCTTCTATCTGCCAGTGTTTCCCACCCACACGGCTCCTTCACTGCACAGACTTCACAGAGGGGGAGGGGAAAGGCAGAGCCGACTCAGCCTCTTCCATTTGTGTAGGGGGGGAACTGTGCACTGTGACATTGTAATAACCACAGTGAGCAAACACAGATGCAGCCAGACACCCCTACATTTACACACACTTCTCCTGTCCCATAGAAGTTTATGGACAGGAAAAAAAAAATCGGGCTTATGCTGCTGGCTGGGTGGGCCTATTTTAAGGCAGGGGCCTGGAGCTGCAGCTCCATCAGCCCCTATGTTAATCCGACCCTGCCCTGGTGACATCACCAGGTCATTCGCTCTGAAGGAATAGCATGGGTAACAGTCCTGTGCCATGAACAGCGTTTCCTGTGCATATGTGTGGGATTGATATCATCGCTAGAGTTGGGGTGATGGTTCGGCCCGAGCATCAGTTCAGGCCAAACATTGGCTGTTCACCCCCTTGGGAATTTGCAGGGTGTTTGATGGTTGTTCGCCCCACCAAACACCCTACTATGCACTGTGCGCTGCACAGTAAATTTTGCTCTCTGATTGGGCACAGCTTTGTTGTTGATGGGGACAAGGGCCCAATCCCCACAACCGTGGCCGGCCCGTGACGTTACAAGAAGGGCAAGACAACCAGGTGACATTGCCAGGTTGGCCTCGCCCTTTCCTATATAAGAACTGTCAAAAGGCTAGCCTGCAGAAGGCAGCCAGCCTTCGTGTTCGCAAGAACATTTTTATATTTTTTTCAGGGGTGGTGGGCAGCGTGATTGACAATGGATTTACCCGATAATCATTCAAATGGGGGGTGGGATCTGGGGATTCCGATAAGACCCCCTGCCCGTAGACCCCCACAACCACCAGCCACGGTTATGGGGATGAGGCCCTTCTTCCCATGAACATGGGGACAAGCTGCTTTGGGGTCCTGCCCCAAAGCACCCACCCCCCCATGTTGAGGGCATGTGGCCTGGCATGGTTCAACCCCCTTTCCTGAACTTCCAGGCTGCATGGTTTGATAAGGGCCTGGAATGAACTGTATGGAATTTTTCAATAGCCGGGTGACGGCAATTGTAACCACATGTCATTTTAAATGTAATGTGACTTTTTTTATTTTTTATTTTGCTACAGCATGCTACTTATACGACACTTTACATGCACACTAAAGGGACCCCCCAGTCACTATATTTAAAGAAATGTTTCATTTTTATTGTTGCACTTCTAGCATCATTAAAATCACTGCTCCTGAAAAAAATTGTTTTTAAAAATATTTTTGGCAATAATACATGTCCCTCAGGGCAGTACCTAGACCCCCATATCACTTTTATTGCCAATTACTCGCATATAAGCCTTCAAAATGGACACTGTTTGGCTCCCATAGACATCAATGGGGTTCGCCGTTTGGGTTAGAACTTCTGCTGGGGTTCTGCTGTGAACCAAACAGGGGGGTGTTCGACCCATCTCTAGTCATCACGGCTCATCAACCCGGAAGGAAGACCGGATGAAGAGGAAAGCCCTATCAGTGGTGACAGCATACCGCTGGAGGGCTTCGTTTTAAGGTAAGTTTCACAGAATGTGCTAGTATGAGATTCATACTAGCACATTATAACTTTGCCTTGCAGTTTTGTTTGTGTTTTTTTTTTTTTTAAAGCCGGTGGTTTACTACTGCTTTTAGGAGCCCATTTAACACTAAGGCCTCTTTCACCCTTTCTACAGTCCCTAACACCCCTTGATAGGCAGTGCCACCTGTAAAACGTAACATGTCTTGTTAGAACTGACGCACCATGAAACTAAACATCAAGATCATGGTAATGTGTACTCACCAGGGGTGGCCCATCCATTAAGGGTGCACGAGCCTCGCCTAATTTCTCTAGCCACCCACTATATCTAGAATGGATAGATTCATGTATTGCCTCTCTGCCAATCAGGTAGCGTGGGTCTGATACCCATCACCTGATTGGCTAAAAGGACAGGCACTGCTATTGGACGTCTAGCAGGAAGCAAGAAGAGATGCATGAAAGGACACCTCACCACTGCCTGACCCGCCACGAAGATGGGGTAAGTGATGGTCAGAAAGTGGGTGGGCAGGGGTCACAGTGGCTGCATTTTGTGGAACACAATGGTGCCATTTGATGGGCACAATGGCGGCATTTGATGGGCACAGGTGGAGCATTTAATTGTCCCAATGGCAGCATTTGATGGGCTGTAATTACAGTGGCTCTAATTGATGGGCACAGCGGCTGCAATTTATGTGTACTGTGGCGGCATTTGATGGGCATAGTGACTGCATTTGATGTCACAGTGGCTGCATTTGATGGCACAGTGGCGACATTTGATGGGCCCAGTGGCTGCATTTGATGGGCACAGTGGCTGCATTTGATGAGGCACAGTGGCTGCATTTGATGAGGCACAGTGGCTGCATTTGATGAGGCACAGTGGCTGCATTCGATGAGCACAGTGCCTGCATTTGATGGGCACAGTGCCTGCATATGATGGCCACAGTGAGGCTGCAATTTTTCAGTTTGTTTGAGCACCACCAGCTCCAGCCACAGCCACTGGTACTCACCCAATCAGCTGCTATGTTCATTTAGAAGTAGGTGGTCAGGGGTCAGTTATGTTTAAGCATCCTCTTTTAAGCCACTCCCACCATCAGATGTAATCTAATCATGCCTATTGCTCTCTGTGGCATGCAAAGCAGTTTATTTTTCAATTGTATCCCAGGTTGGCTGATATTTTGTCACGCTGTATTGACTTTTTAAGTTTAAACCAGGCAAATTACTTGGTAATGTAAGATGGCTTTATCTCTGCTCTCCACCTGCATGAGAGGTGTCTTCAGCCACGCTTCGACACCTAGTAGGGTTGATCATTGATGCAGTGCTACCTAAGCCCACTAGGTGGTGAAATGTCTATATGGGACCTCTTCTGCTGGTGGAAAGCAGAGCGGACGTCTTCTTACATTACTTGGTTTGGGTTTGGTCACAGTGAGTTGGTGTCCTGTGTGCAATTGGTTGCCATTTTTCTGTAGCATATTGTGGCCTCGACAAGCTGTTTTATATGATCTGCTGATTTTCAACATTAAGTGCTGTTGCACTTTGAATGACAATTGCGCGGTCATGCAACACTGCATCCGAATGAAACTTGTATAATTTTTTCCCACAAATAGATTGGTGGCATTTAATCACCACTGGGTTTTTTATTTGTTGATAAACAAAAAATTTTAGAAATTTTTTTATTTTTTTGTTTCTGTTATAAAAAATTTTTTTCCTTCACTCACAGGCACTGATGAGGCTGCACTGATGGTCACTGATGAGGCGACACTGATGGGCACTGATGATGAGGCATTAATATGCAGCTCTGATAGGCGGCACTGATATGCAGTACTGATGGGTATTGATGGGCACTAATTGGCGACACTGATGGGTAATGATGGGCATTGATAGATGGCACTGATAAGGAGGCACTGATAGGTATTACTGATTGGCATCCCTAATGGGCACTGATTGGCCTTCCTGGTGGGCACAGATTGGCACTTTGGGTGGGCACTTGTGGGCCTTCTTGAAGGGTCTGCACTGATAACTGATGCACTGATTATCAGCACAGACCCCCCCTGTCAGGAGAGCCATTGATCAGCTCTCCTCTACTCGTGCCTCGTCAGCTCGAATAGAGGAAAAGCTGATAGCCGCCACTTCCTGGTTACGATGTGATCAGCTGTGATTGGACACAGCTGATCACATGGTAAAGAGCCTACTTCATAGGCCAGTGATGGCGAACCTTGGCACCCCAGATGTTTTGGAACTACATTACCCATGATGCTCGTGCACTCTGCAGTGTAGGTGAGCATCATGGGAAATTTAGTTCCAAAACATCTGGGGTGCCAAGGTTCGCCATCACTATCATAGGCTCTTTACCAAGATTGGACATGCGGTGTGTCACAGGGACACACCGCGCTACAGATCACTGTACTGCGCACACCCTCAGGGGCACGGGAGAGGAGCTTATCCTGCTGGACGTCATGTGACATCCAGTCAAGATAATGAAACCACCGCCCCAGCTATCATTGTATTATTGCTCAGGTTGTCAGTAAAAATGTGCTCTGTCAGTAAATGTTCCATGTCTTGTCAGTAAAAAAAAGGTGCAGAAGGTTGACAACCCTAATAAGTGGTTACACATCCTTAGTATCTCATGTGTTGTATACAGTATGTATGAAGCTATTTAGGACCTGAACACAAATACAGTATCTCTTTTTCTACTGCATGGTACAGATGAATAATAGAAAGGGAAGGGATGCCCGAAGTAGATGGAACAATAAGGGCTCATGTACATTGCAGCTCAAAAAAGCAGCTTTTACAACTCCCCCATGTTAGCGTGTGTGTCCATGCACGCTATAAGAGTTTTCAGGAGTTTAGAGGCAGAAAAAAAGTCACATGCTAGAGTTTTTCGTACAGTGATCAGAAACCTGTATATTATTTAGTTTATATTACATAAATACAAATAAATATAAATATATGAATAATAGTATATATTTTCTTTAATTTTAATCTTTTTTTTTAAATTGTGTTTTTTTTCCTTTCCATATATACTGTTAGAGGCCCTAGCCTGACCTGCCAGGTTGCATGCTTGAATAAGGGTCTGGTCTGGTATGGATTTTGGGAGGGGGGCTCCTACACCATTTTTTAAAATTTTTGGCATGGGGTCCCCTTAGGGCCTGGTATTGATTGGTGGGGGGAACGCCATTTTTTTTTACATTTTGGTGTAAAGTTCCCTTTATTATCCATACCCGACCAAAAGGGCCTGGTATGGACTGGGGGGGGGACACATGCCATGTTTTCAATGGTTTCTCATCTATATTGCCGGGAGCTGACAATACATTACAGCTGCGAGAAATTTTAAATGACATGAAATGTAATTTTGCTGTGACACTGTAATAAACATTGGAAAGATGCACTACTTCATAGGCAGACTAAAGAGACCCCCATGCATGATATTTAACCCCTTGCAGACCAGTGCACAGCGATGTACGTTGGCACAATGGCACGGCTGAGCAAATGGGTGTACAGGTACCTCCCATTTAAATCGTGCTATTGCGGGTGCACGCACGCCGCATACTCAGCGACTGTGCTGTGGGTCCCGCAGACTCAATGTTTGCCGGGGGTCGGCAATCATGTCACGGAGCAGCAGAATGGGGAGATGCCTATGTAGACAAGGCATTTCCCTGTTCTGCTTAGCAACATGACAGCGATCTACTGCTCCCTGTCATTGGGAGCAGTGATCTCTGCCATGTTCTAGTGACAATCCCCCCCCCAGTTAGAATCACTCCCTTAACCCCTTCATCACCCCCTAGAGTTTAACCTCTTCCCTACCAGTGTCATTTACACAGTAATCAGTGCATTTTTATAGCACTGATCGCTGTATAAATGACAATGGTCCCAAAATAGTGTCATAAGTGTCTGATGTGTCTGCCGTAAAGTTGCAATCACAATAAAAATTGCAGATAGCCATCATTACTACTAATAAAAAAAAAGAATAATAAAAACGCCATAAATCTATCCCCTATTTTGTAGACGCTATAACTTTTGAGCAAACCAATCAATATACACTTTTTTCAATTTTATTTTTCAAAATATATGTAGAAGAATACATATTGGCCTAAACTGAGAAAGAAATTATTTTTTTTATATATATTTTTGAGGGATATTTATTATAGCAAAAAAGTAAAAAATATTGCTTTTTTTTGTTTCAAAATTGTCGCTCTTTTTTTGTTTATAGAGCCTTTGGGGTTGATTTGCTGAATCTGGTGCACACAGAATCTGGTGCACCACGGCATAGAAGCCAATCAGCTTCCAGGTTTTATTGCCAAAGCTTAAAGTGGTTCTGCACCAGAATGCTTGTAATCCAAAACTCTCACATATCAAAGCAAGTTTCCCCATAGGAGTCAATCGAAACAAAGACAATTTTTTCCACATTGACTTCTATTGTATGCAGTACCACATGTGGCCAGAAGTGGGGGGGGGGCAGAGAGACTCAGAAATACTCAGAGACCACTTGGATCCACTCAGAAAGGCTTAAAAATAACATGGGAATGTAGTGTTTCCAAGTATTGAGTGCATCCAAGCAGCTCAGAACGGCTCAGAGTGTCACCAGTGCCCCCGCACCTCTGGCCAAATGCGGTCCTGTACACCGCAGAGGCTTGAATCCTGCTCATTTTGCAAGACAACACTCGCAAACCGAGTCAGGATTTTAAAAAAAATAGCTTGTATTGGTAAATGCTCATTAACCACGTTACTTGCAATCAGAGGTATTACTGTACATCACAGTCAACTGGACTTTTTCTCTAATGTTGAAGATGTTACACCACTAACTGAGAAAGTTACTAGGATAAGTGGTGAAATGCGGGGGCATACCTGGCATATCTGGAACCCATGGTGGATCATTTTTGTAACACCATCCATACATCAAAATTATTTTTAGCAGTCATTAAAATGTATTTTCATGCTGAGGGTGGGAGAATAAATGGCTGGTAGAGGGTGGGCAGTGGCAGATATAGGCATGGTTGCAAATGTATGCAGAGATTTTAAACTTAGCATATCAATCTTGATGATTTACAGGAGCTCAGAGATGCTAAGGTATATCTCTCAGATATTTGTCAACATGTGAAAATAATTAAGAAGGACTCTTTGAAAGGATCTAAAAGAAAAAGCAGGTGCTGCTTCGCGATTCGATGTATATCTTGTAGGGTGGGAATAAAATAAGCCCCATCATTGGTGTTTGTGGCACTAATCAAAACCCCCAGCATTGTTGTAAGTGGCAACAATATCCTCCCCTTCAATGGTGGTCAGTGATAGTATTATTACCCCCCCAGCATTACAGGTTGTAATAATATCCCCAGAATTGCTGGTCAGTAGTAGGTTTAGGTTGTAATAGGACCCCCTCCCAATAACAATGGTTAGTGGCAGGCTTAGGCTGTAGTAAGACCCCCTAGCATTAGTGGTCAGGTCAAGGCTATAATTAAAATCCTCTAGCAACGGTATGGTTTATGTACAAACCCCCATTTCAAGACTTCCTGTTTCCTCATCCAGCCCATGGTCCATTTAGGTGGAGAAAGCTCCAGGAGACCGCTTTTGCACCATGCTGCATGCAAGTTGAAAGGAATGAGGGGCACACCAATCATGTCCATTTGTTGAGCAGGCAAGAGTGACCATGATTAAGCCCTGGTATGGGTGAAATATGTTGGGGTGCGGACTCATCCCTTTTCTTTCAACTTGCTTCCAGCAATGGTGTTCAGTGGTTAACTTACCTGAGCACACATTTTCTCTACCAGTTTGACGGGACTATACTTCTACTGTCAGGGATAGATTACCCCAGCTGACCGTTCTGGCTTCGCTCAGTGCCAGATACTGGAATTTAGAGTGTTTGAGCATTTGGATCACTTTTTCCACTTTGCATGTTGTAGGTGGCCGAGGGCACATTCCAAGTGGAGGAACGTAACTCTCTGAATGTGTTCACTATCACAAAATAAGTCCAGTTAAATATAACTTAATTCTATGAGCTATACCATTACCTGAGTAATTTACGTTTCCTTTATTCCTACAGTACGACCATTCTAACTAGATTACTGCAGTTATTCTATAAGGTTTTGGTTATCTTTGGTTATCAGGGTATTATGAGTTATGATTATGAGTCTCTGCTCAAGGATGTGGGTTGTTTATTTCACCATTTTTTCCACATCGAAAAATACCCAAAAAACAATCCTTTAACTTGACTGTGCTGTAGATCAAATACATTGAATGCAGGCATGGAAAACCAGTCCAAATAATGTAGGCGGATAAGAAACCCAGCAAATAAGCAGAGTATGCAATGATTATGCTAATGACAACTTGTAAAGCAAAACAAAAAAAACTAACAGTCATGCATTTTATGCCAATGTACAATGGGTCAAGTTGGGTTGTTAAATTATTGTGTCTAATTTTGTTCAGGTGAAGACACAGGAACGTGATCAGAAGTACCGAGCAGGTCATGTGAATGAGGAAAGGAATGTTATTTCCAAAAGTGAAATAATAGACATAATGAACTGCCTTCTTGATCTTGTATGTGGCACTGGTCTGATTTCCAGATGGTGAATGGTTGAGCTCTATGGTTACATTTGACCACGTGATGATGGCTGTGTGAACAACAGACACCAACCCACAAAAAATAATAAAGGAAGTCACTCTTTGAGAAACCATTGACTTCAAATGTAGAAAAAAGACATGGTGGAAGTGGAAGATCTTCAGAAAAAAGGCAGCAGAGAGCAGGGTAGACAGCCAGATACTGCAGTAGTTGCCAGACAGTTCGAAAAAGTTAAAACATGACTTTGCTATAAGAAACATTGACCTCTTATAACAGAAAATAATAATAAATATGTTTACTATGCATGCAGTTTGAAAGATGACCCTTGATATGCCAATAGAGATGATGATCCGATCTGTGACAGAGGTCAATCTTCCGTTTATCCAGTCTGAGAAATTCACGGCTAAGATAAATGAATGCACCACAAGTCCCGTTAATAAGACGATCCCCAGGGCAGCAACAAGACTCCCATTCAGGTTAATGCTTTCTTCCTCCATTGAAATTTGTGTAGTGTTATGAACTGCTGAGGGGGAATGTTCAGTGCTGTATAAATCAAGTGTTCTCATGGTCTCCAGGTTACGTTATTAATAAAATAAAATGCAAATCTTGATGCAGAAGTACTGATGCTATAAAATGTGTACACAAGTTGTTTTTGTAACTACAGCTTACACTGCTGTTTTTTTCCCAACACATCTATTACCAGCTACAAAGTAAAATGGGATTTTAAATGTGCCCAAAGGGAAAGTAATAATCCAAGACTACAACATCGCACATCCATTTTTAAAATAGCATATTATCCTTTTGAAAGTTTAAGGATTTCATAAAATACACATCAATTGTTTTGCAGCCCTCTGACCCCCAAATGCAAATAGGATCTGCAGAGAGACAGGGTGGGGTAGCATTTACCTTCAGGGTGTAGTCCTTGGCAATAGTGGATTATTGTGAATGGATAGGCGCCAGTCACTTCCAGATGCAAAGCAAAAGGAGTTTATTGACTCAAAACTCCAAAGAGGGTAAGGGCACAGGACAGCCATAGCCTAGCAGACTCTAGAAAGAGGGAACATAAGTGCTTTCCGTAAAAAAAAGATGGAGAACCTTTTGGCTGATCCAGCACTTTGTGACTGTTATGCCCTGTACACATGAGCGGAATTTCCGTCGGAAAAATCTTGGATGGTTTTTCCGACCGAATTCCACTCAAGCTTGGCTTGCATATACACGGTCACACAAAAGTTTGTGTCAGGTCACCTGAGACCAGGTGACAGATGCACTCCATAGGAGTCGGAAATTCACCGCTAGGTAGATATATACCCAGGGAGACTCAGGACACAGGTCTACAGGATCACTAACACAGATCCCAATGGGAGCTGGAGCATAGATTTCCCAGGGCGTCGAGTCTAAGAGCCAGCGGGTGTTCGCCAGAGCCTCCAGTGGCGAGGATGGACTTCGCTGCAGTCTGGCTCCAGATCACGGCCCCTAGGGTCTCACAGCTCACGCTCACAGTAGACTACAGGAGAATGAAGCAGCAGGCTGGAACGACAAGGCTAGTAAGGGGATAAGGCAGAGGTCAGGGCAGGATGGGGAGATGCCTTTTCCCAGTTCTGCCTAGCAACATGACAGCGATCTACTGCTCCCTGTCATCGGGAGCAGTGATCTCTGCCATGTTCTAGTGAGACAATCCCCCCCACAGTTAGAATCACTCCCTTAACCCTCAATCACCCCCTAGAGTTTAACCTCTTCCCTGCCAGTGTCATTTACACAGTACTCAGTGCATTTTTATAGCAATGATCGCTGTATAAATGACAATGGTCCCAAAATAGTGTCATAAGTGTCTGATGTGTCCGCTGTAAAGTCGCAGTCACAATAAAAATTGCAGATAGCCTCCATTACTACTAATAAAAAATAATAATAATAAAAATGGCATAAATCTATCCACTATTTTGTAGACACTATAACTTTTGCGCAAACCAATCAATATACACTTTTTTCAATTTTATTTTTCAAAAAATATGCAGAAGAATACATATTGGCCTAAACCGAGAAAGAAATTAGTTTTTTTTATATATATTTTTGAGGGGATATTTATTATAGCAAAAAGTAAAAAGTTTTTTTTTTTTTCAAAATTGTCGCTCTTTTTTTTGTTTATAGAGCCTTTGGGATTGATTTACTGAAACTGGTACACACAGAATCTGGTGCACCTCGGCGTAGAAACCAATCAGCTTCCAGGTTTTATTGCCAAAGCTTAATTGAACAAGCTAAAGTTAGAAGCGGACTATGGTGGAGAGCTGCATCTGATTCTGAGTGCACCGGTTTTAGTAAACCTCCCCCTTTGTACTTGGAAAGACCAAAGCATTTTAAAATGTAATTTCTACAGTTTAACTACATGATTGAATAATAACATTGAACCAGCTTGGAGTAGTAGTCTGTGCATTTATTTTTCAATGAAACATTTAACAGTTTACGGAGAGTTAGTAAATGAGCAAGTCAATGCATATTGTCCACAAGTTAATACAAATGAGGATCCATAAACGTCTATAAAGGGTCTCATCTATCTAGTGGACTGGTGGATGATCAAAGGCACCACACAGAAAAAAAAAGCAGTGGTGTTGAGGCCTAGATAGGTTGGTATTCTGGTCAGGTGTTTTCTCTGGTGTAGACATTTTCCCTTTAGTCATTTCTTTGAAGGACAAGATCCATTGTGTGGCTAGTATCTCAGATCAGCTTAGAGAAAGCATCAGTCATAGATCTAGGGTAACTTGACTTAAATATTTCATGGACTACCTACTGTAGATTGATGATGGACTACATAGATTGATGATTATGTAAATCCTATGTACAAAAAACGGTCAATTTATATCACTTATGAATCCTATTAGCCCTGACGAAGGGTGCCATCAAAACATGCTGACTTTATTTTAAATCCATTATTGAATATTCATTAAAGACATTACACTTTGACTGGTTCTTTCCTCGGTTATCAAGTTCCTGGTATAGAAGTACAGTGGAACATTGGATTACGAGCATAATCTGTTTCAGGAGAATGCTTGTAATCCAAAACTCTCACATATCAAAGCAAGTTTCCCCATAGGAGTCAATTGAAACTAAGATAATTCGTTCCACATTGACTTCTATTGTATGCAGTACCATGTGGCCAGAAGTGGGGGGGGGGGGGGGGGGGGGGCAGAGAGATTCAGAAATACTCGGAGACCGCTTGGATCCACTCGGAAAGGCTCAAAAAACATGGGAATGAAGTGTTTCCAAGTATTGAGTGCATCCAAGCAGCTCAGAACGGCTCAGAGTGTCACCAGTGCCCCCACACCTCTGGCCAAATGCGGTCCTGTACACCGCAGAGGCTTGAATCATGTTCATTTTGCGAGACAACGCTCATAAACCGAGTCAGGATTTAAAAAAAAATAGCTTGTTTTGGTAAACGCTCATTAACCACGTTACTCGCCATCAGAGGTATAAGGCCGCGTACACACGGGCGGACTGTTCGCCCAACTTTGTCCGTCCAACAGTTTCGGCAAACAGTCCGCTCAAAATTAGCATGGACGGACATGGCCACACACGACGAACGAACAGTCCGCTGAAACCGTGCGCGATGACGTGAACGGCACGTACGACGGGACGAAAAATACGACGTCCTATACACTGCATTATAACTTTCGGCGTGTAAATCCTTTCTGAGCATGCGCCAAACTTAGTCTGTCGAACAAGCCTACACACGGGCGGACTGTTCGCTGAAACAAGGTTTCAGCGGACAGTTTTTCGGAATTTCCGAAAAACCTTGTTCGTCCAACTGTCCGCTGAAACTGTCCGCTGAAAGCCCACACACGAGCGGACTGTCCGCCCAAACACTGTTCAGCGGACAAGGTTGGGCGAACAGTCCGCCCGTGTGTACGCGGCCTTACTGTAAATCACAGTCAACTGGACTTTTTCTCTAATGTTGAAGATGTTACACCACTCACTGAGAAAGTTACTAGGATAAGTGGTGAAATGCGGGGGCATACCTGGCATATCTGGAACCCATGGTGGATCATTTTTGTAACACCATCCATACATCAAAATTATTTTTAGCAGTCATTAAATGTATTTTCATGCTGAGGGTGGGAGAATAAATGGCTGGTAGAGGGTGGACAGTGGCAGATATAGGAATGGTTGCAAATGTAGGCAGAGATTTTAAACTTAGCATATCAATCTTGCTGATTTATAGGAGCTCAGAGATGCTAACATATATCTCTCAGATAGTTGTCAACATGTGAAAATAGTTAAGAGGGACTCTTTGAAAGGATCTAAAAGAAAAAGCAGGTACTGCTTCACGATTTATGTCTTGTAGTGTAGGAATAAAATAAGCCACATCATTGGTGTTAGTGGCACTAATCAAAACCCCCAGCATTGTTGTAAGTGGCAACAATATCCTCCCCTTCAATGGTGGTCAGTGATAGTATTATTACCATACCCCCCCCCCCCCCCCAGCATTACAGGTTGTAATAATATCCCCAGCATTGCTGGTCAGTAGTAGGTTTAGGTTGTAATAGGACCCCCTCCCAATAACAATGGTTAGTGGCAGGCTTAGGCTGTAGTAAGACCCCCTAGCATTAGTGGTCAGGTTAAGGCTATAATTAAAACCCTCTAGCAACGGTATGGTTTATGTACAAATCCCCATTTCAAGACTTCCTATTTCCTCATCCATCCCATGGTCCATTTAGGTGGAGAAAGCTCCAGGAGACCGCTTTTGCACCATGCTGCATGCAAGTTGAAAGGAATGAGGGGCACACCAATGATGTCCGTTTGCTGAGCAGGCAAGAGTGACAATGATTAAGCCCTGGTATGGGTGAAATATGTTGGGGCGCAGACTCATCCCTTTTCTTTCAACTTGCTTGGAATTCAGAGAGTGTTTAAGCATTTGGATCACTTTTTCCACTCTGCATGTTGTAGGTGGCCGAGGGCACATTCCAAGTGGAGGGATGTAACTCTCTGAATGTGTTCACTATCACAAAATAAGTCCAGTTGAATATAACTTAATTCTATGAGTTATACCATTACCTGAGTAATTTACGTTTTCTTTATTCCTACAGTACGACCATCCTAACTACCTTACTGCAGTTATTCTATAAGGTTTTGTTTATCTTTGGTTATCAGGGTATTATGAGTTGTGATTATGAGTCTCTGCTCAAGGACGTGGGTTGTTTATTTCACCATTTTTTCGACATCGAAAAATACCCAAAAAACAATCCTTTAACTTGACTGTGCTGTAGATCAAATACATTGAATGCAGGCATGGAAAACCAGTCCAAATAATGTAGGCGGACAAGAAACCCAGCAAATAATCAGCGTATGCAATGGTTATGCTAATGACAACTTGTAAAGCAAAACAAAAAAAACTAACAGTCATGAATTTTATGCCAATGTACAATGGTTCAAGTTGGGTTATTAAATTATCGTGTCTAATTTTGTTCAGGTGAAGACACAGGAACGTGATCAGAAGTACCGAGCAGGTCATGTGAATGAGGAAAGGAATGCTATTTCCAAATGTGAAATAATAGACATAATGAACTGCCTTCTTGATCTTGTATGTGGCACTGGTCTGATTTCCAGATGGTGAATGGTTGAGCTCTGTGGCTACATTTGACCACGTGATGATGGCTGTGTGAACAACAGACACCAACCCACAAAAAATAATAAAGGAAGTCACTCTTTGAGAAACCATTGACTTCAAACGTATAAGAAAGACATGGTGGAAGTGGAAGATCTTCAGAAAAAAGGCAGCAGAGAGCAGGGTAGACAGCCAGATACTGCAGTAGTTGCCAGACAGTTCAAAAAAGTTAAAACATGACTTTGCTATAAGAAACATTGACCTCTTATCAGGGGCGGATCCAGGGGGGGCAACGGGTCAATTGCCCCCCCCCCCGAGAATACCGGCAGGCTGGTTTCCGCGGGTCCAATCGCGGTCGGTTCCGCGGGTACCAGCGGGCCGGTTCCGCGGGTCCAATCGCGGCCGGTTCCGCGGGTACCTGCACGGCCGGTTCCGCGGGTCCAATCGCGGTCGGTTCCGCGGGTACCCGCGCGGCCGGTTCCGCGGGTACCCGCGCTGAGTGGACGGTGAGGGGGGGGGGCAACTGGGCGGCTTAGGAGGGCTGCTGGCCAATCAGGAAGCCAGCAGGCAGGGGAGCAGGGAGATGACATCATCTCTCACTGCCCTGCATCCCTCCAGTTCCGCCCTCAATGTGTAGGAAGTTGTGTGCAGCAGAGAGATTGCAGAAAAGTGACACAGTAGGTGACAATCCGCAATGTGTGGCAGGCTACGTGGCAATCCGCAATGTGTGGCAGACTACGTGGCAAGTGGCAATCCGCAACCTGTGGCAGGTGACGTGGCAAGTGACAATCCGCAATGTGTGGCAGGCAATGTGGCAAGTGACAATCCGCAATGTGTGGCAGGTGACGTGGCAAGTGGCAATCCGCAATGTGTGGCAGGCAATGTGGCAAGTGACAATCCGCAATGTGTGGCAGGTGACGTGGCAAGTGGCAATCCGCAATGTGTGGCAGGTGACGTGGCAAGTGGCAATCCGCAATGTGTGGCAGGTGACGTGGCAAGTGGCAATCCGCAATGTGTGGCAGGCAACGTGGCAAGTGACAATCCGCAATGTGTGGCAGGTGACGTGGCAAGTGGCAATCCGCAATGTGTGGCAGGCAACGTGGCAAGTGACAATCCGCAATGTGTGGCAGGTGACGTGGCAAGTGGCAATCCGCAATGTGTGGCAGGCTACGTGGCAAGTGACAATCCGCAATGTGTGGCAGGTGACGTGGCAAGTGGCAATCCGCAATGTGTGGCAGGCTACGTGGCAATCCGCATCTGGTGGCAGGCGAGGTGGCAAGTGACAATCCGCAATGTGTGGCAGGCAACGTGGCAAGTGACAATCCGCAATGTGTGGCAGGTGACGTGGCAAGTAACAATCTGCATTTGGTGACAAGTGACGTGGCAAGTGACAATCCACATTTGGTGGCAGGCGACATGGCAAGTGACATCCTCAGGGCTCCCACTGATTCTGCATTATGGTGAGTTGAACCATTTAATTTTATATTACAATGTATTAATAGAAATAATGCGCTTCAATCATCCTGACACCATAACAACCATGGTGCCTTAATGATTGAAGCACAAATACCAGCCATTTCCCATATAAATTGCCCCCAAAAAAACATATTTTATAGCAGTGCCCCTCCCGAGATTAGACTCTGGATCCGCCCCTGCCTCTTATAACAGAAAATAATAATAAATATGTTTACTATGCATGCAGTTTGAAAGATGACCCTCGATATGCCAATAGAGGTGATGATCCGATCTGTGACAGAGGTCAATCTTCCGTTCATCCAGTCTGAGAAATTCACGGCTAAGATAAATGAATGCACCACAAGTCCCGTTAATAAGACGATCCCCAGGGCAGCAACAAGACTCCCATTCAGGTTAATGCTTTCTTCCTCCATTGAAATGTGTGTAGTGTTATGAACTGCTGAGGGGGAATGTTCAGTGCTGTATAAATCAAGTGTTCTCACGGTTTCCAGGTTACGTTATTAATAAAATAAAATGCAAATCTTGATGCAAAAGTACTGATGCTATAAAATGTGTACACAAGTTGTTTTTGTAACTACAGCTTACAATGCTGTTTTTTTTCCCAGCACATCTATTACCAGCTACAAAGTAAAATGGGATTTTAAATGTGCCCAAAGGGAAAGTAATAATCCAAGACTACAACATCGCACATCCATTTTTAAAATAGCATATTATCCTTTTGAAAGTTTAAAGATTTCATAAAATACACATCAATTGTTTTTCAGCCCTCTGACCCCCAAATGCAAATAGGATCTGCAGAGAGACAGGGTGGGGTAGCATTTACCTTCAGGGAGTAGTCCTTGGCAATAGTGGATTATTGTGAATGGATAGGCGCCAGTCAATTCCAGATGCGAAGCAAAAGGAGTTTATTGACTCAAAAATCCAAAGAGGGTAAGGGCACAGGACAGCCATAGCCTAGCAGACTCTAGAAAGAGAGAACATAAGTGCTTTCCGTAAAAAAAAGATGGAGAACCTTTAGGCTGATCCAGCACTTTGTGACTGTACACACGAGCGGAATTTCCGTCGGAAAAATCTTAGATGGTTTTTCCGACCGAATTCCACTCAAGCTTGGCTTGCATATACACAGTCACACAAAAGTTTGTGTCAGGTCACCTGAGACCAGGTGACAGATGCCCTCCATAGGAGTAGGAAGTGCACCGCTAGGTAGATATATACCCAGGGAGACTCAGGACACAGGTCTACAGGATCAATAACAGATCCCAATGGGAGCTGGAGCATAGATTCCCCAGGGCGTGGAGTCTAAGAGCCAGCGGGTGTTCGCCAGAGCCTCCAGTGGTGCGGATGGACTTCGTTGCAGTCTGGCTCCAGGTCGCGGCCCCTAGGGTCTCACAGCTCACGCTCACAGTAGACTACAGGAGAAGGAAGCAGCAGGCTGGAACGACAAGGCTAGTAAGGGGATAAGGCAGAGGTCAGGGCAACTAGCAGACAGGAACAACAGAGTACACTCCAAAGGTTCAGAGTCACAGGCAGACAGGGATGGTCGGGGACATGCAAAAAGGTCAAGGTCACAAGCAGACAGGAATCGTTGAGAACACGCCAAGGTCGGTAACAGAGTCAAAACATATAGAACACAGCAAGCAGGAAACAGGAAGCCAAACACACAATGGTTGATCAGCACCGCTGGCTTGCAGTGCACAGGTTAATATAGGATTCCCTGATAGGGCCTGGGGTGGAGCCATGCTTAGAGGAGAGGTTATAAAAACCACCAGGTGGAAGTGGCTGGCCTCTTAGTCTGAACACATGAGGAGAGGTAAGCAAACAGGAAGATTACTGTATAACCATGACAGTTTGCTGAACTTTCCACTGCCAAGAATGCGGTGACATACAACACTACGATGAGCCGAGAAAAGTAAGTTCAATGCTTCCGAGCATGCGTCAAATTGTTTGTGTAAGAATTTTGCACATTGGAATTTGTATAGAGGATCGAAATTTCCGATCTGAACCTTTTCCGACCGAAAAATTGCTCTCAATCAATTGCTGGCAGGAATTCGGACAGCAAAAGTCGGATGGAGCATACACACAATTGCATTTTCTGACAAAAAGCTCTCATCAGATTTTTGCTGGCGGAATTTCCGATCATGTGTATGGGGCATTACTCTGATTTGTGAGTTCAGCTGCAAACACCCTAGAGAAAAGACACCAAACACCAGTGAGGTCCAAGCTCCTGATTCAAACTTCTCTGGCCCCTCAAGAATTTTGGAGTTCCTCCATGGCTCCTCAATCCCCAAAATCCTTATGAATAAACCATACATGGGTAAAACATGTTGGAGAGGTTTTCCTCATGGGTGGAGAGCCAACTGAAGCCATTTTGTGATCATTTGTTTTGCTACTTACTATATTGGTGTATGGTCCTGAAAAATATTTATGTCCTCAATCCCCAGGTTACATAAGCTAGGCTTCGAACCCAGAGCTTTGCCTAGCCACATGGTCAACACTCAACAGCCAAACACACCCCTCTCCTAGACAGGAGCCCCAGGAGAGACTTGACTTTCCAAGGTCACTCCTTGGATTTTTATTCCCTCTCCCATGCTGCACTACTGGCAGTAAAACTCCAAGTAGTTGTCCAGGAAGAGATACATATCCCTAGCTCTAATTGGCACAGCTCTCATATTATTGACATCTATACAGTGATACCTACTGGAAACAGACAGAAACTAACAGTAATAAGAGCCCAGAAGAAACCTAAGAATGACAAACTATACATTCAGCTTGGTGCTACTAAATTTAAACAAACACACCTGCTCATGGGTGGGTGGCTATAACTACATACGCTTTATAACCCCTTCATGCCTAATGGTAAAGCAAATATTAATGCCCAAGCACAATTTTGCAACTTTGACATACAGTATGTTAGTAAAACCGTACATGTCATCACAACTACTTTGTGAATCCAGGTGGATTATACCTTGTTTTTTGCTGGATAAATTGGACAGTTTTGCAAAACAGGAACATGGATCAATGCCTTCCAATAGTAAAAACATCTCCCCCACAGTGAGAAAGCAAACGCTAGGCACACAGTTAACCCTTTGATCGCCCCTGATGTTAACCTCTTCACAGCCAGTGTCATTAGTACAGTGACGGTAAATATTTCTTTTAGCACTGATCACTGTATTAGTGTCACTGTTCCCCAGAAAGGGTCAAAAGTGTCAGTTAGCGTCTTGTGATTTGTCCACCGCAATATTGCAGTCCTGCAGTCGCTGATTGCCACCATTACTAGTAAAAATAAATAAATAAATGAAAAATCCCATACATAATGGCCTAAATTTATGAATACGTTTAATTTTTTTTTCTTTTCTTTTTTGAGAACGAACAATTTTTCCAAAAAAAAAAAAGGAATTTGCAACATAAAATACAAGAAGATACGCTTTGTTGTAGAGAGAGTATAGCTGGCAGGTAATCAACATACATTTTGGCCAGTCGTAAAATTCAATGCAGACGTGCAAAGCTTTCATCTTTTGGCAATATGTAGAATTGTCAGGTTAATTAAGTAGTACACCAAAGTCTAGCCTGCAGAAGTGCATGTAAATGAATGGAAGAGGAGAAGAATATAATAAAAAGGTTAGGGAGAGTCAGAGATAGGAGAAAGAAACAAGATAGAAAGTAGTGGAGGAGAAAGAATAAGAGAGGACAACCACCCGCCCAAAAAGCTCTGCACCACCTGGGAGGCACCGACCATAAGTGCAGACAGTCTCTGTGAGATCAAGGAATACGGAGTATCAGGTTGTAGGAGTCTCCAACAGAACCCACGACTCCCACATTCGATTATGTATATCAAGAGTGTTATTTAGAGAGGCTGTCAGGTTCTTTCTTCTCCATTCTTTTAACATCTCTGATCTTAAAGTGCAGCTCGAATAGTGAGGAGGGTTTCCTCTTTTTCCACTTCAGGGCCACCAAACAGCACTCTGAAGTTAGCACGTGAGCTAAAAGCTTTTTTGACAGTTTAGAGAAAGAGGGGGATGGGAGGCCCATAAAAAAAATTGGGTTGAAGGGCACCCCAGTACTGTCTGCCAATAGGGGACGGGTAGAGGGCAGATCCAATAGGTATGATATAGCTTCCCCCTATCTTTATAACATCGCCAGCATCGGGTTGGCAGAGGGGTATATAGAGTGGAGCAGGTCAGGGGTTTGGTACCAATGAAATAGAATCTTATATTGATTTTCTTTATAAAGGGTACAGATGGAGCTCTTAGAGGCCTGAGACCATATGAACTGCCATGTGTTCAGGGGTATATCCACATCCAGGGCCTGCTCCCACTTACACATACAGGCATGCCGTGGTCTGGTTGGCGATAAATCCATGGTCAAAGCTGATAAGTGCGTGAGATCATACCTTTAGGGGACGAGCACTCTAGACACATTTTTTCGAACACGGTTAGGGGGGAGAATTGAAGATTCGTTACCAAATATTGCGCATTATGCCATATTTGCAAGTAATTTAAAAAATCTTGTCTGGGTATGTTAAAGGCGCCTGGCAGATCTTGAAAGGATCTCAGGGTTCTGGTTTTGGTGTCTACCAATTGACCCTAGCAAAATAAGGCCTTATCCATCCAGAAGTGAGACATCTGCGAAGTCAAGCTATCCGAGATAGTGGGTGGGAATAGGAATGAAGTGACCAGGGAGGAAGTGGTGGTAAGCTGGTATGTCGATTTTGTACGCTGCCATAGTGTGCGCAGAAGCATCATTGGCCCTAATAGCTGTAGCCCACTGAACGCTACATCAGTACTCCATAACATGGAATTCGGGTGGACGGGGGCCACCCATAATTTCTCAATTTGTGTCCATTAATTATAGATATGAAGAGTGCACCAAGAGGCTACAGGGCGTAACCGGGCAGCTAAATAATATTTGGCTATGTAACGGAACACAAGGTCGCCTTGATTGCGGATTGAGTGTACAGGACCGATCTCTGCCTCTTATAGTTCCAGAAAAAATGTATCAGATCGCCCTGTGAGGTTGGGATGGGGGTGGGTAGTGTCTCAAAAAGGTATAAATGTTTACGTAGAATTGTCATCTTTATGGTCGCAAGGTGGCCAAAAAGAGATAGTTTTAGAGATTTCCACTTGGGCAGGGTAGCCCTGGTGGAGGTATATAGTTGGGGGAAGTTGGCCCTATAGAGAGTGTCGTATGTGGGTGCGAGATTGACCTTGAGGTATTTTAAAGAAGAGGACTTCCATGTATAATTAAATTCTTGTGAGAGGGCCGATAGTGTCTGGTGGGATATATTGAGGGGGAGAGCTTCCGTATTTAAGTTATTGATTTTATATCTTGAGAGAGCACTGTACCTAGTTCTATGTGTAGATTCTAGGGGCTCAATACATAGGGCATATAGAAGAGGGGAAGTGGACAGCCTTGTTAAGTCCCGTTGGAAATCTGGAAAGAGGCAAACTGGGTTCGGACCAAGGCTGAGGGGGATGAGTATAGGAGAGTAATGGCTCGAAGGAAAGGGCCTTCAATACCAACCCGGGATATCCAGTTCTCTGCAGAAAGATTGGAGATCGTCTGGGTATCGTAAGGTAGTGGACCTCCCATCTCTCTTTGCAGTGAGGCTGAAGGGTAAAACCCCAGTGGTATTTGAAATCATGTTCTCTTAGAGAGGTGAGAAGTGGCTGTAAGGAGCGTCATTGCTGCAGGGGGATCTACGACAGATTCCGAGAGAGCTGTATGGGTGTGCCGTCAAAGTCAATGGTGTGCATATTGTGTGCTTTTCTCATAATGTCCTCCTTGAGGGTGTAGTTGTGTACCCTACAGATCACATCTCATGGTCTGGACCACTGTCTGCGGGGGCGGAGGGTACAATGGGCATGGTCTAATTTAACTCTTTGGTGTTTCGGGTGGCCCAGTACATTGTTGAAGATAGCTTGCAGGGTTTGTAGGTAAATATTTGTCCTGGGTCGCCTCTGTCACCCTGATGTTGTTACTCTTGCCCCTATTGTCGAGGTCCTGAGAGTGCAGGCTTCATGCTTAGTGTGGGAGGCTTCTTCCTCTAGAGATGTGACTTTAGTAGATAGATGGTGGAGATCAGTGCATAGCATGTTGATCTCGGATCTGCAGGTTTTGCGTACTTCTTGAACGAGCATACAGAAGTCCTGTTTTGTGGGCATGCAGTGGACATAGTCTTGCCAGGAGTTATACACCTTGGGTTCAGTGTCAGAGTCTGTTGCGGTGTGGGTATAATTGCTCTGTGCTGGGGCCGGGTAGGGTGTTGGCAGGGGGTAGCCTCCCCGGGGTGGTTGGAGGGGGTGATAGTTTTGAGCTTGGTCTTCTTGGAGGATCCTTGCGGGCGCCCTGCATGCTAATGAGCCCCCTGGAGCCCTGGTGAATGTGGGGCTTGGGGTGGTACTGGCACATGGGGTGAATCCCTCTGATGTGGAGAGAGGGAGGGAGCTCTGTCCCTGTGAGCCTGGGATGGAGGGAGCTCCACAATTCAGGGGAAAACGGCTGCGAGAGGCTCTCCAACAAATGTCCTCCAGTGGGAGTGGGGACCACGATCAGGGAGCTGGCAGGGGGAGCTGGGACATGATCAGCCAGGAGATCCCTCCCCTTCAGAGCCATACCTGTTAGTTCCATGTCCCGGAGAGGCTCTTGGTGGAGGAGAGGAGAGGGCTGCTGTGCATGGAGCCGGCGCCATTTTGGCCGCGATTAGTCCCGCCGGAGCTCCATGGCCGAAATAATGAGCGATGGAGGAACAGAGGAGGACCTGGTGGAGTGTCCCTGGGGATCAGGTTCTTTATTTTTCCATGGTTTGCCCATGGTTAGCGGAACCATTATGCAGGATTTAGTGATGTACAAGCAGGCCAGGCTGGGAGCTTCAGCGAGACACGTCCACTCCAGAAGCCATCCAAACCATGACCCTTCTATTTTTTTTTTATTGCATAGGTTTTATAGCAGAAAGTAAAAAGGATTGTTGTTTTTGTTTTTTTCAACATTTTTAGTCTTTTTTAGTTTATAGCCCAAAAAAAAAAAAAAAAACTGCAGAGGTGATCAAATACCACTAAAAGAAAGCTCTATTTGTGGGAGAAAAAAGGACATAACATTTATTTGTGTACCATGTTGCAAGGCCGTACAATTGTCAGTTAAAGTAACTCAGTGCCATATCGCAAAAATGGCCTGGTCAGGAAGGGCAGGAAATGTTCCGGAGGTGATGAGGTTAAAATGAAACCACATACAGTGGTGTGAAAAAGTGTTTGCCCCCTTCCTCATTTCCTGTTCCTTTGCATGTTTGTCACACTTAAGTGTTTCGGAACATCAAACCAATTTAAACAATAGTCAAGGACAACACAAGTAAACACAAAATGCAATTTGTAAATGAAGGTGTTTATTATTAAAGGTGAAAAAAAATCCAAACCATCATGGCCCTGTGTGAAAAAGTGATTGCCCCCCATTGTTAAAACATACTATAACTGTGGTTGTCCACACCTGAGTTCAATTTCTCTAGCCACACCCAGGCCTGATTATTGCCACACCTGTTCACAATCAAGGCATCACTTAAATAGGAGCTGCTTGGCACAGTAAGGTCCACCAGAAGATCCTTAAAAGCTACACATCATGCCGAGACCCAAAGAAATTCAGGAACAATTGAGAAAGAAAGTAATTGAGATCTATCAGTCTGGAAAGGGTTATAAAGCCATTTCCAAAGCTTTGGGAATCCAGCGAACCACAGTGAGAGCCATTATCCACAAATGGCGAAGACATGGAACAGTGGTAAACCTTCCCAGGAGTGGCCGGCCGCCCAAAATTACCCCAAGAGCGCAGCGACGACTCATCCAAGAGGTCACAAAAGACCCCACAACAACGTCCAAGGAACTGCAGGCCTCACTTGCCTCAGTTAAGGTCAGCGTTCATGCCTCCACCATCAGGAAAAGACTGGGCAAAAATGGCCTGCATGGCAGAGTTCCAAGGAGAAAACCACTGCTGAGCAAAAAGAACATCAAAGCTCGTCTCAATTTCTCCACAACACATCTTGATGATCCCCAAGACTTTTGGGACAACATTCTGTGGACCGATGAGACAAAAGTGGAACTCTTTGGAAGGTGTGTGTCCAAGTATATCTGGCGTAGAAGGAACACTGCATTTCATAAAAAGAACATTATACCAACAGTAAAATATGGTGGTGGTAGTGTGATGGTCTGGGGCTGTTTTGCTGCTTCAGGACCTGGAAGACTTGCCGTGATAAAAGGAACTATGAATTCTGCTGTCTACCAAGAGATCCTGAAGGAGAATGTCCGACCATCTGTTCGTGTACTCAAGCTGAAACGAACTTGGGTTCTGCAGCAGGACAATGATCCTAAACACACCAGCAAGTCCACCACCGAATGGCTGAAGAAAAACAAAATGAAGACTTTGGAGTGGCCTAGCCAAAGTCCTGACCTGAATCCTATTGAGATGTTGTGGTATGACCTTAAAAAGGCCGTTGATGCTCGAAAACCCTCTAATGTAACTGAATTAGGACAATTCTGCAAAGATGAGTGGGCCAAAATTCCTCCAGGACGCTGTAAAAGCCTCATTGCACGTTATCGCAAACGCTTGGTTGCAGTTGTTGCTGCTAAGGGTGGCCCAACCAGTTATTAGGTTTAGGGGGCAATCACTTTTTCACACAGGGCCATGATGGTTTGGATTTTTTTCACCTTTAATAATAAACACCTTCATTTACAAATTGCATTTTGTGTTTACTTGTGTTGTCCTTGACTATTGTTTAAATTGGTTTGATGTTCCGAAACACTTAAGTGTGACAAACATGCAAAGGAACAGGAAATGAGGAAGGGGGCAAACACTTTTTCACACCACTGTAGCTTCTGATTAACTCCTTGGTTATCTCTTGCCTTCACTACTGCAACTCCCTCCTCATTGGCTTACATTTAAATAGGCTATTACCCCTTCAGTTCATCATGAATGCTGCTGATAGACTCATGCACCTTACAAAACGCTCAGCATCTGCTACCAATCTCTGCCAATCCCTCCATTGGCTGCCACTCTCCCAACAAGTTAAATTCAAAATATTACCAACTTACAAAGCCAACCGCAATTCTGTTTCTGAGCTACAGCACTAGCCTAGTCTCAAAATACCAACCTAATCGTCCTCTTCATTGCTTCCAAGATCTCCTGCTCTCTAGCTCCCTCATCACCTCCTCCCATACTCGTCCCCAAAATTTCTCCCAAGCCTCTCCCATCCTATGGAATTCCTTACCCCAATCTGTCAGACTATCTCTAACTCTTTCCACTTTTAGGTGATCCCTGATCCTGGCTCCACCTAACAACTGTACTTTCATTTTCTTTATCAGCTCATCCCCCACAGTTATTACCTCTTGTATCACTTGACCCTTCCTCCTAGATTGTAAACTCTAACAAGTAGGACCCTCTGATTCCTCCTGTTTTGAATTGTATTGTAATTGTACTGTCTGCTCAAACGATGTAAAGCGCTGCACAAACTGTTGGCGCTATATAAATCTTGTATAATAAATAATAAAATGTAGCTATATATTTCTTGTTACTATTATAACCTACCACCAAAATTAATTCTCCTGCTCCTGCCTAGTGATGGACCGAATACCCCCCGATTTGGTTTACATCAGAACTCCCGAACATGGAAAGAGTTTGGACCCCAACTGTGAACACTATCAAAGTCTATGGGACCTGAACTTGAAAAATCTAAAGTTCCCATTTTGAAGGCTTCTATGGAAGTAATTGGGCATAAAAAGGGTATTGGGCCTGGGTACTGCCCTAGGGAAGATGTATTAATGCAAAAAAAGTTTTAAAAAATATTGTTTTTAGAGGAGCATTGATTTTAAGGATGCTTAAAGTGAAACAATAAAAATGAAAAATTCCTTTAAAAATATTCCTTTAAATATAAAGGTCCCCATAGTCTGCCTGTAAAGCGGCCCATCTGTACCATGTATAGAACCTGCTGCAGCAAAACATGATTTTCCTGGCTGCAAGCTTTCTTGAAAAAAAAAAACATTGTTGGCAATAGAAAAATGTGAAAAAATATGGCGTGGTCCCCCCCAATCCATACCAGGCCATGTTTATGTCTTGGTATGCATTTCGAGGGGAACCCCATGCCAAAATAAAAAAATTGGGTTGGGGCCCCCCAAAATCCATACCAGACCCTTATCTGAGCATGCAGCCTAGCAGGCCAGGAAATGAGGGGGGCGAGCAAGCACTCCCCCCCCCAAACTATACCAGGCCACATGCCCTCAACTTATGTAGAGAGATTTGTTTAATCTCTGTGTATCATCTGAGACTGTTCACTTCAATGGGTATATGTAAGGCCACGTACACACGGGCGGACTGTCTGCCCAACTAAGTTCGGCAGACAATCCGACAGACAGTCCGTTCAAAATTAGCATGAACGGACTTGACCACACACGATGAGCAGACAGTCCGCTGAAAACGTGCGTGATGACGTGTACAGCACGTACGACGGGACTAGAAAAACGACGTCCTATACACTGCAATGCAACCTTTGGCCGTGTAAACCCTTTATGAGCATGCGCCATACTTTGTCCGTCCAACTTGCCTACACACGAGCGGACTGTCCGCTGAAACCAAGTTTGGACGGACAAAACCAAGTTTGAACGGACTGTCTTATGGAAATTCCGTAAGACTTTGTTCGTCAGACTGTCCGCTGAAAAAGTCCGCTGAAGCCCACACACGAGCGGATTGTCCGCTGAAACACTGTTCAGCGGACTAAGTTGGGCAGACAGTCCGCCCGTGTGTACGCGGCCTAAGGGTTTAAATCCACTTTAAGATGCTGGGCATGGGAGTGTTTGGGGGAAATTATTTTTCTTTTGCAACAGATAGGTAGAGCCATTTGAACCAGTCCTGGAGAAAGCACTATTGAAATCTGCTGACTGTTTAGAGCCAGTCATGATTAGGAGGTTAACCTCAGCACCTGCAGAGCCAGTAAACATCAGGACCAGCAGAGCCAGTTAACATCAGGACCAGCAGAGTCAGTTAACATCAGGACCAGCAAAGCCAGTTACCATCAGGATCAGCAGGTCTTTGGAAATGCCCCAGAGCCCATGCAATGTCCCAGCTACAATGCTACCATGCAAAGATGTAGCTTATAATCCTGGGGGTAAGATGCAAAACTGGACAAGTGTAACTTTTATTAATGCCCAGGCTCAAAACTGGCAAGGTTGTGTGTGATAAAAGCAATAATACTTCACCTGGGGAACCTCATATATGTGGCGTTTCTGGTCCTAAACCTCAAGCTTCCTGTCAAAATACCCTGGATGTCAAGGCATGCATTACTGTACCAGAAGAGTTTGCACACACTTTCAGCTGTCCTTTGTGATGACGAGAACCCAGATCCTCAGAGATGGGGCATTTGTGGCACATGGGTCTCTTCATGCCTGTGCAAAAGACCCACACATTCGAATGATTAGGGAGAGGGATCACTATTGGGTGTCCACCCTGTTGGATCCTTGATATTAGAAGTGGCCAATCTTCTGCCTTTATTCTACAAAATTGTGTGCCTTGCGAAAGTATTCGGCCCCCTTGAACTTTTCAACCTTTTGCCACATTTCAGGCTTCAAAGATAAAGATATAAAATTTTTATTTTTTGTGAAGAATCACCAACAAGTGGGACACAATTGTGAAGTGGAACGAAATCTATTGGATTTTTGAAACTTTTTTAACTAATAAAAAAATGAAAAGTGGGGCGTGCAAAATTATTCGGCCCCCTTGCGTTAATACTTTGTAGAGCCACCTTTTGCTGCAATTACAGCTGCAAGTCACTTGGGGTATGCCTCTATCAGTTTTGCACATTGAGAGCCTGAAATTCTTGCCCATTCTTCCTTGCAAAACAGCTCGAGCTCAGTGAGGTTGGATGGAGAGTGTTTGTGAACAGCAGTTTTCAGCTCTTTACACAGATTCTCGATTGGATTCAGGTCTGGACTTTGACTTAGCTATTCTAACACCTGGATACGTTTATTTGTGAACCATTCCTTTGTAGATTTTGCTGTATGTTTGGGATCATTGTCTTGTTGGAAGATGAATCTCCGTCCCAGTTTCAGGTCTTTTGCAGACTCCAACAGGTTTTCATCCAGAATGGTCCTGTATTTGGCTGCATCCATCTTCTCCTTAATTTTAACCATCTTCCCCGTCCCTGCTGAAGAAAAGCAGGCCCAAACCATGATGCTGCCACCACAATGTTTGACAGTGGGGATGGTGTGTTGAGGGTGATGAGCTGTGTTGCTTTTACGCCAAACATATCGTTTTGCATTGTGGGCAAAAAGTTAGATTTTGGTTTCATCTGACAAGACTTTTTATGGATATCTTTGAGAAATGGCTTTCTTCTTGCCACTCTTCCATAAAGGCCAGATTTGTGCAGTGTACGACTGATTGTTGTCCTATGGACAGACTCTCCCACCTCAGCTGTAGTTCTCTGCAGTTCATCCAGAGTGATCATGTTCCTCTTGGCTGCATCTCTGATCAGTCTTCTCCTTGTCTGAGCTGAAAGTTTAGAGGGACGGCCAGATCTTGGTAGATTTGCAGTGGTCTGATACTCCTTCCATTTCAAAATGATCGCTTGCACAGTGCTCCTTGGGATGTTTAAAGCTTGGGAAATCTTTTTGTATCCGAATCCGGCTTTAAACTTCTCCACAACAGTATTACGGACCTGCCTGGTGTGTTCCTTGGTCTTCATGATGCTCTCTGCGCTTTCAACAGAACCCTGAGACTATCACAGAGCAGGTGCATTTATACAGAGACTTGATTACACACAGGTGGATTCTATTTATCACCATCAGTCATTTAGGACAACATTGGATCATTCAGAGATCCTCGCTGAACTTCTGAAGTGAGTTTGCTGCACTGAAAGTAAAGGGGCCGAATAATTTTGCACGCACCACTTTTCAGTTTTTTATTTGCTAAAAAAGTTTAAATTATCCAATAGATTTCGTTCCACTTCACCATTGTGTCCCACCTGTTGGTGATTCTTCACAAAAAATTTAAATTTTATATCTTTATGTTTGAATACTTTCGCAAGGCACTGTAATTCTATGAAAACTGTTGGAGAGTGACAGACCCCTTTTGTATATAAGAAATTGAATTTTATAAAAAATGTGTAAAACTTTTTTTTACACAGAGATTGATTTTGATAAAGATATCACAGTTTTTTTTTTTTTTTTAAAACACTGAACGCTAACTATGTTGTCATATGCTGCAGCTAGCATCGGAAAATAACCCCTTGATGGTGACATTTGCATGCTCAAAATATCTTAGCTAATGTTGCAGGGGGAGTTTGCATAGGAAATCCGCTGGAACTCTGCTGGGTACTCAAATCATTCAAGTAATACATTTGCAAATTAAATATAAAATTTTTCATAGCAATTGCAGAGCCTTTGTGTTGTTTAACAGCCATTTTATTCAAACCATAAAAAAAATAAAAAAATAAGAATTAAACAGATGGCTATACACACCACTTTGTATGGGATCAAGAGCACATTCTGCCATTTTTATAAATAGATGCACTGTTTGGATTCCATGAACAAAGAAAGAGAGCTACACTGCTTCTAAGAAACCACTTTTGTTAATTTCAAGTAAATAAAAAGGGAAAATATACAATATTGTAGCACATTCTATGTACACCAAAGGAATACCTTCGTATATTATTACAACTTTATTAAAGAGGAGCTGCACAAAAAAAAAAAAATATTAAAAGCCAGCAGCTACTAATATTGCAGCTGCTGACTTTTAATAATATCACACTTACCTGTCCCAGGTTCCAGCGATGTCGGCGGCAGAAGACAAGCTATCGCTCGTCTCGCTGCAGCCACCGCCGCCATCCTCTGTCAGGGAATCGGGAAGTGAAGCAAGAGGGCTTCACTGCCCGGTTCCCTACTGCGCATGCGCGAGTCGCGCTGCGCTGGTTCCCCGCTGTGTCTCTGGGAACTGTGTGTTTCCCAGAACACAACGGGGGGCGGAGCCATGCGGGGGTGGGCAGAGCCATGCGGCGGTCTGGCCGGAAGTGGGTGCAGTTACCTGGATTATCCAGGTAACTGCACCCCCCTCCCCCCCGAAAGGTGCCGATTGTGGCACCGGAGGGGGGGAGGGATAATACTAGCGGAACTTCCCCTTTAGGGTGAAGAACCGCTTTAAATATCTTCTCATTATTTTATCATTATTGTTAATTACTACCACAGGACTTTTCAGTGCAATCGTAGTTCATAGAATGGTGAATACAGTTCAAATACGTAATTCCATAAATTATTTCCAATCTTCAGGATTTCCCAGATAATGGGGTGGCTTCACTCCCCAGAAGTCCAGGCTGCCCAATTAAGTGCAGCAACAATGTATGTGGCTTTAACTCCCCCAATTCTATAATAACTCACATCTCAATATATCATCAAAGCAAAATATGCAATTTTGAGCAAAGGACACACAGAAGTCACTAAAGCCGTCCATGCATAGATTGAAATTCAGCCAGGACTAATTAATTCTGTACAACTAGCCTATTGGATAAATGCAGCTCGATCAGCACTATCGGCTATGGACTGAAATGCCCCATCAATGGTGTCAGTGGGAAGAATAGTGCACCATCATTGATATCAGTGGAAGGAACAGTGTCCCATCGTTGGTGTCAGTCAAGGAGTAGTGTCTCATTGGTATCAGTGGAAGGAATAGTGTCCCATCTTTGATATCAATGGTAGGAATAATGTTCCATCGTTGGTGTCCGTCAAGGAATAGTGTCTCGTTGGTATCAGTGGAAGGAATTGTTAGGTCGCCCGTCTTCTCCTTGTGGCCTAGGCTCTTAGAGATGGCTCAGTGGAGGTCCTCGCCGGCGGATAACTCATGACTCATACAGACACAATTGGTATGCTGAAATGGTTACAATTCTTTAATACTGGTTTTGCCGTTTTATACTATTTTTACAAGACTCTGCCCCAATTTTGGGGGCCAATCAGAATTATACACATAAATGTTCATTAGCACATTATTCGGTAATGTCTTGTGACCTTAATCTTAACCTCTGTATTTCAAAGCTTATTCCAGTTCAATAATTCCTTACTTTCTGTTACCGTCTGCTGACCAGCCACAACTTCCTAAAAACCAAATCTAGCCTTTTCATACCCAGTAACAGTGTACAGAGAGGAAAACCACAAACAGATGCTTCCTGAAATGAAGACATTTAACAGAAATAGATAGACATGACCATGAGATAATTCAGTTATTAAGCAATACTGTCATGAGATTGGATTAGATTCTCTAAATTGTATCAAGAAAAGTTTCTTTAAATCACTTAAGCAGATAAGCAATCCTGAACTTATATCTTCGGGGTAAAAGCAATAATCAGAATCAACAATCAATAATGCAATGTATTATGGAATCTCCTTACAATCCTCCCTTTGACCATTCGATATCATCGAAATGGTCATTTTCTACCTTTTTGTTAGGCCTCATGGATTCATATCCTCCGGCCTCATGTTCCTGACTCTCGTACCATACAGTGGGATCTCTGGAAATGGAAGTCAGCTTCATGGTTTCGGAACGTGCTTCGCTACCCTTCCTGCAGAGGCATTTGAGTAACATGAAGCATGCATTAAACTTCAACAACAACATTCTGTCGGTGAAACCTGAAGGGGGTTCAGTGGGGTGTATATTTCTTTTATATTTTAAACTAGGGACATTGGCTGTCTGTGCTTTCCCACATATGCCTTCTAGTAGCCCTGAATCTTCTGGATGGTACACACAATTTGCTATTAACCAAACAGGTATGAATACTATCAGAATCAGACATGTCCAGAAGCATAATGTTTTTCCTGACACAAAAGTGGAAATCATTTTTGTCAGGTACTGTGTACAAAGTTCTGTTACTCGTTTCTTCCTGTGGGTGAGGGATTTGTCTTGTTGTTCAGAGAGATTTGCTTTATGCCTTCTTGAACGTCCTTCAAATCTGGTTGCTGTTCCTGGTCAGAGGAGTCCTGGGGTGCTGGAGGCGGGTCTGGGGTCTGGGGTTGCTGTGGACACTTCTTTAGCCGGCTGGCGTGGATCCAGGTGTTTCCTAGATCGGTCAGTACAGCAGTTCTGGAAACCTTCTCTATCTTCCAAGGTCCAGAGTAGATTGGTCCGATCCTCTTTTTGTGGGCCAGTTGCTTGACTAGCACTTGATCTCCTGGGATGAAGGGGTGTGTCGGTTCTGTGGAAATAGGAGAAAAGGTGACAGAGACTTGTTCGTTCATTTCCTGTAGCATACTTACCAGATTTTTCACGTACATTTCCTGTTGGGAATAGATGTTAATGTCAGTGTTTTGATCTAAGAGGGGCAGCTCTATGTTTGCAGGAACTCCCATCAAAATCTCAAAGGGCGAGAGTTTTGTTCTGGCATGTGGTGTTGTTCTGATCTGAAATAGGACAGAAGGAAGGTAATCCAACCATCCTTTCATGGTGCCCCCCGTAGCCTTTTTTAACTTGTCTTTAATGTTCCTGTTCATTCTTTCCACTACCCCTGCACTTTGTGGGTGGTAAGGGATGTGCAGTTTCCACTGTAAGCCTAGTAGCTTAGCTAAAGTCTGTGTAACAGAGGAGCTGAAGGCAGGTCCTCTGTCTGACCATATGGCCGTTGGTATTCCAAACCTACAAACCCAATGGTTCAGTATGCATTTGGCAGCAATTTTAGCAGTCTCACCTGTACACGGAATACTTTCAACCCAGCCTGACCACCTGCATACGATCACGCAAAGGCATCTCAAATTGCCTTTTTGTTTGGGCATGTGTGTAAAGTCTATTTGTAAATCTGTTAGGGGACCTAGGGGTGGGGGCAGGTGGCCATGTAATCCATGATGTTTCCCTTGGACATTGTTTTGTGCACAGGTCATACAACTGCTGGTGAGGAGTTTTGCCTGTTTATTTAAGTTGTTTGTACAGAAAGACTTTGTGTATATGTTTGTTAGGGCGGTGGTACCTATATGTCCTGGACCATGGAGATAGGAAAGTATGAGAACACTGCTTGATTCTGGTATGCCCAATATCTTCCCCTCTTTTGACCAAAGACCTTCTTGGTCCAAAAAGAAACATCCTCCTTTGTAGCTAATCCCTGTATTTGTGCCACAATGGTTTTAAAGTTGGGTGATGTAAAATGTTCTTTGAAGAACATTGTTGTGGGGGCAGGCTGACCAATGTATAGGGCAGCGGCCTTTTTTGCTTCTCTGTCTGCCAGCGCGTTTCCTTTGGAAATTCTGCTGTTATTTGATGAATGTGCCTTTACCTTGATGACCGCTATCCGCTTTGGGAGAAGAATCGCTTGCAAGAGTGCTTTAATTTGCGTAGAGTTAGCAATTGGCTTGTTGTCAGCAGTTTTAAATCCTCTATTTGCCCATATTACGCCATAGTCATGCGTGACCCCAAAAGCGTACCTACTATCTGTGTAGATGTTTACCTCCTGATCTGAGAAAAGTATGCAAGCTCTTGTGAGCGCCTCCAATTCTGCTACCTGTGCCGAGGAGGGTGGTAAAGCTTTTGCTTCCAACACCACATCAGGGAGTTGGACAATGGCGTACCCTGTCAGGAATGTTGCATCAGAGGGGCGGGAGCAGCTGCCGTCTACGAAGACGTCCTGTACTCCTGGTAGGGGAATATCAGTGAGATCTGGGCGAGGGCTGGTTATTGCTGCAACCTGTTCAACACAATTGTGTTTCTGATCAGGGTCTCGTGGCAGCCTGAGCAAAGAATGCAAAAGGCGGACAGTGGGATTACTTGGTGGTGCGTGTTTGAGGGTGAGGTTATCAGTATTCAGAAGTGTGATCTCATACCCACTAAGCCTTTGTGCTGTCATATGCTGCGTGTTCATGTTTTGCAGGAGGTGAGTCACTGAATGAGTAGTGTAGAGAGTCAGCTCATGGCCTAATACTGATTTGTTAGCTTCTTGAACTGCCATTGCACAAGCAGCAAGGTTTTGTAGACAAGATGGCATCCCTTGTACTTGGGTAGGCAACTTTTTTGAGAGATAGGAGACTGGTCGGTACCCGGTTCCATGTTGCTGTGTTAAAACCGCAGCAAAAGAATTTCTCGACACCACACAGTATAATTGAAAAGGTTTGCCATATTCTACCAATCCCAGGGCGGGGGCCTGAGTCAGACTTTTTAACAAGGCCTGAAAAGCATGGAGCCTTTCTGCTGTCCAATCTATTGTCTTTGGGGCGGTGGACAAGGTAGCCTCCCTCAGAATGCCATCATAATATGAACAATCTGGGATCCATTGGCGGCAATATACGATTGCGCCCAAGAATGACAGCAAGGTTGCTTTGTCTCTCGGAGGACTGAGAGCCTGCAGGGCTGCGGCACGTTTGGGGGATACTAGCCTGGTTCCCTCCTTCAGAATGCATCCCAGGTATTCTACCTGACTTTGACACCATTGTATCTTCTTCCGCGATGCTAGGTGGCCAGACCTGGCCAGGTGATGTAACAGAGATGTGGAATCGACCGCACAATCTTCAGCAGATCGACTGCACAGGAGCAAGTCGTCCACATACTGTATTAGTACCGACCCGCGCTCAGCAGTCCATGACTTAATTGTCTCATTAAGGACCATGGAGAAGGCTGCCGGACTGTCCACATACCCCTGCGGTAATCTTGACCAGGTCAACTGCTGCTTTTTCCCCCATGAAAATGAGAACATGGGCAATACCCTTTCATCGATCGGGATGCTAAAAAATGCATTTGCCAGGTCCACTACTGTGTAGCAAAGGGAATCAGCAGGTATTTTCAAAAAGATGAAAGAAATATCTGCCACCAAAGGTGGCAGAGGTATAACCTGCTTGTTGACGGCCCTTAGGTCCTGTACAAGCCTCCACTCCCCATTTGCCTTTTTCACAGGGTAGATTGGTGTATTCCAGGGGCTTATAATGTGTTTCAGAATCCCTTTTGCTATGTAATCATCGATTAATGGTGTGATGCCTTCAATTTTTTCGAGTGGCAGGGGGTATTGCTTGTGATATTGTACTTTGGCGTCTGGACGCATTTGTGGTGTGTAAGGTGTACAGTTAATAAAACCCACACTCCCTTTGTTTTCTGCCCATATGGCATGTGTTTCTAGAGTGGGTGGTAATGATGCAAAGAGTCCCCTGTAAGTGTGTCTCTTTGGAGCATGTAAATCGCAAAATGGTGAGCTGGCAGTGAGGGAGCCCCCTCTGTCAAATTTAATGGTGATATTCAGTTTTGAGAGTAGGTCCCTCCCCATTAAAGATACTGGACAATCCACAAGGACAGCAAAACTCTGGGTACATAGTTCCTGCCCTTCTGGAGTAGCCACGGGCAATGGTGGAGTGATGGGGTGGGTAATTGATGTCCCATTTATACCAATAGAGTTTCCCTCAGTACAGTGCGGTGTGTCATATATGGCATCATTCAAACTACTGAATGTAGCCCCTGAATCTAATAATAGACATATCAGGTGATTGTCTACCCGCAATAGTACCTGCGGAAGACTTTTCCACGATGGATTATAACACACAAGGCTGAGGGACGGGACATTCTCTTGGCATCCCTATTGTGGGGTCCGCCGAGCGGATGGCCACTGCATCGGGATGCGTGGGGGTGGTCTATGAGGCTGGGGCTGGTATTGGGGTTGTGGTGGGTGAGGATACCTGATATCCTGAAGGCGATGTGGGGCGGTGGTGTTTAGATTCCTACCTCTTCCTCTCTGAGCGTTTGTTCCAATTCTGTAGGGACATTGGGACTTCCAGTGTCCCAGTTCCCCACAGTTAAAGCATCCCTTGTCTGGTGGGTAAGCCTGATCTGGGGGATAAGATTGCATTGGTGGATAAGGTTGCATTGTCATTATGTGGGTGGGCGGAGCCTGGGTTGGTGTCAGGGAGGGAAAAATGCCACCCTTCTGCTCAAATACCCCTGATGTTTCTCGTGACCTAGTATCCTTCATAAATTCATCTGGGGCTTGTTCTGCCCACTTTGGATTAGTGAATTTAAGCAGCTGTGTCACCTTCGTATCGCCACCAGCCATAATGGTGGAGGTGAACAATTGGGGGGTAGCGTTATCTACTGCTTTCCACAAGCCATATACCCGGGTACAAAATTCATAGAATTTTTCCTTTGGTCCCTGTTTTGCTAGGATAAGTTCCTGGAGTGCGGATGAACCCTTGTATATAGTAGACCAGTGATTCCCCATGCCTTTCCAAAAAGATACCCAATCTTTATCTTCCTTAATGTGGGCTGTCCATAAGGCCTCTACGGGATGCCCTTCTGGACTGTCAGGGTCAATTATACTAAGGATCCCTTTTATATCTTCCTTATCCAAGCTTGTCCCTGCACTGTATTTTGCAAGGAAAGCGCCAGCCTCCCTTGGGCTTTTCTTTGGGCTGGGGCATAATTCCTTTATTTTTGACAGTGTGCCTAAAGGTAGGGGAATATGGACTTCCGTCTCCCCTATATGCATAAGTGGTGCTTTAAAGGTGGCACCCAGACTTTCCTGTTCCATGTCTATTTCTTTTTCACCCTGCTCCCTTTCCTCCTGTGGGGGTTTCTGGCTTATGGCCGGTTTCGTTTGGCTTCTGAGTGTGGTGGATGGCTGTGAAATTATCTTTCCCTTGGCCTCCTCAATCCTTCTTGCCTCTTTCTCTAGTTTCCTTTCGTATGCCTCTAAATCTTCCCTTTTCCTCTGTATTCTTTCTTCCTCTACCTGCTGTCTCTTATTAAATTCTTTCTGTTTCTCCTCCCATTCCTTTTCCCTGGGGCTCAACTTCCCGACTCCTTCCTCTTCCCCCTCTTTCAGGGTCTTTCCATCCCTTTCTCCCTTAGTTATCGCAGAATATTCTCTCATCTCACCTTCCCTCTTATCCAGCTCTCTTTTGTACTCTTCTAGCTCTTCCTCCCTTCTAGACATTTTCTGCTCTAATTCCTCCTTTCTTTCTCTAAGCTCTTTTAACTTCTCTTCTAATTCCCTTTCCATTTTTCTAATCCTCTCTTCTTCCCTACTTTGTATACCTTCTGCCCGGACTTCCTCTTTCCTGCTTCTACTTTCGTTTTCCCATCGTGTAACTTGTGCCTGATCAGCTGCCCCATACACTATGGTGGCCAACACTGCTGGGTCTAAAGATGGATACAGCTGAAGACATGGACCCAATGTTCCATCTTCCTGTTTAACCATCACATAAGGGGGGGGTGGTGGTGCCTCAGGTTGCTGAGATAGGGCGGGTGAGTTTATAGGCTTTACTGTGGGGACTTTAGTTACATACTTTGTTTTGTACTTGGCTAAGCATTTATTCCATGTTTTGTAACAATCTTTCATGTACTGGGTGTCTTCCCATTTCCCAGGTGGATAAGAGTGCTTGTGCACCTGACACACCTTGCTCACCTCTTTCCATTCATCCTCTGAACAGGGACCTAGTGGTCCTGGGTCATGTATTCCTAGCTGTTGGCACCGTTCTCTGACCTGTGTCCAAAAAGGTTCTACCTGTGGCCCTGGTAGTGTGTTTTTAACATACTCATAGGGGGATGGGTTGGCCGTGGTCTGGGTTGCTGCAGAATTCCCCATCCAATAACCTTGGTAGGGTGTGTCTAGTACAGGGACAGAGATGAAAGCAACCTGTTTGGGCTATAATTTGTTCCCTGACTTGTGAATATGTCCCCTCGTCTGTTATTGCTGTGGGGCTGATATAGCTATGAAGGTTAACCCTCAGTACTCGGTATAGGAAACCCCTCCTCGTGGTAGGATATACTCCCCTTGCACCAAGTCGGTATGAGAACCCAGTTGGTCTAGTGGTAAGCAGGATCCACGTCCTGTCAACACTAAGGAACAGTAACCCAAAGGTGCAACGTGGGCAGGCGGGCGCTATCTCACTACAATCGGGTTCCTGATTTATGTTGTTCATTTAGTGCATATATGTGTAATGCCTTAATAAAACCCTTCAAATCAATACAATACTTTACATTCAGTTGTCATACATATATATACCATACACTTATCTCTAATTCTCTATACACCCTAAATACTTACGGTGGTACCTAAAAGAAAAAACAAGCAAAATCTTATATATATATATATATATATACAATGGCCAAACAAAGTTACATTATATCAACATGTTATTATAAGTGCACTTTCCAATATTTCCCCAAAAAGATTGGGCGTCCACTCAGCCACTCCTTATACTGCGGGCGTATCCTATACTTCCCGAGTTTTAAACACACTTGTTATATATACCTTTACTCAATACAGTCAGACCAGCCTAGTCAGACTACTCTATAAAAAAAACCAAAATACCTGCGAGCCCCTCTAACCTTCCAAGGGGCCAGCCTAGCCCGTTGCGAAGGCACAGTTATGTAAGTGGGTGGATATACAAGGTTATTTGAACGAGGCAAGCACCAACACCAGTTACCAAAAATAGGTAAAAAGGAGCAGAATGTGTCTTACCTGTTCAAACAAACGCCAGACCCCACTCTTCTGGTACCAAAACTGTTAGGTCGCCCGTCTTCTCCTTGTGGCCTAGGCTCTTAGAGATGGCTCAGTGGAGGTCCTCGCCGGCGGATAACTCATGACTCATACAGACACAATTGGTATGCTGAAATGGTTACAATTCTTTAATACTGGTTTTGCCGTTTTATACTATTTTTACAAGACTCTGCCCCAATTTTGGGGGCCAATCAGAATTATACACATAAATGTTCATTAGCACATTATTCGGTAATGTCTTGTGACCTTAATCTTAACCTCTGTATTTCAAAGCTTATTCCAGTTCAATAATTCCTTACTTTCTGTTACCGTCTGCTGACCAGCCACAACTTCCTAAAAACCAAATCTAGCCTTTTCATACCCAGTAACAGTGTACAGAGAGGAAAACCACAAGCAGATGCTTCCTGAAATGAAGACATTTAACAGAAATAGATAGACATGACCATGAGATAATTCAGTTATTAAGCAATACTGTCATGAGATTGGATTAGATTCTCTAAATTGTATCAAGAAAAGTTTCTTTAAATCACTTAAGCAGATAAGCAATCCTGAACTTATATCTTCGGGGTAAAAGCAATAATCAGAATCAACAATCAATAATGCAATGTATTATGGAATCTCCTTACAGGAATAATATCCCATCATTGGTATCAGTGGAAGGAATAGTGTCACATCACTGGTGTCAGTCAAGAAATAGTGTCTCATATCAGTGGGAGGAATAGTGCCCCATCATTGGTATCAGTGGAAGAATTAGTGCCCCATCATTGATATCAGTGGAAGGAATAGTGTCTCATGTCTGTGGGAGGAATAGTGCCCCAAGGGCCAGATAAAGGCTACTCTACATTTTCCAGATCTCTTAGAATGAGGTCACCCTTGTCTAGGCACTGCAGGTGGAAGCTGGGAGATAGATGAGTTTACCAACTAAATTCTTGCCTTAAAAGTGTTTTTTATACTTGTTTTTGAGTAGTTCATCAAGCAGACAAATGGACAGAGTGGCCTTGCATTTTAGGTGTAGGCCTGATTTAGCCCCTTCCTGCCAAGCCCCAGCATGCTTTCAACTTGGCTATTATGCACAGGGGCCTGGAATATCTGCCTGGCCACATGATCACAGTGATTGGCTGTCACAGTGGTCACATTATCAGTGCAAAAACCATGATACATAGGTTTCCATATCCAGTATCAAAGTGCTATGTGCAGTAAATCAATCAACGTGCTACAGTATATATTAAATATTAATTAATGCAAAATGTTATCAAAAATAAAAATGTCCATTAATTGATGCTCCAAATGGTGCATGCAATCGGGTAGTGGCTTCATGTCACACTCATGCCGCCCTTCTTGTGCTCACCAGATAATCTCACCCACCAAGGGGCAATAAGCCTTTACAGTACCCATGACTGTAATTAAGGTCCCCATGGCTGGCTCCTATGGTCTTCTCCGAGCCAGTGTTATCATGAAAAGTTATCAATGGTACACATAGCGTGACTCCATATAACAGTGTTTGCAAGATAACTGAAATATATCACAGGTGATATCATTTGCTGCTCAGTGATTGGAGTATTCTAGTCTTCATCTCCCCCAAGGTAATACATAAAATCTGGCCTGTTAGTGGGCCCTGAAGACAGGGTTGATGACCACTGGCGTACAGGGCCTTCTTTAGCGCAGGGCAAACGGGGCACCTGCCCTGGGCCCAATGTTTGTAGGGGGGCCCGCACTGCTACCCGCGAATTGGGGGATCAGAGAATGGAAGCCCCGCCCACATACCTCTAAATGTATGTAGTGAGTTTGGCTGCCCAGGTATGTCTTTGCACCCATAAAATGCCTGACTGCTTAAACCTTGAGCAGTGTTATTCAACTGTCAAGCTGTGCGTTGCTGAAAGTTCTCTGACCATCACCTGTAGCATGTAAGCAGTCTCTGATTGATTGTCTCCTGTAGTATGTCCGCAGTCTTTGATTGTCTCCTGCAGTATGTTCGCAGTCTCTGATTGTCTCCTGCAGTATGTCCCCAGTCTCTGATTGTCTCCTGTAGTATGTCCGCAGTCTCTGATTGTCTCCTGCAGTATGTCCGCAGTCTCTTATTGTCTCCTGCAGTATGTCCGCAGTCTCTGATTGTCTCCTGCAGTATGTCCGCAGTCTCTGATTGTCCCCTGCCATATGTCCGCAGTCTCTGATTGTCTCCTGCAGTATGTCCGCAGTCTCTTATTGTCTCCTGCAGTATGTACGCAGTCTCTTATTGTCTCCTGCAGTATGTCCGCAGTCTCTTATTGTCTCCTGTAGTATGTCCCCAGTCTCTTATTGTCTCCTGCAGTATGTCTGCAGTCTCTGATTGTCTCCTGCAGTATGTCCACAGTCTCTGATTCTCTCCTGCCGTATGTCCGCAGTCTCTGATTGTCTCCTGCAGTATGTCCGCAGTCTCTTATTGTCTCCTGCAGTATGTCCGCAGTCTCTTATTGTCACCTGTATAATGTCCGCAGTCTTTGATTGTCTCCTGCAATATGTCCGCAGTCTCTGATTGTCTCCTGCAGTATGTCTGCAGTCTCTGATTGTCTCCTGCAGTATGTTCGCAGTCTCTGATTGTCTCCTGCAGTATGTTCGCAGTCTCTGATTGTCTCCTGCAGTATGTTTGCAGTCTCTGATTGTTTCCTGCAGTATGTTCGCAGTCTCTTATTGTCTCCTGCAGTATGTCCGCAGTCTCTGATTGTCTCCTGCAGTATGTCGCCAGTCTCTGATTGTCTCCTGCAGTATGTCCCCAGTCTCTGATTGTCTCCTGCAGTATGTCCGCAGTCTCTGAACCTCTCCTGTAGTATGTCTGCACTCTCTGACACTCTCCTGTAGTATGTGTATTAATGTGCCCCTTTACTTGCTCAATTATTTAGGATTGCTCCACTGCTCAGTGAGAGGTAATGATGTGCATTAACCTGTAGCAACCAATCAGTGAACAGTAGTGATCTGCTATAATCTCTAGCAGCCAATCAGTAAGTGGCAATGATGTGCATTAACCTCTAGCAACCAATCGGCAAGCAGAAATTATAGGGATAGGCTGTAACCTCTGGCAAACAATTGCAATCACTGCGTAAACTGCTGCAGTGAACTGATTTTGAGTCTACCTGCTATTTTTTGTATGTCTCAGAATGGAGGGGGGGCCCCAAGAAAATGTTTGCCCAGGGCCCAATCAAAATTAAAGACGGCCCTGTCATTGTTGTGGGGGTCAAAACAGCTGCCTCATACTTGCCAACTATCCAGGTTTAAATTCCATTGTCCCTTGAAGTTTTATTCCTGTGCTGTGTCCCAATATCTCAGGGTGAAGTGCTGGTACTAATGCTGCCCATGTATGCCTTATTGTTGTGTGCATATGACTCACCCGCAGACCCTGTGTTTATGTAAATAACCGGCATTCGTATGTAAATAGCGGCAACAATACTAAGTAAATAGCTGTGGCCAGCGGCATTGGTATGCAAATAAAGGCGGCATTCCTATGTGTATCATGCTCCCCTGCTGTGAGGAGGTGATGTGCTGTAACCTCTAGAAACTAATCAGTGAGCCGTAATGTGTGCTGTAACCTCTAGCAACCAGTCAGTAAGCAATAATGATATGCTGTAACTGCTGGCAACCAATTTCAATTGCTGCCTGATCTGATACAGAAAACTGATTTTAAGTCTAACTGCTATTTATTGTATGTCTCAGAGTAGGTGGAGAGGGAAATTGCATGGGGGGGGCCTCAAGCAAATTTTTGCCCAGGGTCCAATCTATACTAAAGACGGCCCTGCCCCCATGCTTTGGCATATATGCTCTTTTATTTAAAAGGGTGGTGAAATCACCTTCTACAGCACTGTAGTCAATGATTTATATATTCTGAAAGCAAACCCTGTGTCAGGAACCATGAAACAGACAGAGACAGAAGTACAATCAAATCACACTTGTTTATTAATAAAAATAAAAATGTAAATAGGAAAAAGAGTAGTCAAGCAAGCCAGAGTACAGTAACCAGATCGGGTAGTCAGCCAGTCCAAAGTTCATAAATCAGATAGGGTAATCAGCCAGTCCAGACGTCAGGGATCCAAGGTGAGCAACTGCAAGCAGGATGGAAGCCAGGTGGGATGTCAGCAAGCCAGTCTTGAAACAACAGCAGGAGATGGTTCCTAGTGATGTGACCAAATGTGAAGGCAATGGAGAAATGAGCTGGAGACTTTAAATAGGCTGGCCAGGCGAGCATCATCGGAAACAGCTGGTAACAGCGGAGAAAGAAGAGAGCTGGCAATTAGCCGACAGCTGAAAGGAGGAAGGGCTAAGCCAGCCCTGACACCCTGTTGCTGTCAGAATAAATAGATCAGTGCTGCAGCTGAATGGCGTACCTGCAAAGCAAACAACAGTTAACAATAAAACACAGTAACAATAACATATTAACTCAATAAAACAACCATTTTTATTGCAATCTGTGCCAAAAAAAAGTAAAAAATATATGGTGAAGCATAGGGGTGATCTGCCCTCTTACCACCCCAGCCCCCATGCTTCGGCATATATGCTCTTTTATTTAACTGCAGTGGTGAAATCACCTTCTACAGTGCTGTAGGTACTGATTTATGTATTCTGAAAGCAAACCCTGTAAAATGCATCAGATTGGGGACTTTTGTCCCCATGTGGTGGAAAAATAAAAAGTTTAACCACTTGCCGCCCGCCCTATAACAAAAGCATGGCTGCATAGTGGTTTCAAAATCCTGACTGGACGTCCTATGACGTGATCAGGATTGTGAGCGGCTGCGCACCCCCGGGGGTGCGCATCATAGCGACCGTTGTTGCGGGGTGTCAGACACGAGTAGAGGAGAGCCGATCGGCTGCTCCTCTGACAAAGGGGTCTGTGCTGATCGATTATCAGCACAGCCCCCCCCCCCCCCCTGAGGATGCCAACATTGGACCACCAGAGACGCCACCAGACCACCAGGGATGCCCAGCACAAGGTATGCCACCCTAGACCACCAGGGATTCCAGTCAGTGGTCAGTGCCCACAATGGATGCCAATCAGTGCCCATAATGGATGCCAATCAGTGCCCACAATGGGCATCACTGATTGGCATGCATTATTGTTTGGCACTGATTGGCATCCATTAGTACAGTATAAAACAATACAATGCCGCCTATCAGTGCCCATCTGTGCCGCCTATCAGTGCCCATCTGTGCCGCCTATCAATGCCCATCCGAGCCGCCTATCAGTGCCCATCCATGCCATTCTGTGCCGCCTATCCGTGCCCATCTATACCGCCTATCCATGCCCATCCGTACCGCCTATCTATGCCAATCCGTGCCAGCTATCAGTGCCAATTTGTGCTACCTATCAGTGCCCATCCGTGTCGCCCATCAGTGCCGCCTATCAGTGCCCATCAGTGCCGCCTATAAGTGCCACATATCAGTGTCCATCAATGCCACCTCATCAGTGCCACTTCATTGGTGCCACCTCATCAGTGCCCATCAGTGCTGCCTCATCAGTGCCCATCAGTGTAGCCCCATCATTGCCCATCAGTGAAGGAGAAAAGGTACTTATTTACAACGTTTTGAAACTGAAACAAAAAAAAAATTTTTTTTCAAAATTTTCGATATTTTTTTATTTGTTTAGCAAAAAATAAAAACTGTAGAGGTGATCAAATACCACCAAAAGAAAGCTCTATTTGTGGGAAAAAAATGATAAAAATGTCATTTGGGTACAGTGTAGCATGACAGCGCAATTGTCATTCAAAGTGCGACAGTGCTGAAAGCTGAAAATTGGTCTGGGCAGGAGGGTGTTTACTGTTTACAGTGAGGCCGCGTACACACGCGCGGACTGTTGGCCCAACTTTGTCCGCTGAACAGTGTTTGGGCGGACAGTCCGCTCGTGTGTGGGGCTTCAGCGGACAGTTTCAGCGGACAGTTGGACGGACAAGGTCTTACGGAAATTCCGAAAAACTGTCCGCTGAAACAAGGTTTCAGCGGACTGTTCGCTCGTGTGTAGGCTTGTTCGGCCAACTAAGTCTCGCGCATGCTCAGAAAGGATTTTCACGCCGAAAGCTATAATGCAGTGTATAGGACGTCGTATTTTTCGTCCCGTCGTACGTGCCGTTCACGTCATCGCGCACGGTTTCAGCAAACTGTTCGTCCGTCGTGTGTGGCCATGTCCGTCCATGCTAAGTTTGAGCGGACTGTTCGCTCAAACTGTTGGACGGACAAAGTTGAGCCAACAGTCCGCGCGTGTGTACGCGGCCTAAGTGTCCAGTATTGAAAGAGGAAGTAAACTCTGATGGGTTTACTTCCTCTTATATTCTCTGCAAAGCTAAAGCATAATGGACTGCTATGCATCGCATAGTAGTCCATTATGTGTCACTTACCTGACACAGGAGCCAGCGAAGTCACCGCTGTCCTCTGAAGTCCAGAGCATCCATCTTCTCGGTGGGTCTCGCTGCTCCGCCGCTGTCATTCGGCGAAAGCCACGATGACGTCACTCCCGCACATGTGCACGGGAGACACCACGCGCGGCATATTGCCGTTGACAGCGGCGTGCTCAGTGCGCCTGTGTCTACGGCGCATGCGCCGTAGACAGCAGTGCCTGTCTTTCGGCAAATATCTCCTAAACCGTGTAGGTTTAGGAGATATTTCTTGGACCTAAGGCTTACCTGTAGGTCAAAGTGTGTTGTAAGGGTTTACAACCACTTTAAAGAAGAAGTGTAAAAAACAGTTACACCCAAGAGCTTCCACATGCACCAGAAAATGCCCCTCACATGCTCTGATGCCATTTTTTCTGGGCTCCATTTGCCCATCGGTGAACCCAGAACCTGCATGGTAGGTGCCACCGGGTAGAAGGGAAGATTTGTGAACATCTGTTTGCTAATTCTTTTCCTTAAAATACTGAAAATGTTCTACCAGGGGTGTATCAGCATTATGGTTTCTCCCAAAGGGTCGGTTGTATCTGTAAGACTAGATGTCCAGAGCACCCCCCCCCCTTTACATCAGATGTGATGGATGTGAGTGTGGCAGGTACCAGTGGGCAGATGGGAGGGAGATCAGTGTGCATCCATTTGCTGATCTTCCCTTCCTGTTAATAACCCAGAAATGACATGTAAAATGTCACTTCCGGGTCCTTACATCACTTTCCCCAGCCTATATGGCTAGAGAAAAAAAAAAAAAAATGAATAGAGTGCAATCTGCACTTATTTATTTCCATTGGATGACAGGTAAGACATGGGATGTCTTGTAGACATCGCATGTCTCATTAAAGAGAACCTGTCACCAGAAATGTATCACATAGGGGTCTTTTTGCCCTAATGTGATGGAAAAATTAAAAGTTTAGAAAATAAAGTAAAGTGTAAACAAAAGGTTACACCTAAGTGCTTCTGCCAGATCAAACAGAGAAATAGTCCATTTTCTTTATAATGAAAAAATCATTGATGAAAACAGCAGAGAAGCCAGCAGATATCCAGTGAGATAGGTGATGGAAGAGTCAAGTATGGTGACTTAAGTTACAACCTCCACCACCGATAGTAATGGCCGCTCACCTCAGACAATGGACCCCTGAGTGAATCAGTCAGGTCAAACACAGCGGCTCCTTTAAGGGATTATGTCAGCAGAGTCAGCAGGATCAAATACTGGTAACGAATATTGGGCTTGCTATATCTCAGGCATATCATCATCAGCTCCCAGATAGATAAAGTACATGAAACTAAAGCAACGAAACCTGGTGCTGAATACTAAAAACTATTTATTTAGAAATGTAAAAAAAAAATACACTCACAAATATTGCAGTGCTAAGGGTGAATGGCAAAGATACACAAAATGTTTCCACGAGGATTGGGACGTAACGCGTGCGGAAACCACGTGACAGTGATCGTGACGTCACCTGCGTCCTTAAACTCCGATCCTTGTGGAAACACGTTGTGTATCTTTGCCATTCACCCTTAGCACTGGGCACAGTGCGATATTAATGCGTGTGTGATTAGTGAGTGATCATTGAGTCAATGAGACTTGGGTGATCACTGATCAGATCCCGGCCCCTTACCACTTGATCAGCTGTCAGCCAATTACAGATGATCACATAATGTAAACAGAAGATCGGTAATCGTTTTTTTCTCTCATCACGCTGACAGGCCTCAGTGCAAGGGACATCGGTCCTGAAGAGGAAGAGGTGAAGCTGCTTCATCTGTGCCCATGAGTACCACCTTCCAGTGTCACCTGCCAGTGCCCACACAGTGCCACGAATCAGTGCATAAAAGCCAGCAATCAGTGCCCACCAGTGGTGCCAATCAGTGCCTCATCAGTGCCACCTAGCAGTGTGGCCTATCAGTGTCACCTATCAGTGCCGATCAGTGCCCATCAATGCCACCCATCAGTGCCCATCGCTGCCACCTATCAGTGCCCACCACTGCCACCTATCAGTGCCACCTATTAGTGCCCTTTGGTGCCACCTATCAATACCCTTCAGTGCCGCCCACCAGTGCCACCCCATCAGTGCCCACCAGTGCTGCCTATTAGTGTCCATCAGTGCAGCCTCATCAGCGTATGTCAATGAAGGAGAAAAATTACCCATTTGCAAAATTTAATAACAAAATATAAAACTGTTTTGTATTTTTTTTTTTTATCGGTAAACCCAGAGGTGATCAAATACCACCAAAAGAAAGCTCTATTTGTGGGAAAAAATGAATTTGGGTACAGTGTTGTATGACCGCGCAATTGTTGTTCAAAGAGTGACAGTGCTAAAAGCTGAAAATTGGTGTGGGCAGGAAGGGGGCTTAGGTGCCCAGTAAGCAGGTGGTTAAATGTATACACTTACATTTATTTCATACAGTCATACATTTCCATTTTATAGGTTTATACCTTTTACATTTATTCATTTAAAGAGGAAGTTCCGCCGTTTTTTTTTTTTAAAGTCAGCAGCTACAAATACTGCAGCTGCTGACTTTTAAAATATGGTCACTTACCCGCCCAACGCGCCCGCAATGTCGGCACCCGAAGCCGATCTCTCGATCGGCTCTCGGGTGCTGCCCCCGCCATCTTTGGTATGGGAATCAGGAAGTGAAGCCTTGCGGCTTCACTTACCGGTTCCCTACTGCGCATGCGCGAGGCGCACTGCGTAATAAGGATGGTCCCTGCTGTCTCTGGGATCCGTGTGTTTCCCAGCAGACAGCGGGGGCCCCGCAGGAAGTGGCATAAATACCCACAGAATCTGCGGCTATCTAGGCCCGGAAGTGGGTGCACATACCTGTATTATACAGGTATCTGCACCCCCCTCCAATTGTAGCACCTTTCAGGGGGGAGGATTCCAATGAGCAGAAGTTCCACTTTAGGGTGGAGCTCCGCTTTAAAAAAAAAAAAATGTGTTGTTTTTTTTCAAAGCATAAACAATTACCATTACTTCTACAAGCATGTTGTATAAAATGAAAATATCTGTTATACATATATATATATATATATATATATATATATATATATATATATATATATATATTATACTTATATATTTATACTTTTTTTTTGTTTTTTTTTCTTTATTTTTTTCAAAACTGCAATAAAACTACTACAAGAATAAACAATTACAATTACTACTACAAGCATGCTGTATAACATGAAAATATCTGTTATACTTATACATTTATACATATATACATTTATACTTATATTTTGGTTACAATTTTTGGTTTTTGTTTTTTTAAACTACTACAAGCATAAACAATTACCAATTACTACTACAAGCATGCTGTATAAAAAAAAGAAAATATCTGTTATACATATATATTTATACTTTTTTTTCAAAACTACTGTAAAACTACTACAATTATAAACAATTACCATTACTACTACAAGCATGCTGTATATAGAAAATATCTGTTATATTTAAACATATATATTTATACATTTGTTTTTTTTTTCAAAACTACTATAAAACTACAACAAGCATGAACAATTACTATTACAAGCATGCTATATAAAAAAGAAAATATCTGTTATACTTATGCATTTATACATATATATTTCTAAAAAAAAATTCAAAAACTACTATAAAACTACTACAAGCATAACAATTACAACTACTACTACAAGCATGCTGTAGAAAAAGAAAATATCTATTATAAGTATATATATATATATATATATATATATATATATATATACACACACACACACACATATATTTATACATTTATAAAAAAAAATTTGCGGGGGTTGTTTTTTCAAAACTACTATAAAACGACTACAAGCATAAACTGTTATACTTATACATATATATTTATTCATTTGTTTTTTTTTCAAAATTACTGTAAAACTACTACAATTATAAACAATTACCATTACTACTACAAGCATACTGTATAAAAAAAAAATATCTGTTATATTTATACATATATATTTATACATTTTTTTTTTAAAACTACAACAAGCATAAACAATTACTATTACAATCATGCTGTATAAAAAAAAAGAAAATACCTGTTATACTTATGCATTTATACATATATATTTATGCAATTTTTTTTTTTTTTTTTTCAAAACTACTATAAAACTACTACAAGCATAGACAATTACATTTACAACTACAAGCATGCTGTATAAAAAGAAAGTATCTGTTATACTTATGCATATATATTTATACATTATTTTTTTTCAAAACTACTATAAAACTACTACAAGCATAAACAATTACATTTACTACTAGAAGCATGCTGTATAAAAAGAAATATATATGTTATACTTATACATATACATTTATACATTTTATTTTTTTTTTTTTTTTAACTACTACATGCATAAACAATTAGTATTACTACCACGAGCATGCTGTATAAGAAAGAAAATATTTGTTTTATGTGTATATATATATATATATATATATATATATATATATATATATATATATATATATATATATATATATATATATATATATATATATACACATATACACATATATTTATACATTTATAAAAAAAAATTGTTGGGGGGGGTTGTTTTTTCAAAACTACTATAAAACTACTACAAGCATAAAAAATGACATTTACTACTACAAGCATGCTGTATAAAAAGAAAATATCTGTTATACTTATGCATTTATACATATATATTTATACAATTTTTTTTTTTTTTTTTAGTTTTTTTAACTACTATAAAACTACTACAAGCATAAACAATTACATTTACTACTAGAAGCATGCTGTATAAAAAAAAGAAAATATCTGTTATACTTATGCATTTATACATATATATTTATACATTTTTTCCAAAACTACTATACAACTACTGCAAGCATAAAAATTACAACTACTACTACAAGCATGCTGTATAAAAAGAAAATATCTATTATACTTATACATTTATACATATATTTATACAATTTTTTTTTTTTTTTGCGGGGGGTTGTTTTTTTTATACTACTATAAAACTACTACAAGCATAAACAATTACAATTACAAGCATGTTGTATAAAAAGAAAATATTTGTTATACTTATACATATACATTTATATAATTTTTTTTTTGTTTTTTTGTTTTTTTCAAAACTACTATGAAACTACTACAAGCATAAACAATTACAATTACTTAGGGGTGCAACGGATCAAAAAACTCATGCATCGGATCGTTCCTCGGATTAGAGTCACGGATCGGATCATTTTTCGGATCAGCAAATAATAATTAAATTTGCAAAAACCTGTGAAAATTCCACCACCATATAGTCCCCACTGTAATATCCACAATCTCCCCACTAAAATATTGGCTGAGTATGGCTGGGTACAGCTGAGTAGGGATGAGCTTCGTGTTCGAGTCGAACATACGTTCGACTCGAACATCGGCTGTTCGTCCGTTTGGCGAAGTCCGAACATTTTGGTCAGTTCGCGCCAAATTCGTGTGGCGCTCACGGCCCACAATGCACTGCGATGGCGCAGTGCATTGCTGGCTCATGATTGGCCAAGCATGCACTGTGACCCCGCATGCTTGGCCAATCGCAGCGCCAGCAGCGAGGAGAGCCATGATTGGCCACAGGCAGGATGCCTGTGGCCAATCATAGCTCAGGCTGTGTAGTGCACGTCCCACACTATATAAGGCCGCCAGCGCGGCGGCCTTGTGTAGTGTGTTGGCGTCTGAAGCAGTGGGTGTTCTGTGTACCTTCAACACAGTACACACCGATCGTTTTCGTTCACCGATTTTCGATCTTGCTGTTGTGTAGTGGTTGTTGTCTGCGTGCCCTGACCGCAGTATACACCGCTATATTCACCTCACCTATATAGCTAGTGATCTATCTTTTATAATAGAGCTTGCAGTCAGTAGTGTTAGGAGCTAGTGCGTGCTGTCTGCGTGCTCTGTACCCAGTACATACCGCTATATCCACCTACATAGCTCTTCTCTATTTGAGCCCACTTGCCATCTGCACAAGTTATTGGAAGTTGTGTGTGCCTCCAGCACAGCACAGTATACATCTGTATATACCCCTTTATCTCTGGTTTTCTATAATAAAGGCATCTGCAGGAGTTAGTGGGTGTTGTGTGCCTCTAGCACAATATACACTACCCAACTGCTTTTTTACCCAACTCCCTTCAGGCCATTACCATGTCTGGAAGGCCAGCAAGGAGAGGCAGACAGGCGCGAGCCGATAAAAGAGGGCAAGCAGGCTCTGTGTCTAGAGACAACAGTGCTGGTCGTGGACGCGGTGCATTGTCATCAGCACGTGGCCATGGGACACGCTTGTCCTTCTTTTCGGCAGCTGGACATGTTGAGCCGCAACATGCCAACGACTTGGTAGAGTGGATGACCAAGCCCTCTTCATCCTCCTCATCCTCTCTCACCCAGGCTCAGGGTACTAGCAAAGCAGCTGCCAACGCATCGTCTTCCCTCCTCTCAATGTCATCATCAGTGACTCCTTCCCTAGACCCACCACGTCCTCCTGAGGAGTCTCCTGAACTCTTTGAGCACAGTGTTGGGTACATGCTCCAGGAGGATGCCCAGTGTTTTGTGGGCTCTGATGATGACACTCAGCTAGAGGAAGGCAGTAGCGTGAGCGCAGAGAGAGGAGATGCTCAAGAAGGACAGCAATCTGGCAGTCATGTTCCACAAGCTGCAGCATACTGCCAGGTTTGCTACAGCGATGAAGAGGGAGGGGATGATGAGGGCACTGACTCCACGTGGGTGCCTGGAAGGAGAGAGGAGGAGGAGGAGGCGGAGGCACATGTCCAACGAGGCAGGATGCCCTCCGGGGGCCAGCTTAGGGGCAGCACACCGACTGAATCACACCGCAGAGCTCCGCCTGTGCAGGGCGCTGCCTCTGCGCATTATTCTAAAAGTTCTTTGGTGTGGGCCTTTTTTGAGACGAGTGCATCAGATCGCACCGCTGCTATTTGCAACATATGTCTCAAGCGTATCTCGCGTGGCCAAAACATCAGCCGCTTGGGCACCACATGCTTGACCAGACATATGTTGACCTGCCATGCAGCTCGTTGGCAAGCGTACCTCAAAGACCCACACCAAAGAACAAAGCGAACCTCTCCTTGCTCCTCATCAGCTGGCATCTCCAACCCCACTAGACCTTCAGTCCTCTCTGAAACCTGCTCTGAGAGGAATGAAGGTGTAGAATTAGGTGTGTCACAACCAAGTGCTTCCGGAAACTCTGCTAGCGGTACACCCACGTCCGATTATAGCAGGCAAATGTCCCTGCCCCAGCTGCTGGACCGGCGAAAGAAGTTCACTCCCAGCCATCCACATGCCCAGCGGTTGAATGCTAGCTTGGCTAAATTGCTAGCACTTCAACTGCTGCCTTTTCAGTTGGTAGACTCGGCCCCCTTCCGTGAGTTTGTACAATGTGCGGATCCTCAGTGGCAGGTCCCCAAAAGCCACTTTTTCTCACGGAAGGCGATTCCGGCTCTCTACCGGCATGTGGAAGGCAATGTCCTTGCCTCGCTGGACAGGGCGGTCAGCGGTAAGGTGCATATTACCGCTGACTCATGGTCCAGCAGGCATGGACAGGGACGTTACCTGTCTTTCACTGCCCATTGGGTCACTCTTCTGGCAGCTGGGAAGGATGCAGGACAAGGTGCAGTAGTGTTGGAGGTTGTTCCGCCACCACGCCTCCAAAATGCTACTATTGGTTGTGACACATCTCTCTCCTCCACCCCCTCCTCTTCTTCTTCCTCCATGGCCTCTTCCAGTGCTCTGTCCTCAGAACCAGCGGTGCTTCGTAGGCGTTCCAGGGGCTACGCAAGTACGCAGGCAAAACAATGCCATGCCGTGCTTGCACTGGTTTGTTTGGGGGACAGGAGCCACACTGGGGCGGATGTTTTGTCAGCTCTGCAGGGGCAGGCCGAGAGGTGGTTGACGCCACGCCAGCTTAAGCCAGGAATGGTGGTTTGTGACAATGGCACCAACCTCCTCTCCGCCCTCCGACAGGGACAACTGACCCATGTGCCCTGTGTAGCTCACGTCCTTAACCTGGTGGTGCAGCGGTTCTTGGGCAGGTACCCCGGCTTACAGGATGTCCTGAAGCAGGCCAGGAAAGTCTGTGTGCATTTCCGCCGATCATTTAATGCCTGTGCTCGGCTGGCTGAGCTCCAAAAGGAGTTGAACCTGCCCAAGAACCGCCTTATATGTGACATGCCCACCAGATGGAACTCAACGTTGGCCATGCTGCAGCGGCTGCACATGCAGCAGAGGGCCATCAATGAGTACCTGTGCGACTACGGCACCAGGACAGGGTCAGGGGAGCTCGGCTTTTTCTCACCACGTCAGTGGGGCATGATCAGGGATGCATGCACTGTCCTGTCACCGTATGGGGAGGCCACAAGGATGGTGAGCAGTGACAGTGCATGCATCAGTGACACTGTACCTCTTGTCCACCTCTTGGAGCATACGCTGCGTGGAATAATGGACAGGGCACTTGAGGCAGAATAGAGGCAGGAAGAGGAGGACTTCCTTGCCTCTCAAGGCCCCCTTTATCCAGACAGTGTTCCTGCTGTGCCACCCATCACACAGGAAGAGGATGAGGAGGAGGAAGAGGAGGAGGAGGATGATTGTGTCAGCATGGAGGTGGAGGCTGGCACTCAGCTTCAGCAGCAGCAGCAGCCGTCTTGTAGGGATGATTTACAGTCCCAAGAAACACGTGGACTTGTACGTGGCTGGGAGGAGGTAGCTGCGGATCATGTTGTCCTTAGTGACCCAGAGGACTCCGGACCGAATGCCTCAGCTAACCTACGCTGCATGGCCTCCCTGATCCTGCAAAGCCTGCGGAAGGATCCTCGTATTCTTCGGATCAAGGAGAGGGACCATTACTGGCTGGCCACTCTCCTTGATCCACGGTACAAGGGTAAGGTTGCCGACCTTATCTTGCCATCGCAGAGGGAGCAGAGGATGAGACATCTCCGGGAGGCCTTGCAGAAAGGTCTGTGCAACGCGTTCCCAGAGACTGGGAGGTTACAAGCTCCTGGTCCTGGACAACACGTTGCTGAGGTCAGAAGGAGCGGTGGAGAAGGTGGCCGTCTGACTAATGCTTTCAGACAATTTTTTAGTCCGCAGCCCCAAGGTATGATCGGTTCAAGCACCCATCGCCAGTGTCTGATATACATGGTGCAGGAATACCTAGGGGCAAGGTCAGACTTGGACACCATTCCCACCAAAAATCCTCTGGCTTACTGGGTCTTGAGGATGGATCACTGGCCAGAGCTTGCACAGTATGCAATTGAGCTACTGGCCTGTCCTGCATCCAGCGTTCTTTCGGAACGCACCTTCAGTGCTGCTGGTGGCTTTGTTACCGATCACAGGGTGCGCCTGTCCACCGAATCAGTTGATTGACTGACCTTCATCAAGATGAATCAGTCTTGGATCACCCACAGCTACCAAGCACCTGAAGCTGATGTAACAGAATACTTTTTTTTGAAATATCACATCCCTTCAAGACTGCCTATGCTGATGCTGAGTGACTGTCCTGTTATGTTGATTGTCTATCCTCTTCCTCCTCCGCTGATATGTTGGAAGAACATTTCTGGTTCTGGTTGATGCCATCAGCCCAATTTTTCTGCCCCTGTTTAACAGGGGCGTTTAAGTACAATTTTTGATGCAATGCTTTGCAGCAGGGCTAATTCCTGCAATCAAACAAGAGTATATGGGAGAGGTTGGAGTGTGGTGGCACCAGCACCAGTGCCTAAGGCCCAATTTTTCTGCCCCTGTTTAACAGGGGCGTTTAATTACAATTTTTGATTAAATGCTTTGCAGCAGGGCTAATTCCTGCAATAAAACTAGAGTATATGGAAGAGGTTGCAGTGTGGTGGCACCAGCACCAGTGCCTAAGGCCCAATTTTTCTGCCCCTGTTTAACAGGGGCGTTTAATTACAATTTTTGATGCAATACTTTGCAGCAGGGCTAATTCCTGCAATAAAACTAGAGTATATGGCAGAGGTTGCAGTGTGGTGGCACCAGCACCAGTGCCTAAGGCCCAATTTTTCTGCCCCTGTTTAACAGGGGCGTTTAAGTACAATTTTTGATGCAATGCTTTGCAGCAGGGCTAATTCCTGCAATAAAACTAGAGTATATGGAAGAGGTTGCAGTGTGGTGGCACCAGCACCAGTGCCTAAGGCCCAATTTTTCTGCCCCTGTTTAACAGGGGCGTTTAATTACAATTTTTGATGCAATGCTTTGCAGCAGGGCTAATTCCTGCAATAAAACAAGAGTATATGGCAGAGGTTGCAGTGTGGTGGCACCAGCACCAGTGCCTAAGGCCCAATTTTTCTGCCCCTGTTTAACAGGGGCGTTTAAGTACAATTTTTGATGCAATGCTTTGCAGCAGGGCTAATTCCTGCAATAAAACTAGAGTATATGGAAGAGGTTGCAGTGTGGTGGCACCAGCACCAGTGCCTAAGGCCCAATTTTTCTGCCCCTGTTTAACAGGGGCGTTTAAGTACAATTTTTGATGCAATGCTTTGCAGCAGGGCTAATTCCTGCAATAAAACTAGAGTATATGGAAGAGGTTGCAGTGTGGTGGCACCAGCACCAGTGCCTAAGGCCCAATTTTTCTGCCCCTGTTTAACAGGGACATATAATTACAATTCTTTATATAATATTTCACAGGAGGGCCCCTTCCTGTGCCCACCCAGAGTAATGGTGAGGAAGGCACCACAACCACCAAAGGTAAATTTTTCTACCACTGTTCAACAATGGCATGTAATTACAATTCTTGATATAATCGTTCACAGCAGGGCGCTCCAGCGCCCACCAAGAGTCACTTTGAGGGCTTACAATGTTGTGGCAAAACCAACACCTTGTTCCGCCATTTCTGCAGAGCATATAGGGCAGGCCCCTACTTTCAAACATCCAACTTACAAACATCTCCTACTTGCAAACGCAAGGAGACAGCAGCAAGTGAGATGAAAAAAGATGGACGACAAAACAAATTATACAGGGGTGATAACCCTTCCCTATGTTTTCCAAAAAGCTTAAAAATAGTTTTTTTGACTGGAGCTACACTTTAAAAATGTACCGGTTGAAAATGACAAACAGATTCAACTTAACACAACAAACCTACACAGTCCCTGTCTTGTTTGCACCGCCTGTATACTGCTGTTCTGAGTATATAGGGCCTGGGGGCCACACGCATTTCCTTTTTTTAATATGGGTACGGGGTTCCCCTTAATATGCGTACAAGACCCAAATAGGCTGGTAATGGGCAGGGAGGGCTACCCATGCCATTTTTCTGAATGATTTTCAACCATATTGCAGGAACCAGATATAACATTAAAACCGCAAGCAGTTTTAAATGGTGTTATTTCCGTTTAATGTCATTTTGTGCAGGGACTGTTCTAAACACGGGAAACACGTGGCACTTCACAGGCATCCTACAGACACCCCCCAGGCACCATATTTAAAGGAATATTTCACCTTTTTTTTTCACTTTAATCGTCATTAACCACTTCCCACCCGGCCACTGCATATAAACGGCAGGGTGGGAGCTCTCTACTCCTGACAGGACGTTAGTGAACGTCATGTCAAAGAAGCGGGATCGCGCGGGCGCGCTCCCGCGCAGCTGCGCGATCCCGGTGCGCGCGTGTCCCCCGCACACGCCGCATCTCGGATCGGCAGGAGAGCAATGTCATTTGCCCTCCTGATCCGCACGATGGCTGTGTCTAATCACAGCCATCGTAAGGTAAACAAAGGGGGATGGGCGGCAGATAACCGGTGATCGCGCCGCCACGTGCCCGCGCAGCGGCGCGATCCCGATCTGCCTGAGACCCCCGGAGACCGGAGAGAAAAATACAACAGGAGGGCCATGTGATTGGCCCTCCTGATCACATGACGACTGTGTCCAATCACAGTCGTCATGTAATGTAAATAGAGAGCAGTTGTAACTGCTCTCATCTCTTCCTCTCCTCACACAGAACCTGTCAGTGAGGAGAGGAAGAGAAATCTTTGCTTCAGCCGGGAAGATCAGTGAGTTTTCTAGCTGTTTGTCTGCTGTTTACCCACTGATCTCCCAGCTAGTGTCCCCCAAAACACAGTGTCCCCAAAAACACAGTGTCCCCCAAAACACAGTGTCCCCAAAAACACAGTGTCCCCAAAAACACACAGTGTCCCCAAAAACACAGTGTCCCCAAAAACACCTGGCACATCGGCCCGCCATCTGACACATCAGCCACCCGCCATCACCAGGCGCATCTGACCCGCCATCACCAGGCGCATCTGACCCGCCATCACCAGGCGCATCTGACCCGCCATCACCAGGCGCATCTGACCCGCCATCACCAGGCGCATCTGCCCCGCCATCACCAGGCGCATCTGACCCGCCATCACCAGGCGCATCTGCCCGCCATCACCAGGCGCATCTGCCCCGCCATCACCAGGCGCATCTGCCCCGCCATCACCAGGCGCATCTGCCCCGCCATCACCAGGCGCATCTGACCCGCCATTACCAGGCGCATCTGCCCCGCCATCACCAGGCGCATCTGCCCGCCATCACCAGGCGCATCTGCCCGCCATCACCAGGCGCATCTGCCCGCCATCACCAGGCGCATCTGCCCCGCCATCACCAGGCGCATCTGCCCGCCATCACCAGGCGCATCTGACCCGCCATCACCAGGCGCATCTGACCCGCCATCACCAGGCGCATCTGCCCCGCCATCACCAGGCGCATCTGCCCCGCCATCACCAGGCGCATCTGACGCCCGCCATCACCAGGCGCATCTGCCCGCCATCACCAGGCGCATCTGACGTCCGCCATCACCAGGCGCATCTGACGCCCGCCATCATCAGGCCCATCTGACGCCCGCCATCATCAGGCCCATCTGACGCCTGCCATCATCAGGCCCATCTGACGCCCGCCATCATCAGGCCCATCTGACGCCCGCCATCATCAGGCTCATCTGACGCCCGCCATCATCAGGCCCATCTGACGCCCGCCATCATCAGGCCCATCTGACGCCCGCCATCATCAGGCCCATCTGACGCCCGCCATCAGGCCCATCTGACGCCCGCCATCAGGCACATCTGACGCCCGCCATCTGACATCTTCCGCCCGCCATCTGACAGTCAACATGACTAAAAGGTCGTACAGCGCAGAGGAGGCTTTCCAGATGCTCCAGAGTATGTCGGACGAGACTCTCCGTCAGACTCGGATAGCGATTATGAGCCAGTGGAAAGCAGTGGCTCCGAGATGGAAACCGAGGAAGATAGAATCCTAACAAGGAGAAACAGGAGAAATGAGCAGGCGCAGACATCAAACAGCAGCGCACCACTCCAGGATGATATGCAGGCATCCACCAGCAGCGCAGCACTCCGGGATAGGCAGGCATCCACCAGCAGTTCTGCAACCTTCCTTGAAGATAGGAACGGAGCATCCCATCAACGAGGCAGTGCCCATACTAGCCTTCCAGATGTTCTGCTGTATCCAACATGGCTGCCCGATACGTCAGTAGAACCTGTTATTCCCCTTTTTACATCCCAGCCAGGCCCTCAGATACAGACGGAAAATGTAACCCCACTTTATTATTTTCATTTATTTTTTACCAATGATCTCCTAACTGACATTGTGGAGCAATGTAATCTATATGCCAGCCAACATATAGCCAACAATCCCAGTTCCTCCTATGCCCGTCCTTTTTTTTGGAAACCCCTCACCGTGGAAGAATTTAAAATTTTCCTTGGCCTAACCCTCAACATGGGGCTAACAAAAAAAAATGAAGTCCATTCCTACTGGTCTACCCAACCTATCCACCACATGCCGGTCTATTCATCAATTATGTCCAGAAACCGTTATGAGATGATCATGAGATTTTTACATTTCAATAACAATGCCCAATGCCTCCCTCGAAATCATCCCAGTTATGATAAATTATTCAAAATTCGGCCCCTAATCAATTTTTTTTCGGCCAGTTTCAAACAGATGTTTACCCCTGATAAAAATATTTGTGTGGATGAATCCCTATTACACTTCACTGGGCGACTTGGAATACAACAATACATGCCCAGTAAAAGAGCCAGACGTGGGGTAAAATTTTATAAGGCGTGTGACAGGGCCACGGGTTACACATATGACTTCATAATTTATGAGGGAAAAGACAGACAGCTAAACCCCCCTGGATGCCCTACCTACATGGGAACAAGTGGCAAAATTGTCTGGCAGCTGATCCAACCATTGCTTGGGAAAGGTTACCACCTATATGTAGACAATTTCTACACAAGTCTCCCACTTTTCCGCCATCTATACCTAAAGCAGACTGTGGCCTGTGGGACAGCACGGACCAACCGCAAAGGTTTCCCACAGGTGTTGGTCACCAAGAAATTAAAACAGGGTGAAATGGCCAGTATGCGGACTGACGAGGTACTAGCGGTGAAGTGGAGAGATAAAAAAAGAGATGTCTACATCCTTTCCACAATACACAATGACACCTTGGTGGAACTGCAAAGAAGAAAAGGCCCCATCCAGAAGCCAAAATGTATCCACGAGTATAACTTATACATGGGGGGGGTGGATATGAATGACCAGATGATGCAGCCCTACTTGGCCACCAGGAGATCACTGTTTTGGTACAAGAAAGTCGCCGTTTATTTGATGCAATTGGCCATGTTCAATTCTTATATTATTTTTTCTAAGAGCACCCAAAGTTCCCTGACCTATCTAAGATTCCAAGAAGATGTCATCACAGCCCTTGTCTATCCCCATGGCCAACCCACTCAACTAATTCGCTCTGATGCAGTAGCCAGACTCCATGAAAGGCACTTTCCCGACATCCTCCCTCCTACCCAAACAGGTCGCAAACCCCAAAAAAGATGCCGTGTGTGTACAAGTAGAGGAATTCGCCGTGACACCCGATACTACTGTCCAGACTGTCCCTCCCAGCCAGGCCTCTGCATTGGAACTTGCTATCGAAGCTATCATACTTCAGTAAACTATTAGTAAAGTGAAGATGATTTCTTTCCAGTATCCACTTTCTGCCATTTCTGTGTATGACCCGGACTGTTAAATGACTATGCCTCTGCCAAACATATTTCTGCCTTCAACGTGAATTGACCTCGGCCTGTTAAATGACCATGCTTTTTGCCTGCCTCCTGAACTGATCATTTGCCCTGCCACTGTACAGCACAGGGGTCTCACATGTGAGGGGCTCCAGAAAAAGTTTTCCGAGTGGAGAAAACCGTTTTCTCGGATTAGGGTCTGGAGACTCGGAGGCTTCGTAGAGATTTGGGTGGGAAGAAGCCTCTACCCCTTTCCTCGGGTCTTACCTGACCAAGGCCCAATGTACAAAGTGCCGCCTGCTGCCATCTGAACTGGCCCTGCCTTTGCCTGCCACCTAAACTGGCCATGCCTGTGCCTGCCACCTGAACTGGACATGCCTATGCCTGAACTGCCTGCTAAACCTTGGACTGTACTGAACCATGTTCATAATTTTCCATATCTGTCTGCTGCCTGGACAATTCCTGGACATTTCCTTTGGCTGTCTAGAAAATGCTTTGACTGCTCTGGAACGGTGTCCCTGTCTGCTAAAACCACAGGTGAGCCTTTTTTTTACCCTTTGCTCAGCAGAATGTATTTTGGTGTGTAATTCTTGGTGTGTACATGCTATATGTTAGAAGCCTGAAGGTGGTACTTGTATGTTGGGCTTCTGTATGCGGCCAGGCTGTGGAAAAGTCTGACACATGGGGTATCGCCATACTCAGGACGAGTAGCAGAATGTATTTTGGGGTGTCATTTTGGCTATGTACATGTTATGTGTTAGAAAGATCTTCTAAATTGACAACTTTGTGAAAAAAAAATAGGTTTTTATTTTCTTTCCACATTTTCCAAAAACTTGTGGAAAGAAATTATATGTTCAAAAGACTCATTATGCCTCACAGAATATACATTGGGTTGTTTTCTTTCCAAAATGGGGTCACTTTGTGGGTAATTCCATTGTCCTGGTGCTCCAGGGCCTTCAAAAATGTAATAGGTACTCAGGAAATGAAATGTGTAATTTATGCCTTTAGAACGCCTGATGGTGCTATATGGATGTTGGGCCTCTGTATGTTGCTAGGCTGTGGAAAAGTCTGACACATGGGGTATCGCCATACTCAGGACGAGTAGCAGAATGTATTTTGGGGTGTCATTTTGGCTATGTACATGTTATGTGTTAGAAAGATCTTCTAAATTGACAACTTTGTGAAAAAAAAATAGGTTTTTATTTTCTTTCCACATTTTCCAAAAACTTGTGGAAAGAAATTATATGTTCAAAAGACTCATTATGCCTCACAGAATATACATTGGGTTGTTTTCTTTCCAAAATGGGGTCACTTTGTGGGTAATTCCATTGTCCTGGTGCTCCAGGGCCTTCAAAAATGTAATAGGTACTCAGGAAATGAAATGTGTAATTTATGCCTTTAGAACGCCTGATGGTGCTATATGGATGTTGGGCCTCTGTATGTTGCTAGGCTGTGGAAAAGTCTGACACATGGGGTATCGCCATACTCAGGACGAGTAGCAGAATGTATTTTGGGGTGTCATTTTGGCTATGTACATGTTATGTGTTAGAAAGATCTTCTAAATTGACAACTTTGTGAAAAAAAAATAGGTTTTTATTTTCTTTCCACATTTTCCAAAAAATTGTGGAAAGAAATTACATGTTCAAAAGACTCATTATGCCTCATAGAATATACATTAGGTTGTTTTCTTTCCAAAATGGGGTCACTTTGTGGGTAATTCCATTGTCCTGGTGCTCCAGGGCCTTCAAAAATGTAATAGGTACTCAGGAAATGAAATGTGTAATTTATGCCTTTAGAACGCCTGATGGTGCTATATGGATGTTGGGCCTCTGTATGTTGCTAGGCTGTGGAAAAGTCTGACACATGGGGTATCGCCATACTCAGGACGAGTAGCAGAATGAATTTTGGGGTGTCATTTTGGCTATGTACATGTTATGTGTTAGAAAGATCTTCTAAATTGACAACTTTGTGAAAAAAAAATAGGTTTTCATTTTCTTTCCACGTTTTCCAAAAACTTGTGGAAAGAAATTATATGTTCAAAAGACTCATTATGCCTCACAGAATATACATTGGGTTGTTTTCTTTCCAAAATGGGGTCACTTTGTGGGTAATTCCATTGTCCTGGTGCTCCAGGGCCTTCAAAAATGTAATAGGTACTCAGGAAATGAAATGTGTTTCATGTGTTGAAATGTGTTAATTTATGCCTTTAGAACGCCTGATGGTGCTACATGGATGTTGGGCCTCTGTATGTGGCCAGGCTGTGGAAAAGTCTGACACATGGGGTATCTCCATACTCAGGACGAATAGCAGAATGTATTTTGGGGTGTAATTGCAATTATGCCTGCACCATGTGTGAGAAATAACTTGTAAATATGATAATTTCGTGAAAAAAAATATATATATATATATTTCTTAATTTTCCAAAGCATTGTGGGGAAAAAATTGCAACTTCAAAAAATTCACTACGCCTCTTACCAATTACCGCAGACTGTCTTCTTTCCAAAAAGGGGTCATTTGGGGGGTTATTGTACTGTCCTGACATTTTAGGGCCTCAAGAACTGAGATAGGCCATCAGTGCATTAGGATTGATACATTTTCAATTATGCATAGCATGGCTTGTAGGCTCTATAACTTTCACACAAACCAATGATCATACACTTATCAGGATTTTTTTTACCAAAGACATGTAGTAGAATACATTTTGGCCTAAATTTTCGCCAAAATTAGATTTTTTTGGTTTCTTTTAAAAGAGAAAGTAGAAAATTTTGTTTTTTTTTTAAAAAAATCGCTCTTTTTTCGCTTATATTACAAAAAATAATAAATGAAGTGGTGAATAAATACCACCAAAAGAAAGCTCTATTTGTGTGAACAAAATGATAAAAAATTCATTTGGTTACAGTGTAGCATGACTGAGTAATTGTCATTCAAAGTAAGAGAGCACTGAAAGCTGAAAATTGGTCTGGGAAGGAAGGGGGTTTAAGTGTCCTGTATTGAGGTGGTTAAAATCAGTGCTCCCGCCAAAACGGCCATTTTTAAAACTTTTTTTTGCAGTGACCCATGTCCCCTGAGGCAGGAGTCAGGTCCCCAAACCCTTTTTAGGACACTATCTTGCATATTAGCCGTTAAAATTAGCACTTTCCCTTTCGAACGTTCGAGTCCCATAGACTTCAATGGGGTTCTAACGTTCGTACCGAACGCGGGGGTCTTTCGCAAGTTCTGGTGCGAACCGAACAGGGACTGTGTAGGTTTGTTGTGTTAAGTTGAATCTGTTTGTCATTTTCAACCGGTACATTTTTAAAGTGTAGCTCCAGTCAAAAAAACTATTTTTAAGCTTTTTGGAAAACATAGGGAAGGGTTATCACCCCTGTATAATTTGTTTTGTCGTCCATCTTTTTTCATCTCACTTGCTGCTGTCTCCTTGCGTTTGCAAGTAGGAGATGTTTGTAAGTTGGATGTTTGAAAGTAGGGGCCTGCCCTATATTATAGCGGTATGTACTGGGTACAGAGCACGCAGTTGGATGTTTGAAAGTAGGGGCCTGCCCTATATTATAGCGGTATGTACTGGGTACAGAGCACGCAGACAGCACGCATCTCCTAACACTACTGACTGCAAGCTCTATTATTAACCACTTGACCACTGGGCACCTAAACACCCTTAATAACCAGACCAATTTTCAGCTTTCGGTGCCCTCACATTTTGAATGACAATTACTCATACAACACTGGACCTATAGGAAATGTTTGTCCTTTTTTTCACACAAATAGAGCTTTCTTTTGGTGGTATTTAATCACCTCTCAGTTTTTTATTTTTTGTGCTATAAAAGAAAAAAGACCGAAAATTCTGCGAAAAAATGAATTTTTCTTCGTTTCTGTTATAAAATTTAGCAGATTAGTCATTTTTTCTTCATAAATTTTGGCCAAAATTCATACTACTACATATCTTTGGTAAAAATAAGTACAAATTGGTGGATATTATTTGGTCTTTGTGAAAGTTATAGAGTCCACAAGCTATGGTGCCAATATCTGAAAATTGATCACACCTGAAGTACTGACGGCCTATTTCCTTTTTTTTTTTTTTCCACAAAATTGTCATATTATCAGGTTATTTCACACACACAGCATATGCATACCACAAATTACACCCCAAAACACATTCTGCTATTACTCCCGAGTACGGCGATACCACATGTGTGAGACTTTTACACAGCGTGGCCACATACAGAGGCCCAACATGCAGGGAGCGCCATCAGGCGTTCTGGAGCACCCAGGCCAATTCTGACATTTCTCTCCTACATGTAAAAACCATCATTTATTTGCTAGAAAATTACAGAGAACCCCAAAACATTATATATATATATTTTTTTTTAGCAAAGACCCTGGAGAATACAATGGTGGTCGTTGCAAATTTTTATCTCACACGGTATTTGCACAGCAATTTTTCAAACGCGTTTTTTTGGGGGAAAACACAGTTTTGTGCTTAAAAAACAAACAAAAAAAACAGTAAAGTTAGCCCAATGTTTGCATAAAGTGAAAGATGAAGTTATGCTGAGTAAATAGATATCAAACATGTCACTCTTCCAAATTTGCACATGCCCGTGGAATGGCGACAAACGTCGCTACTTAAAAAATCCCCATAGGCGACGCTTTAATTTTTTTTTTACTCATTACATGTTTTGAGTTGCAGAGGAGGTCTAGGACTAGAATTATTGCTCTTGCTCTAACATTCTCGGCGATACCTCACATGTGTGGCACATGCGAGCACATGGGGACATGGGCGCTTTAATTTTTATTTTATTTTTTTATTGTTCATTTTACTTTATTTATTTTAGTTTGACATTTTTTTCCCCAAAAATATATTTTTGATCACTTTTATTCCTATTACAAGAAATGTAAACATCCCTTGTAATAGGAATATGGGGTGACAGGTCCTCTTTACAGTGAAATCTGGGGGGTCAATATGACCCCACATCTCACCTCTAGGCTGGGAAGCCTGAAATAAAAAAGAAAAAAAAAGATTCTGGCTTTGATCGTACTGGCGAGTTGGTAGAAGCACCGGAGGGCGGTGAGGGGTGGGGGGCGTCTATGGCTGGGTATTTCAGGGTATCACCAAGTATGGCTGGGTATCTCCGAGTATGGCTGGGTATGGCAATTTATGGCAGGGTATTACAGAGTATTGGCGGGGTATTGGCGGGGTACTATAGAGTAATAGCAGGGTACTGCAGAGTATTGGGGGGTACTACAGAGTAATGGCAGGGTACTGCAGAGTATTGGGGGTACTGCAGAGTAATGGCAGGGTACTGCACTGCAGAGTAATGGCGGGGTACTGCAGAGTAATGGCAGGGTACTGCAGAGTAATGGGGGGTACTGCAGAGTAATGGCAGGGTACTGCAGAGTAATGGGGGGTACTGCAGAGTAATGGCAGGGTACTGCAGAGTAATGGCAGGGTACTGCACTGCAGAGTAATGGCGGGGTACTGCAGAGTAATGGCGGGGTACTGCAGAGTAATGGCAGGGTACTGCAGAGTATGCACTGGTATTGCAGAGTATTGGCAGGGAATTGAGGGGTTAAATTCGGTGAGCAGCGATGTGGGCACTGCAGATGCAGCCCACATCGCTGCTGACACCGATCTCTTTCCCCTCCGCTGTACCGATCGGTACAGAGAGGGGAGGGAGGAACCGGCGTCATAACATGACGCCGGTTTGTTTACAAGTGATCACTCCGTCATTTGACGGAGCAATCACGTGGTAAACGGCCGCTATGAGCGGCCGTTTACCGTAATCCGTGATGCGCCGGGTCCTGTGGACCCGGCGGTCACGGATGCTCTCGAGTGCAGAATTCTGGGAGGCCGTTAATTAACGGCCTCTCAGAGTTAAACAACCGCCCTGAAGCCGTTAATCGGCAATGGGCGGTTGTTAAGTGGTTAAAGCTAGATCACTAGCTATATAGGTGAGGTGAATATAGTGGTGTATACTGCAGTCAGGGCACAGACAACAACCACTACACAGCAGCAAGATAGGAAATCAGCCAAAAACGATTGGTGTGTAACTGTGTTGAAGGTACACAGAACACCCACTGCTTCAGATGCTAACTAACACACTACACGAGGCCGCCTCAAAGGCGGCCTTATATAGTGTGGGGCGTGCACTACACAGCCTGAGCTATGATTGGCCACAGGCAGGATGCCTGTGGCCAATCATGGCTCTCCTCGCTGCCGGCGCTGCGATTGGCCAAGCATGCGGGGTCACAGTGCATGCTTGGCCAATCATGGGGCAGCAATGCACTGCGCCACCGCAGTGCATTGTGGTCCGCGCGCGCGTCACTCAAATTTTGACGCGAACAGCCCAAACGTTCGGAATTCGCCGATTGCCCGAACAGCCAATGTTCGAGTCGAACGTACGTTCGACTCGAACACGAAGATCATCCCTAGTAACAGCTACTGATTAAACTGACCCTCACTGCCTCACACACTGCTTCCTGCCTGTCCCTATATAAACTGACAAAACAGAGGCTACTGGAACAATAACTGGAATAGCACGTTTGTGGACCTGATAGTAACAGCTAATGACTAAACTGACTGTCCCTGCAGCACACACCGTCCTGTCCCTTTCTCTAAACTGACAAAAGACACTCAGGCTGCTGCAACAATCACTAGCACAGCAGTGCCTATCCTGAACTACACCTAACACCTATACCAGTCCTGAAAAGAACTTTTGTGTACCAAATAGCTAGCGATTTGGGTCACTGCAATCTCTCCCTGCTCCACACAGCAACCTCTCCCTATAGTGACAGAAGAAAGAATGTAAAATGGCCGCCGGATCAGGTGTATTTATAAGTTAGGGGGAATGTCCAAGTGTCCATGTGCTGTAATGTCTCAATTGGCTGTCCTGTACCCCATGATGGATGTGTCATCATAGGTCAAAGTTCTTTTACACAGTAAACACGGAAGTCCGCAGGGTGAATGGCGGCAATAGTCTACCGAACGGGCGGACCGCGAACAGCCGAAATTCGACGCAAAACGACCGCCGGGGGAACCGTTCGGCCATCACTAATAGAGAGCACTGACATCAGCAGCATGACATAAAGCACTAACACCAGCACCATGATATACAGCACTGACAGCAGCACCGTGATAGAGAGCACTGACATCAGCAGCGTGACATACAGCATTGACACCTGCACCATGATAGAGTGATCTGACACCAGCATCGTGATAGAGAGCACTGACATCAGCAGCATGGCATAAAGCACTGACACCAGCACTGTGATACACAGCACTGACACCTGCACCGTAAGCAACCCCAGGAGGAAGTCAGCACATCACAGGGATGGTGGGAGTCCCTCATAATAAGCAGCCCCAGGAGGAAATCAGCATAGCACAGGGATGGTGGGAGCCCCTCATAATAAGCAGCCCCAGGAGGAAGTCAGCACATCACAGGGATGGTGGGAGTCCCTCATAATAAGCAGCCCCAATATGAAGTCAGCATAGCACAGGGATGGTGGGAGCCCCTCATAATAAGCAGCCCCAGGAGGAAGTCAGCACATCACAGGGATGGTGAACTTTACAAACCTACAGGTCATATTTGCAGCCACAAAATAATTACTAGCTGTGCACACATAGTCCCACCACATGGCCAATGACATAACACATGTATGAGGTGAATCTGGGATCGACAACTACAAGCATTCTTTTTTTATATGTGAAATTCTGAAAATTCAGGAATCTTGAGACAATGGAGATGAGGGAAGGTCAGGGTAGGCAAAGAAGAAGAAGAGGGTGCAGGAGATGATCACCAGCACCAGCACCGTGATATAGAGCACTGACACTTGCACCGTGATAGAGTGATCTGACACCAGCACCATGACATAACACATGTATGAGGTTAATCTGGGATCGACAACTACAAGCATTCTTTTTTTATATGTGAAATTCTGAAAAATCAGGAATCTTGAGATAATGGAGGCGAGGGAAGGTCAGGGTAGGCAATGAAGAGGGTGCAAGAGATGATCACCAGCACCAGCACCGTGATATAGAGCACTGACACCTGCACCGTGATAGAGTGATCTGACACCAGCACCGTGACATAACACATGTATGAGGTGAATCTGGGATCGACAACTACAAGCATTCTTTTTTTATATGTGAAATTCTGACAATTCAGGAATCTTGAGATAATGGAGGCGAGGGAAGGTCAGGGTAGGCAAAGAAGAGGGTGCAGGAGATGATCACCAGCACCAGCACCGTGATATAGAGCACTGACACCTGCACCGTGATAGAGTGATCTCACACCAGCACTGTGACATAACACATGTATGAGGTGAATCTGGGATCGACAACTACAAGCATTCTTTTTTTATATGTGAAATTCTGACAATTCAGGAATCTTGAGATAATGGAGGCGAGGGAAGGTCAGGGTAGGCAAAGAAGAGGGTGCAGGAGATGATCACCAGCACCAGCACTGTGATATAGAGCACTGACACCTGCACCGTGATAGAGTGATCTGACACCAGCACCGTGACATAACACATGTATGAGGTGAATCTGGGATCGAAAACTACAAGCATTCTTTTTTTATATGTAAAATTCTGAAAATTCAGAAATCCTGAGATAATGGAGGCGAGGGAAGGTCAGGGTAGGCAAAGAAGAGGGTGCAGGAGATGATCACCAGCACCGTGATATAGAGCACTGACACCTGCACCGTGATAGAGTGATCTGACACCAGCACCGTGACATAACACATGTATGAGGTGAATCTGGGATCGACAACTACAAGCATTCTTTTTTTATATGTGAAATTCTGAAAATTCAGGAATCTTGAGACAATGGAGGCGAGGGAAGGTCAGGGTAGGCAAAGAAGAGGGTGCAGGAGATGATCACCAGCACCGTGATATAGAGCACTGATACCTGCACCGTGATAGAGTGATCTGACACCAGCACCATGACATAACACATGTATGAGGTGAAACTGGGATCGACAACTACAAGCATTCTTTTTTTATATGTGAAATTCTGACAATTCAGGAATCTTGAGATAATGGAGGCAAGGGAAGGTCAGGGTAGGCAAAGAAGAGGGTGCAGGAGATGATCACCAGCACCAGCACTGTGATATAGAGCACATTCAGCCTATTGAAGAAGAAACATTGTATCACTTTGATCTTTTCTTGGCAGCCTGCCCAGAGAGGAGGAAAGTCCTTCACTGATGGCATCTTACATTGACTTCTATCACAGAAGTCATTTACAAGTCATAATAAGCATAATGACTGAGTCATCGTCCAAAATCCGGAATTCGTAAACAAAAGTACAGAATTCGGATGCACTGTAATTCATATTTCGGGTCCTCCCGAACGTACGAATTTTTGAATGTCTAGTGGCCGTTATTTGGCTATAGCGCGGACGCCAAGTGGTTAAAATTATATTGAATATCCTCAATGTTACCAGCTCTAAAATGGGCACACTTTTGTTAGTTCAACTAAAGGAAATCTTTTTAGTCCTCATATTTGTTCTGCCCATTATACTGTGATGTATAGAAGAACATTGGGGATGTCATCTACATTAAATATACCACTTGTAAAAAAAAAGTGTCCCTAAAAATATTTTTGAAATGTTGGCAACTATGCACTTGTGCACTGCCCATTAGCACATTAGGATACACTTACCTATCAGACTGAGCCCTCCAGCGCCACGCTGTTATCAATCCAGCGGGTCCCAGGTGCTTCCATCTTCACCGGTCTTCCTTCCGGGTTCTGTGCTTTGCCTTGGCCGGGCTGCGTTGCTGTCACTCCCATGCATGCTCATGCGCATCCTCTCTCCCTCTCTCATCCCCTTTCTTATCCTCCCTCCCTTATCCCTCACTGCTCTCTCACCCCCCTTCTCTCTCTCTCATCCTCCCTCTCGCTATTTCATTTAATTTGTTATAACAAAAAATTGTTTGCATTTTTTTTATAAAAAACCCCACCAAAATCCTCAGCACCAGGCCAATGATCTTCTTAAAACTCAAGATACCCCCAGCTGCTAGTGATTAAACAATAGTTCAACAAAACTCAAGATACGATGAGTTAGATTAAGAACAATGATGTTCTTAATCTGGCCCTGCCCACGCTCCTAATTCTTGGGCATACACGCTCCTTTGTTTCTTTTTTAAACTGCAGATCAGAAATCTCCTCCTGCAGGCACTCACATAATGTATGTTTTCTGGGAGCAGCACCCTGCTGCTGTCAGAATACACAGATCAGTGCTGCAGCTGATTGGTATTTCTGCAAAACAAACAGCAGCACTGAAACTCCTCTTCTGGGGTTCACTGTCAGTGATCTTGGCTCCTCCTCCTTCTCCGAAATTCTAGGCCTTGGAGCATCAACATGGGAACAATGTGCTTTGGGGTGGGGGCCGCACAGCCCCCGTTTCCCCAAAGAACCCCCCCATGTTGAGGGCACACGGCCTGGTACTGCTCAGGAAGGGGGGGGGGGCTTGCTCGTCCCCACCCCCTTTCCAGACTGGCCGGCCCGTGTGCTCGGATAAGGTTCTTTTATGGACCTGGGGGGGACCCCATGCAGTTTTTTCATCCATACCAGGTGAAGGGGCAAGCGACGTGTCAATCTTGCCGCCGAAGGCGGCAACATTGACTTCCTTCGCTAGTCCTGGCTACCTGGAGCCGCGTTCAAAATGAACGGACTTTCCTCCGTGTGTGGGCAAGTCTGTTCATTTCAAAAGTACGGCGGGCTAGCACACACACGGCCGGACTCGCAGTCCGACAGACAATTTTTGAGTCAAAACTACTTTCTAAGTCCGCTGGACTTTTGGGAAAAAAAGTCTGCCGGAGCGCACACACGGGCGGATTGTCCGGCGGACCAAGTCCCCCGAGTAATATGACCGTGTGTACGCGGCATAAGGGTGAAAATTGCTCATTTCACTTCCTCACTACCTAGCACAGTTTTGGAGGCCCTGAAATGCCAAGATAGCACTAAAACACCATTTTGGAAAGTAGACACAATTTGATAAGGGGCATGTTGAGTATTTTGCAGATCTCACTTTTTGTCACAAGGTTTTGAAAAATTGAAAAAAGAAAAAAAAATCCTTTTCTTTCTTAATTTTTCAAAACAAATGATATCTGCAAAATACTCACCTTGCCTCTTAGCAAATACCTTGGGGTGTCTACTTTATGAAAAGGGGTAATGAGGGGAGTGGGGGGTTGTGTTATCTTGGCATTTCAGTGCCCCCGAATCTGTGATAGATATGGAAGAAGTGAAATTAGCAATTTACAACCTTTGAAATCCTGAAGGCGGTGATTGGTTTTTGGGGTCCTGGATGCAGCTACACTGCCAAAAGGTCACATGCATGTGTTATCCCCATACTCAGGAGAAGCAGCAGAATGTATTTTGGGGTGTAATTCCACATATACCCATGGCATGTGGGAGCAATATATAATTTAATTGTGAACTTTGTGTAAAAAGAAAACAAAATTGCACTTTCCAAAAAAAGTGTCAAAAAATAAAATATTCCATGGACTCAACATGCCTCTCAGCAAATAGCTTGGGTTGTCTACTTTCCAAAAAGGGGTCATTTGGGGGGTGTTTGTACTCAAAAACACAATATATTGCCAAATTGTTTGAAATATAAAAGATGATCTTACTTCGAGTACATAGATGCCAAACACAACATGCTTTAAAATGACTCATGCCCATGCAGTGGCGTCAAACTACATACATTTTTAAAAGCATTAAAAGGAGGTCTAGTGCTAGAATTACTGTCTTCAATCTGACATTCATGGCGATACCTCACATGCATGATGCAAGTGCTGTTAGATATGACACGGGAAGGATGCTTGCGTTCGTCTTTGCCTTCGAGCATGGGGGGGGGGGGGGCAGAGGTGCTTTCATTTTTTTTTTTCATTGTTTATTTTGCTTTTAAAATGTATTTTTAGATTCTTCCTTTCATTTTTCAATTTTTTGATTATTTTTATTGTTATCACAGGGAATGTAAATATCCCCTATGATAGCAATAGGTAGTGACAGGTTCTCTTTTAAAAAAAATAGGGTCTATTAGACTCTAGATCTCTCATCTGCCCTTAAAGCATCTGCTTACACCAAGATCAGTGTAATAAGATGCAAAAATGCACAAGCAAACAACAGTTAACAAAATAACATAGTAACAATAAAACATTAACTCAATAAAACAACTTTTTTTTATTGCAATCTTTGCCAAAAAAAGAGTAAAAAATATATGCCTCAGCATAGGGGTGTTCCACCCTCTTACCACCCCAGCCCCCATGCTTTGGCATATATTCTCTTTTATTTAAAAGGGTGGTGAAATCACCTTCTGCAGCACTGTAGTCACTGATTTATATATTCTGAAAGCAAACCCTGTGTCAGGAACCATGAAATAGGCAGAGACAGAAGTACAATCAAATCACACTTGTTTATTAATAAAATAAAAAGGTAAAAAGGGAAAAAGCGTAGTCAAGCAAGCCAGAGTCCAGTAGCCAGATCGGGTAGTTAGCCAGTCCAAAGTTCATAAACCAGATCGGGTAATCAGCCAGTCCAGACGTCAGGGATCCAAGGTGAGCAACTGCAAGCAGGATGGAAGCCAGGTGGGATGTCAGCAAGCCAGTCTTGAAACAACAGCAGGAGATGGTTCCTAGTGATGTGACCAAACGTGAAGGCAATGGAGAAATGAGCTGGAGACTTTAAATAGGCTGGCCAGATGAGCATCATCGGAAACAGCTGGTAACAGTGGAGAAAGAAGAGAGCTGGCAATTAGCTGACAGCTGCGCGGCCAGCCCAGAGGAGGAAGGGCTAAGCCAGCCCCGACACCCTGTTTCTGTCAGAATAAATAGATCAGTGCTGCAGCTGAATGGCGTACCTGCAAAGTAAACAACAGTTATCAATAAAACACAGTAACAATAAAATATTAACTCAAAAAAAACAACCATTTTTATTGCAATCTGTGCCAAAAAAAAGAGTAAAAAAGATATGCCGAAGCATAGGGGTGATCTGCCCTCTTACCACCCCAGCCCCCATGCTTCGGCATATATGCTCTTTTTTTTAACTGCAGTGGTGAAATCACTTTCTACAGTGCTGTAGGTACTGATTTATGTATTCTGAAAGCAAACCCTGTTGCTGTCAGAATAAACAGATCAGTGCTGCAGCTGAATGGCATACCTGCAAAGCAAACAATGGTTAACAATAAAACATAGTAACAATAAAACATTAACTCAATAAAACAACTTTTTTATTGCAATCTGTGTCAAAAAAGAGTAAAAATCATATGCCAAAGCATAGGGGTGATCCGCCCGCTTACCACTCGAGCCCCCATGCTTCACATATGCTTCATACAGCGCTGTAGTCACTGATTTATGTATTCTAAAAGCAAACACTGTTGCTGTCAGAATAAACAGATCAGTGCTGTAGCTGAATGGCGTACCTGAAAAGCAAACAATGGTTAACAAATAAAAACAGTAACAATATGCATCACATAGGAGACTGTCCGAATGTGAACAAAAGTAAAAACAAAATATTAATAAATATATCCCGTAGTTTGTAGACCCTATAACTTTTGCACAGACCAATCAATATACGCTTATTGGGATTTTTATTGATAATGTTTTATAGCAGAAAGTAAAAAATATTGTTTTGTTTTTTTCAAAATTGTCGGTCTTTTTTGTTTATAGCACAAAAACTTTAAACCACAGATGTGATCAAAAACCACCAAAAGAAAGCTCTATTTGTGAGAACAAAAAGGACATCAATTTTATTTGTGTGCATTCAGCCTCACAGGGCCTCAGACACCCCCAACATTGTAAACTTTCTACATCTTATATACATCCATCACTCCTAACTACACCCAACTAACCCCCCTCACACATACACCAGGTTTCCCCCTACCATTGTTATCCTGTTACCACCTCCACACCCTGGATTCTCAGCTCCAAATAAATAACTCCCCAGCGCTCTGACCCCTCTACACCCTAGATATCACCCCAGCACTGTGACTCCTCTACACCCCAGATTTCCCCCCAGCACTCTGACCCCTCTACATCCTAGATATTCCTCCCAGCACTGTTACCCCTCTACACCCCAGATTCCCTCCCAGCACTGTGACCTCTCTACACCCCAGACATCCCCCAACACTCTGACCCCTCTACACCCAAGATATCCCCCCAGCACTCTGATTCCTCTCTGTGCCCCAGATATTCCCCCAGCACTCTGATCCCTCTCTGTACTCCATATGTCCCCCCATCACTCTGACCCTTTACACCCCAGATATCTCCCAGCACTCGGATCCCTCTCTGCACCCCACTGTGACTCCTCTACACCCCAGATTTTCCCCCAGCACTCTGACCCCTCTACACCCTAGATATTCCTCCCAACCTGTTACCCCTCTACACCCCAGATTCCCCCCAGCACTGTGACTTCTCTACACCCCAGACATCCCCCAGCACTCTGACCCCTCTACACCCAAGATATCCCCCTAGTACTCTGATCCCTCTCTGTGTCCCAGATATTCCCCCAGCACTCTGATCCCTCTCTGCACTCCATATGTCCCCCCATCACTCTGACCCCTTTACACCACGGATATCTCCCAGCACTCGGATCCCTCTCTGTACCCTAGAAATTCCCCCAGCATTTTTACCATATATAATAAGATACTCCTTTTATTGTGACCCCACTACATTCCTGATACCCCCTACACTGTGGTCTATCTATATCCCTGATACCTTTAGCAGTATAGCCACCCAAGATACCTCAAGAATTGTCACTAAATGATATATTGCTCACACATGCCATGGTTATATGTGGAATTGTACCCCAAAATACATTCTGCTGCTTCTCCTAAGTATGGGGATACCACATGTGGTTGACTTTTTGGAAGCCTAGCCGCGTACAGGGCCCCAAAAGCCAAGCACCGCCTTCAGGATTTCTAAGGGCATACATTTGTAATTTCACTCCTCACTACCTATCACAGTTTTGAAGGCCATAGAATGCCATGATGGCACAAAACCCCCACAAATGACCCCATTTTAGAAAGTAGACACCCCAAGCTATTTGCTGAGAGGCATGTTGAGTCCATGGAATATTTTATATTTTGCCACAAGTTGCGGGAATATTACAAACTTTATTTATTTTTATTTATTTTTCACAAAGTTGTCACTAAATGATATATTGCTCACACATGCTATGGGCATATGTGAAATTACACCCCAAAATAAATTCTGCTGCTTCTCCTGAGTACGGGGATACCACATGTGTGGGACTTTTTGGGAGCCTAGCCGCGTACGGGGCCCCGAAACCAAGCACCGCCTTCAGGATTTCTAAGGGTGTAAATTTTTGATTTCACTCCTCACTACCTATCGCAGTTTTGAAGGCCATAAAATGCCAAGATGGCACAACCCCCCCCCAAATGACCCCATTTTGGAAAGTAGACACCCCAAGCTATTTGCAGAGAGGCATGGTGAGTATTTTGCAGCTCTCATTTTTTTTTTATATTTTTTTCTTTTTTTCAAATTTCAAAACTTTGTGACAAAAATGAAAGTCTGCAAAATACTCACCATACCTCTCGGCAAATAGCTTGGGGTGTCTCCTTTCCAAAATGGGGTCACTTGGGGGGATTTTGTGCTATCTGGGCATTCCGTGGCCGCCGAAACTGTGATAGGCAGTGAGGAATGAAATCAAAAATTTACACCCTTAGAAAGCCTGAAGGTGGTACTTGGATTTTGGGGTACTGTACGCGGTTAGGCTCTCAAAAGGTCTCACGCTTGTGGTATCCCCGTACTCAGGAGAAGCAACAGAATGTATTTTGGGGTGTAATTTCACATATAACCATGGCATGTTTGAGCAATATATCATTTAATGAGAACTTTGTGCAAAAAAAAAAGTTAAAAAATAATAATAATGTCTTTTTTCCGCAACTTTTGTCAAAATATAAAATATTCCATGGACTCTACATGCCTCTCAGCAAATAGCTTGGGGTGTCTACTTTCTAAAATGGGGTCATTTGGGGAGGTTTTGAACTGTCCTGGCATTTTATGCACAACATTTAGAAGCTTATGTCACACATCACCCACTCTTCTAACCACTTGAAGAAAAAGCCCTTTCTGACACTTTTTGTTTACATGAAAAAATATTTTTTTTGCAAAAAAATTACTTTGAACCCCCAAACATTAAGTATTTTTTTTAAAGCAAAGGCCCTACAGATTAAAATGGTGGGTGTTTCATTTTTTTTTCACACGGTATTTGCGCAGCGATTTTTCAAACGCATTTTTTGGGGAAAAAACACACTTTTTTTCATTTTAATGCACTAAAAATCACTATATTGCCCACATGTTTGATGAAATAAAAAATATGATCTTAGGCTGAGTACATGGATACCAAACACAACATGCTTTAAAATTGCGCAGAAACGTGCAGCGGCAACAAACTACATACATTTTTAAAAGCCTTTAAATGTCTTTACAGGTGACCATTTTAGATTTACGGAAGAGGTCTACTGCTAAAATTAGTACCCTTGATCTGACCTTCACGGTGATACCTCACATGCATGGTGCAATTGCTGTTTACATATGACACCAGACCGATGCTTGCGTTCGACGTTGCGCATTAGCAGGGGGAACAGGGGTGGTTTTTTTTGTTTATTTATTATTTATTTTGCTTTTTTATTTTATTTTTAAACTGTTCCTTTCATTTATATATATATATATATATATATATATATATATATATATATATATATATATATATATATATATATTTTTAGCATTTTTATTGTTAACTCAGGGAATGTAAATATCCCCTATGATTGCAATAGGTAGTGACAGGTACTGAAAAAATGAGGGTCTATCAGACCCTAGATCTCTCCTCTCTCCTCTGTCCTCAAAGCATCTGACCACACCAAGATCGGTGTGATAAAATGCTTTCCCAATTTCCCAATGGCGCTGTTTACATCCCGCAAAATCTAAGTCATAAAATGCTCGTAGCTTCCGGTTTCTTAGGCCATAGAGATGATTGGAGCCATTCTGGTCTCTGATCAGCTCCATGGTCAGCTGGCGGAACCACCGGCTGCATTCTCAGGTTCCCTGTTGGGACAGGAGAGTCTGAGAAAACCATGGAAGATGGTGCGGGGGGGGGGGGGGGGACATTCCCTCCCACTGCTTGTAAAAGTATTCTAGAGGCTAATTAGCCGCTAGGATTGCTTTTACATAAAAGCCGACCGCTGGCTGAAAAGAATGATACCAAGATAATACCTAAACCTGCAGGCATCATTCTGGCATAAGCACTCAAAATCCAGCAACATACCAGTATGTTGCTGGAACTGGTTGGGCATATATTGTAATTTCTTTTTCATGCAGCCTGTGGGCTGAACGAAAAAAAAATATTGATCGGTGGGTATGCCCACCATTAGAATACCTCCCTTCATCCACCCACTTCTAATGGTGGGCATACATGCACCATTTATATATGCCGAAGCATGGGGGCATCCTCCCGCAAAAGTTAGGAGCAAATTGCTCCTCCACCCCTTATGCCCCCATGCTTCGGCATATATGCTCTTTTTTAACTGTGGTGATGAAAACACCCCCGACAGTGCTGGAGTCACGGCTTTATGTATCGTGGGAGCAAAACGCTGTTGCTGTCAAGATAAATAAATCCGCGCTGCAGCAGAATGGCGTACCTGCTAAGCAAATGATGGTTAACAATAAAACAAAGTAACATTACAGTATAACAGTAGGACTTACCATACCTGCAAAGCAAATACAAAAAAAAATAACAAAAAATAACACATTTAACACAATCTGTGCCTAAAATATATATATGCTGAAGCATTGGGGCATCCTCCCGCAAAAGGTAGGAGCAAATCGCTCCTCCACCCCTTATGCCCCCATGCTTCGGCATATATGCTCTTTTTTAACTGTGGTGGTGAAATCACCTCTGACAGTGCTGGAGTCACGACTTTATGTATCGTGGGAGCAAAACGCTGTTGCTGTCAAGATAAATAAATCCGCGCTGCAGCAGAATGGCGTACCTGCTAAGCAAATGATGGTTTACAATAAAACAAAGTAACATTACAGTATAACAGTAGGACTTACCATACCTGCAAAGCAAATACAAAAAAAAAAAAAAGCAAAAAATAACACATTTAACACAATCTGTGCCTAAAATATATATGCCGAAGCATGGGGGCATCCTCCCGCAAAAGGTAGGAGCAAATCGCTCCTCCACCCCTTACGCCCCCATGCTTCGGCATATATGCTCTTTTTTAACTGTGGTGGTGAAATCACCTCCGACAGTGCTGGAGTCACGGCTTTATGTATCGTGCGAGCAAAACGCTGTTGCTGTCAAGATAAATAAATCCGTGCTGCAGCAGAATGGCATACCTGCTAAGCAAATGATGGTTAACAATAAAACAAAGTAACATTACAGTATAACAGTAGGACTTACCATACATGCAAAGCAAATACAAAAAAAAAATAGCAAAAAATAACACATTTAACACAATCTGTGCCTAAAATATATATATGCCGAAGCATGGGGGCATCCTCCCGCAAAAGGTAGGAGCAAATCGCTCCTCCACCCCTTATGCCCCCATGCTTCGGCATATATGCTCTTTTTTAACTGTGGTGATGAAATCACCTTCGACAGTGCTGGAGTCACGGCTTTATGTATCGTGGGAGCAAAACGCTGTTGCTGTCAAGATAAATAAATCCGCGCTGCAGCAGAATGGCGTACCTGCTAAGCAAATGATGGTTAACAATAAAACAAAGTAACATTACAGTATAACAGTAGGACTTACCATACATGCAAAGCAAATACAAAAAAAAATAGCAAAAAATAACACATTTAACACAATCTGTGCCTAAAATATATATATGCCGAAGCATGGGGGCATCCTCCCGCAAAAGGTAGGAGCAAATCGCTCCTCCACCCCTTACGCCCCCATGCTTCGGCATATATGCTCTTTTTTAACTGTGGTGGTGAAATCACCTCCGACAGTGCTGGAGTCACGGCTTTATGTATCGTGCGAGCAAAACGCTGTTGCTGTCAAGATAAATAAATCCGTGCTGCAGCAGAATGGCATACCTGCTAAGCAAATGATGGTTAACAATAAAACAAAGTAACATTACAGTATAACAGTAGGACTTACCATACATGCAAAGCAAATACAAAAAAAAATAGCAAAAAATAACACATTTAACACAATCTGTGCCTAAAATATATATATGCCGAAGCATGGGGGCATCCTCCCGCAAAAGGTAGGAGCAAATCGCTCCTCCACCCCTTATGCCCCCATGCTTCGGCATATATGCTCTTTTTTAACTGTGGTGATGAAATCACCTTCGACAGTGCTGGAGTCACGGCTTTATGTATCGTGGGAGCAAAACGCTGTTGCTGTCAAGATAAATAAATCCGCGCTGCAGCAGAATGGCGTACCTGCTAAGCAAATGATGGTTAACAATAAAACAAAGTAACATTACAGTATAACAGTAGGACTTACCATACCTGCAAAGCAAATACAAAAAAAAAGCAAAAAATAACACATTTAACACAATCTGTGCCTAAAATATATATATGCCAAAGCATGGGGGCATCCTCCCGCAAAAGGTAGGAGCAAATCGCTCCTCCACCCCTAATGCCCCCATGCTTCGGCATATATGCTCTTTTTTAACTGTGGTGGTGAAATCAAGTTCGACAGTGCTGGAGTCACGGCTTTATGTATCGTGTCTGTTGCTGTCAAGATAAATAAATCCGTGCTGCGGCAGAAGAATGGCGTACCTGCTAAGCAAATGATGGTTAACAATAAAACAAAGTAACATTACAGTATAACAGTAGGACTTACCATACCTGCAAAGCAAATACAAATACAAAAAATAACACATTTAACACAATCTGTGCCTAAAATATATATATGCCGAAGCATGGGGGCATCCTCCCGCAAAAGGTAGGAGCAAATCGCTCCTCCACCCCTTATGCCCCCATGCTTCAGCATATATGCTCTTTTTTAACTGTGGTGATGAAATCACCTCCGACAATGCTGGAGTCACGGCTTTATGTATCGTGGGAGCAAAACGCTGTTGCTGTCAAGATAAATATATCCGTGCTGCAGCAGAATGGCGTACCTGCTAAGCAAATGATGGTTAACAATAAAACAAAGTAACATTACAGTATAACAGTAGGACTTACCATACCTGCAAAGCAAATACAAAACAAAAAAAAAGCAAAAAATAACACATTTAACACAATCTGTGCCTAAAATATATATGCCGAAGCATGGGGGCATCCTCCCGCAAAAGGTAGGAGCAAATCGCTCCTCCACCCCTTATGCCCCCATGCTTCGGCATATATGCTCTTTTTTAACTGTGGTGGTGAAATCACCTCCGACAGTGCTGGAGTCACGGCTTTATGTATCGTGGGAGCAAAACGCTGTTGCTGTCAAGATAAATAAATCCGCGCTGCAGCAGAATGGCGTACCTGCTAAGCAAATGATGGTTAACAATAAAACAAAGTAACATTACAGTATAACAGTAGGACTTACCATACCTGCAAAGCAAATAAAAAAAAAAATAGCAAAAAATAACACATTTAACACAATCTGTGCCTAAAATATATATATGCCGAAGCATGGGGGCATCCTCCCGCAAAAGGTAGGAGCAAATCGCTCCTCCACCCCTTATGCCCCCATGCTTCAGCATATATGCTCTTTTTTAACTGTGGTGGTGAAATCACCTCCGACAGTGCTGGAGTCACGGCTTTATGTATCGTGCAAGCAAAACGCTGTTGCTGTCAAGATAAATAAATCCGCACTGCAGCAGAATGGCGTACCTGCTAAGCAAATGATGGTTAACAATAAAACAAAGTAACATTACAGTATAACAGTAGGACTTAAGCCCCGTACACACGAGAGGACTTATGTCCGACAGACTTCCAAAGGAGTTCCGCCGGAGTTCTGCCGGAGTTCCGACGGAGTTCTGACAGACTTTTCGGCCGAACGGACTTGGCCACACACGATCACACTAAACTCCGACGGATTCGAACGTGATGACGTATGACCCGACTTGAATAAGGAAGTTCATAGCCAGTAGCCAATAGCTGCCCTAGCGTCGGTTTTAGTCCGTCGGAGTAGCATACACACGAGCGGAGTTTTCGAAGGGGACCGGGTCCGACGGAGTTCCGTCGGGAAAATTTGAAGCATGTTCCATATTCTAAAGTCCTTCGGACTTTGGTGAGTCAAAAGTCCGTTGCAGCCCACACACGATCGTATAGTCTGACGGACTCAGTCCTTCGGACTTTGGATGTTGAAAAGTCCGCTCGTGTGTACGCGGCATTACCATACCTGCAAAGCAAATACAAAAAAATTGCAAAAAGTAACACATTTAACACAATCTGTGCCTAAAATATATATATGCCGAAGCATGGGGGCATCCTCCCGCAAAAGGTAGGAGCAAATCGCTCCTCCACCCCTTATGCCCCCATGCTTCGGCATATATGCTCTTTTTTAACTGTGGTGGTGAAATCACCTCTGACAGTGCTGGAGTCACGGCGTTATGTATTGTGCGAGCAAAACGCTGTTGCTGTCAAGATAAATAAATCCGTGCTGCAGCAGAATGGCGTACCTGCTAAGCAAATGATGGTTAACAATAAAACAAAGTAACATTACAGTATAACAGTAGGACTTACCATACCTGCAAAGCAAATACAAAAAAAAAAAAAATAGCAAAAAATAACACATTTAACACAATCTGTGCCTAAAATATATATATGCCGAAGCATGGGGGCATCCTCCCGCAAAAGGTAGGAGCAAATCGCTCCTCCACCCCTTATGCCCCCATGCTTCGGCATATATGCTCTTTTTTAACTGTGGTGATGAAATCACCTTTGACAGTGCTGGAGTCACGGCTTTATGTATCGTGGGAGCAAAACTCTGTTGCTGTCAAGATAAATAAATCCGCGCTGCAGCAGAATGGTGTACCTGCTAAGCAAATGATGGTTAACAATAAAACAAAGTAACATTACAGTATAACAGTAGGACTTACCATACCTGCAAAGCAAATACAAAAAAAAAAAAATAGCAAAAAATAACACATTTAACACAATCTGTGCCTAAAATATATATATGCCGAAGCATGGGGGCATCCTCCCGCAAAAGGTAGGAGCAAATCGCTCCTCCACCCCTTATGCCACCATGCTTCGGCATATATGCTCTTTTTTAACTGTGGTGGTGAAATCACCTCCGACAGTGCTGGAGTCACGGCTTTATGTATCGTGCAAGCAAAACGCTGTTGCTGTCAAGATAAATAAATCCGCACTGCAGCAGAATGGCGTACCTGCTAAGCAAATGATGGTTAACAATAAAACAAAGTAACATTACAGTATAACAGTAGGACTTACCATACCTGCAAAGCAAATACAAAAAAATAGCAAAAAATAACACATTTAACACAATCTGTGCCTAAAATATATATATGCCGAAGCATGGGGGCATCCTCCCGCAAAAGGTAGGAGCAAATCGCTCCTCCACCCCTTATGCCCCCATGCTTCGGCATATATGCTCTTTTTTAACTGTGGTGGTAAAATGACCTCCGACAGTGCTGGAGTCACGGCTTTATGTATCGTGGGAGCAAAACGCTGTTGCTGTCAAGATAAATAAATCCGCGCTGCAGCAGAATGGCGTACCTGCTAAGCAAATGATGGTTAACAATAAAACAAAGTAACATTACAGTATAACAGTAGGACTTACCATACCTGCAAAGCAAATACAAAAAAAAAAAATAGCAAAAAATAACACATTTAACACAATCTGTGCCTAAAATATATATATGCCGAAGCATGGGGGCATTCTCCCGCAAAAGGTAGGAGCAAATCGCTCCTCCACCACTTATGCCCCCATGCTTCGGCATATATGCTCTTTTTTAACTGTGGTGGTGAAATCAAGTCCGACAGTGCTGGAGTCACGGCCTTATGTATCGTGCGAGCAAAACGCTGTTGCTGTCAAGATAAATAAATTCGTGCTGCGGCAGAATGGCGTACCTGCTAAGCAAATGATGGTTAACAATAAAACAAAGTAACATTACAGTATAACAGTAGGACTTACCATACCTGCAAAGCAAATACAAAAAAATAGCAAAAAATAACACATTTAACACAATCTGTGCCTAAAATATATATATGCCGAAGCATGGGGGCATTCTCCCGCAAAAGGTAGGAGCAAATCGCTCCTCCACCACTTATGCCCCCATGCTTCGGCATATATGCTCTTTTTTAACTGTGGTGGTGAAATCAAGTCCGACAGTGCTGGAGTCACGGCTTTATGTATCGTGCGAGCAAAACGCTGTTGCTGTCAAGATAAATAAATCCGTGCTGCGGCAGAATGGCGTACCTGCTAAGCAAATGATGGTTAACAATAAAACAAAGTAACATTACAGTATAACAGTAGGACTTAAGCCCCGTACACACGAGAGGACTTATGTCCGACAGACTTCCAAAGGAGTTCCGCCGGAGTTCTGCCGGAGTTCCGACGGAGTTCTGACAGACTTTTCGGCCGAACGGACTTGGCCACACACGATCACACTAAACTCCGACGGATTCGAACGTGATGACGTATGACCCGACTCGAATAAGGAAGTTCATAGCCAGTAGCCAATAGCTGCCCTAGCGTCGGTTTTAGTCCGTCGGAGTAGCATACACACGAGCGGAGTTTTCGAAGGGGACCGGGTCCGACGGAGTTCCGTCGGGAAAATTTGAAGCATGTTCCATATTCTAAAGTCCTTCGGACTTTGGTGAGTCAAAAGTCCGTTGCAGCCCACACACGATCGTATAGTCTGACGGACTCAGTCCTTCGGACTTTGGATGTTGAAAAGTCCGCTCGTGTGTACGCGGCATTACCATACCTGCAAAGCAAATACAAAAAAATTGCAAAAAGTAACACATTTAACACAATCTGTGCCTAAAATATATATATGCCGAAGCATGGGGGCATCCTCCCGCAAAAGGTAGGAGCAAATCGCTCCTCCACCCCTTATGCCCCCATGCTTCGGCATATATGCTCTTTTTTAACTGTGGTGGTGAAATCACCTCCGACAGTGCTGGAGTCACGGCTTTATGTATCGTGCGAGCAAAACGCTGTTGCTGTCAAGATAAATAAATCCGTGCTGCAGCAGAATGGCGTACCTGCTAAGCAAATGATGGTTAACAATAAAACAAAGTAACATTACAGTATAACAGTAGGACTTACCATACCTGCAAAGCAAATACAAAAAAAAAAAAAAAAAATAGCAAAAAATAACACATTTAACACAATCTGTGCCTAAAATATATATATATGCCGAAGCATGGGGGCATCCTCCCGCAAAAGGTAGGAGCAAATCGCTCCTCCACCCCTTATGCCCCCATGCTTCGGCATATATGCTCTTTTTTAACTGTGGTGATGAAATCACCTTTGACAGTGCTGGAGTCACGGCTTTATGTATCGTGGGAGCAAAACTCTGTTGCTGTCAAGATAAATAAATCCGCGCTGCAGCAGAATGGTGTACCTGCTAAGCAAATGATGGTTAACAATAAAACAAAGTAACATTACAGTATAACAGTAGGACTTACCATACCTGCAAAGCAAATACAAAAAAAAAAAAATAGCAAAAAATAACACATTTAACACAATCTGTGCCTAAAATATATATATGCCGAAGCATGGGGGCATCCTCCCGCAAAAGGTAGGAGCAAATCGCTCCTCCACCCCTTATGCCCCCATGCTTCGGCATATATGCTCTTTTTTAACTGTGGTGGTGAAATCACCTCCGACAGTGCTGGAGTCACGGCTTTATGTATCGTGCAAGCAAAACGCTGTTGCTGTCAAGATAAATAAATCCGCACTGCAGCAGAATGGCGTACCTGCTAAGCAAATGATGGTTAACAATAAAACAAAGTAACATTACAGTATAACAGTAGGACTTACCATACCTGCAAAGCAAATACAAAAAAATAGCAAAAAATAACACATTTAACACAATCTGTGCCTAAAATATATATATGCCGAAGCATGGGGGCATCCTCCCGCAAAAGGTAGGAGCAAATCGCTCCTCCACCCCTTATGCCCCCATGCTTCGGCATATATGCTCTTTTTTAACTGTGGTGGTGAAATCAAGTTCGACAGTGCTGGAGTCACGGCTTTATGTATCGTGCGAGCAAAACGCTGTTGCTGTCAAGATAAATAAATCCGTGCTGCAGAAGAATGGCGTACCTGCTAAGCAAATGATGGTTAACAATAAAACAAAGTAACATTACAGTATAACAGTAGGACTTACCATACCTGCAAAGCAAATACAAATACAAAAAATAACACATTTAACACAATCTGTGCCTAAAATATATATATGCCGAAGCATGGGGGCATCCTCCCGCAAAAGGTAGGAGCAAATCGCTCCTCCACCCCTTCTGCCCCCATGCTTCAGCATATATGCTCTTTTTTAACTGTGGTGATGAAATCACCTCCGACAGTGCTGGAGTCACGGCTTTATGTATCGTGGGAGCAAAACGCTGTTGCTGTCAAGATAAATATATCCGTGCTGCAGCAGAATGGCGTACCTGCTAAGCAAATGATGGTTAACAATAAAACAAAGTAACATTACAGTATAACAGTAGGACTTACCATACCTGCAAAGCAAATACAAAAAAAAAAAAAAAATAGCAAAAAATAACACATTTAACACAATCTGTGCCTAAAATATATATATATGCCGAAGCATGGGGGCATCCTCCCGCAAAAGGTAGGAGCAAATCGCTCCTCCACCCCTTATGCCCCCATGCTTCGGCATATATACTCTTTTTTAACTGTGGTGGTGAAATCACCTCCGACAGTGCTGGAGTCACGGCTTTATGTATCGTGGGAGCAAAACGCTGTTGCTGTCAAGATAAATAAATCCGCGCTACAGCTGAATGGCGTACCTGAAAACAAAAAATGGTTAACAATAAAACATTGCAGAATAGAATACAGTACAAAGGAGCAGAACAATAGAGAGAGAATAGAGAGAGAGAGAGAACAATAAAGCGACAACTATTTTATTTTATTTTTTATATTTTTTTGTATTTTTTGTTTTTTTACTTTTTTTTTTAAACACTTTTTTATGTAACTTTAACAGTTCTGTTGTAACGGCTCCAGTGGTTTGGGTCTCTCAAAATGCGATGGCTACCTGGGAGACCCTGTGAACGTGTGCCTAGCCTGTGCAATGTTGTACCCTACGCTAATACTCAACTAGTTCATGGTAGCGTTCAAAACATTCACCAATGCAAAGACCAGGATTGTCAGGACAGAGGGGACAATAATGGCGGGTGTCACGCCTATATCCGTGCTTTCTGCAGACACAACATTTTCTTTGGAGGGCTCGTTGGGTAGGGGTACTCGGGAGGACATAAGAATAATGCCTCTCATGCAGTCGGCTTACTGCATTTGGTTGGGGAAGGTGAGGTGGAGCACCGCCTGGATACAGAAGGGCTCTGACGATATCCTCCTGGAATTTAAAGAAGGATCGTCCTGAAGCTTTGTATAGCACATAAGCATTCAGTATAGCCAATTGGAATAAATAAACAGACACTTTTTTGTACCAGCGTCTGGCCTTATGGGCAACTAGATACGGCGCCAACAACTGGTCATTGAGGTCCACCCCTCCCATATTTTGGTTATATTTGTGGACACAGAGGGGTTTCTCCACAATACCAGTCACCGTAGAAATTTGGACCATCGTGTCTGCATGAAGGGAGGTAAGAACGAAAACATTCTTATTATCCCTCCACTTCATAGCGAGCAAATTATTACTCCGCAGGCAGGCTCTCTCCCCCAGCCTAAGACGAGAATCTACAAGCCACTGGGGAAAGCCCCGGCGATTAGGTCGCACGGTGCCACATGCTCCAATTTGCTGATCAAACAAGTGACTAAACAGTGGCACGCTTGTGTAATAATTGTCCACATATAAATGGTACCCCTTTCCGAATAAGGGTGACACCATGTCCCACACTATCTTGCCAGCGCTTCCTATGTAGTCAGGGCAGTTCTCCGGCTCTACGTGACTATCTTTACCCTCATAAACCATAAAACTAAGTGTATAGCCTGTGGCCCTGTCACAGAGCTTATACATCTTGACTAGGGATGAGCCGAACACCCCCCGGTTCGGTTCGCACCAGAACTTGCGAACGACCCCCGCGTTCGGTACGAACGTTAGAACCCCATTGAAGTCTATGGGACTCGAACGTTCGAATTGGAAAGTGCTAATTTTAACGGCTAATATGCAAGATAGTGTGCTAAAAAGGGTTTGGCGATCTGCCTCCTGCCTCAGGGGACATGGGTCACTGCAAAAAAAAGTTTTAAAAACTACCGTTTTGGCGGGAGCACTGATTTTAATGACGATTAAAGTGAAAAAAAAAAAGTGAAATATTCCTTTAAATATTGTGCCTGGGGGGTGTCTATAGTATGCCTGTGAAGTGCCACGTGTTTCCCGTGTTTAGAACAGTCCCTGCACAAAATGACATTAAACGGAAATAACACCATTTAAAACTGCTTGCGGTTTTAATGTTATATCTGGTTCCTGCAATATGGTTGAAAATCATTCAGAAAAATGGCATGGGTAGCCCTCCCTGCCCATTACCAGCCTATTTGGGTCTTGTACGCATATTAAGGGGAACCCCGTACCCATATTAAAAAAAAAGGAAATGCGTGTGGCCCCCAGGCCCTATATACTCAGAACAGCAGTATACAGGCGGTGCAAACAAGACAGGGACTGTGTAGGTTTGTTGTGTTAAGTTGAATCTGTTTGTCATTTTCAACCGGTACATTTTTAAAGTGTAGCTCCAGTCAAAAAAAATATCTTTAAGCTTTTTGGAAAACATAGGGAAGGGTTATCACCCCTGTATAATTTGTTTTGTCGTCCATCTTTTTTCATCTCACTTGCTGTTGTCTCCTTCCGTTTGCAAGTAGGAGATGTTTGTAAATTGCATGTTTGAAAGTAGGGGCCTGCCCTATATGCTCTGCAGAAATGGCGGAACAAGGTGTTGGTTTTGCAACAACATTGTAAGCCCTCAAAGTGACCCTTGGTGGCCGCTGGAGCGCCCTGCTGTGAACGATTATATCAAGAATTGTAATTACATGCCATTGTTGAACAGTGGTAGAAAAATTGACCTTTGGTGGTTGTGGTGCTGGTGCCACAACACTATAAGTCCTCACAGTTACTCTGGGTGGGCACAGGAAGGGGCCCTCCTGTGAAATATTATATCAAGAATTGTAATTACATGTCCCTGTTAAACAGGGGCAGAAAAATTGGGCCTTAGGCACTGGTGCCATCACACTGCAACCTCTGCCATACACTCTAGTTTTTTTGCAGGAATTAGCCCTGCTGCAAAGCATTGCATCAAAAATTTTACTTAAACGCCCCTGTTAAACAGGGGCAGAAAAATTGGGCTGCTGGCATCACCCAGAACCAAAAATGTTCTTCCAACATATCAGCGGAGGAGGAAGAGGATAGACAATCAACATAACAGGACAGTCACTCAGCATCAGCATAGGCAGTCTTGAAGGGATGTGGTATTTCAAAAAAAATTATTCGGTTACATCAGCTTCAGGTGCTTGGTAGCTGTGGGTGATCCAAGACTGATTCATCTTGATGAAGGTCAGTCGATCAACTGATTCGGTGGACAGGCGCACCCTGTGATCGGTAACGAAGCCACCAGCAGCACTGAAGGTGCGTTCCGAAAGAACGCTGGATGCAGGACAGGCCAGTAGCTCAATTGCATACTGTGCAAGCTCTGGCCAGTGATCCATCCTCAAGACCCAGTAAGCCAGAGGATTTTCAGTGGGAAAGGTGTCCAAGTCTGACCTTGCCCCTAGGTATTCCTGCACCATGTAAATTAGACGCTGGCGATGGGTGCTGGAACCAATCATACCTTGGGGCTGCGGACTAAAAAATTGTCTGAAAGCATCAGTCAGACGGCCACCTTCTCCACCGCTCCTTCTGACTGATGCCTCAGCAACACGTTGTCCAGGACCAGGAGTTTGTGACCTCCCAGTCTCTGGGAACGCGTTGCACAGAGCTTTCTGCAAGGCCTCCCGGAGATGTCTCATCCTCTGCTCCCTCTGCGATGGCAAGATAAGGTCGGCAACCTTACCCTTGTACCGTGGATCAAGGAGAGTGGCCAGCCAGTAATGGTCCCTCTCCTTGATCCGAAGAATACGAGGATCCTTCCGCAGGCTTTGCAGGATCAGGGAGGCCATGCAGCGTAGGTTAGCTGAGGCATTCGGTCCGGAGTCCTCTGGGTCACTAAGGACAACATGATCCGCAGCTACCTCCTCCCAGCCACGTACAAGTCCACGTGTTTCTTGGGACTGTAAATCATCCCTATAAGACTGCTGCTGCTGATGCTGAGTGCCAGCCTCCACCTCCATGCTGACACAATCATCCTCCTCCTCCTCTTCCTCCTCCTCACCCTCTTCCTGTGTGATGGGTGGCACAGCAGGAACACTGTCTGGATAAAGGGGGCCTTGAGAGGCAAGGAAGTCCTCCTCTTCCTGCCTCTGTTCTGCCTCAAGTGCCCTGTCCATTATTCCACGCAGCGTATGCTCCAAGAGGTGGACAAGAGGTATAGTGTCACTGATGCATGCACTGTCACTGCTCACCATCCTTGTGGCCTCCTCAAACGGTGACAGGACAGTGCATGCATCCCTGATCATGCCCCACTGGCGTGGTGAGAAAAAACCAAGCTCTCCTGACCCTGTCCTGGTGCCGTAGTCGCACAGGTACTCATTGATGGCCCTCTGCTGCGTGTGCAGCCGCTGCAGCATGGCCAATGTTGAGTTCCATCTGGTGGGCATGTCACATATAAGGCGGTTCTTGGGCAGGTTCAACTCCTTTTGGAGCTCAGCCAGCCGAGCACAGGCATTAAATGATCGGCGGAAATGCACACAGACTCTCCTGGCCTGTTTCAGGACATCCTGTAAGCCGGGGTACCTGCCCAAGAACCGCTGCACCACCAGGTTAAGGACGTGAGCTACACAGGGCACATGGGTCAGTTGTCCCTGTCGGAGGGCGGAGAGGAGGTTGGTGCCATTGTCGCAAACCACCATTCCTGGCTTAAGCTGGCGTGGCGTCAACCACCTCTCGGTCTGCCCCTGCAGAGCTGACAAAACACCCGCCCCAGTGTGGCTCCTGTCCCCCAAACAAACCAGCGCAAGCACGGCATGGCATCGTTTTGCCTGCGTACTTGCGTAGCCCCTGCAACGCCTACGGAGCACCGCTGGTTCTGAGGACAGAGCACTGGAAGAGGCCATGGAGGAAGAAGAAGAGGAGGGGGTGGAGGAGAGAGGTGTGTCACAACCAATAGTAGCATTTTGGAGGCGTGGTGGCGGAACAACCTCCAATACTACTGCACCTTGTCCTGCATCCTTCCCAGCAGCCAGAAGAGTGACCCAATGGGCCGTGAAAGACAGGTAACGTCCCTGTCCATGCCTGCTGGACCATGAGTCAGCGGTAATATGCACCTTACCGCTGACCGCCCTGTCCAGCGAGGCAAGGACATTGCCTTCCACATGCCGGTAGAGAGCCGGAATTGCCTTCCGTGAGAAAAAGTGGCGTTTGGGGACCTGCCACTGAGGAACCGCACATTGTACAAACTCACGGAAGGGGGCCGAGTCTACCAACTGAAAAGGCAGCAGTTGAAGTGCTAGCAATTTAGCCAAGCTAGCATTCAACCGCTGGGCATGTGGATGGCTGGGAGTAAATTTCTTCCGCCGGTCCAGCAGCTGGGGCAGGGACATTTGTCTGCTATAATCGGACGTGGATGTACCACTAGCAGAGTTCCCGGAAGCACTTGGCTGTGACACACCTAATTCTACACCTTCATTCCTCTCAGAGCAGGTTTCAGAGAGGACTGAAGGTCTAGTGGGGTTGGAGATGCCAGCTGATGAGGAGCAAGGAGAGGTCCGCTTTGTTCTTTGGTGTGGGTCTTTGAGGTATGCTTGCCAACGAGCTGCATGGCAGGTCAACATATGTCTGGTCAAGCATGTGGTGCCCAAGCGGCTGATGTTTTGGCCACGTGAGATACGCTTGAGACATATGTTGCAAATAGCAGCGGTGCGATCTGATGCACTCGTCTCAAAAAAGGCCCACACCAAAGAACTTTTAGAATAACGCGCAGAGGAAGCGCTCTGCGCAGAGGAAGCGCTCTGTGCAGGCGGAGCTCTGCGGTGTGATTCAGTCGGTGTGCTGCCCCTAAGCTGGCCCCCGGAGGGCATCCTGCCTCGTTGGACATGTGCCTCCTCCTCCTCCTCCTCCTCCTCCCTCCTTCCAGGCACCCACGTGGAGTCAGTGCCCTCATCATCCCCTCCCTCTTCATCGCTGTAGCAAACCTGGCAGTATGCTGCAGCTTGTGGAACATGACTGCCAGATTGCTGTCCTTCTTGAGCATCCCCTCTCTCTGTGCTCACGCTACTGCCTTCCTCTAGCTGAGTGTCATCATCAGAGCCCACCAAACACTGGGCATCCTCCTGGAGCATGTACCCAACACTGTGCTCAAAGAGTTCAGGAGACTCCTCAGGAGGACGTGGTGGGTCTAGGGAAGGAGTCACTGATGATGACATTGAGAGGAGGGACGACGATGTGTTGGCAGCTGCTTTTCTACTACCCTGAGACTGGGTGAGAGAGGATGAGGAGGATGAAGAGGGCTTGGTCATCCACTCTACCAAGTCGTTGGCATGTTGCGGTTCAACATGTCCAGCTGCAGAAAAGAAGGACAAGCATGTCCCATGGCCACGTGCTGATGACAATGCACCGCGTCCACGACCAGCACTGTTGTCTCTAGACACAGAGCCTGCTTGCCCTCTTTTATCGGCTCGCGCCTGTCTGCCTCTCCTTGCTGGCCTTCCAGACATGGTAATGGCCTGAAGGGAGTTGGGTAAAACAGTAGTTGGGTAGTTTATATTGTGCTGGAGGCACACAACACCCACTAACTCCTGCAGATGCCTTTTTTATAGAACAGCAGAGTTAAAGGGGTATATACAGATGTATACTGTGCTGTGCTGGAAGCACACACAACTTCCAATAACTCCAGCAGATGTCAATCGGGCCCAAATAGAGAACAGCTATGTAGGTGGATAATAGCGGTATGTACTGGGTACAGAGCAGGCACACAGCACGCACTATCTCCTGAGTGACACTGCTGACTGCAAGCTCTATTGTTAAAGATGGACCACTAGCTATATAGGTGAGGTGAATATCACGGTGTATACTGCGGTCAGGGCACGCAGACAATAACAAGAAAACAGCAGAGTTAAAGGGGTATATACAGATGTATACTGTGCTGTGCTGGAAGCACACACAACTTCCAATAACTCCAGCAGATGTCAATCGGGCCCAAATAGAGAACAGCTATGTAGGTGTATATAGTGGTATGTACTGGGTACAGAGCACGCAGACAGCACGCACTAACACTACTGACTGCAAGCTCTATTATTAAAGCTAGATCACTAGCTATATAGGTGAGGTGAATATAGTGGTGTATACTGCAGTCAGGGCACAGACAGTAACCACTACACAAGAGCAAAATAGTAAATCAGCCAAAAACGATTGGTGTGTAACTGTGTTGAAGGTACACAGAACACCCACTGCTTTCAGATGCTAACAAACACTACACGAGGCCGCCTGAAAGGCAGCTTTATATAGTGTGGGGCGTGCACTACACAGTCTGAGCTATGATTGGCCACAGGCAGGATGCCTGTGGCCAACCATTGCTCTTCCCGCCACTGGCGCTGCGATTGGCCAAGCATGCGGGGTCACAGTGCATGCTTGGCCAATCGTGAGACAGCAATGCATTGCGCCATCGCAGTGCATTGTGGGCCACGCGAATTTTGCCGCGAACGGCCCAAACGTTCGGAATTCGGCGAACGCACGAACGACCGATGTTCGAGTCGAACATGCGTTCGACTCGAACACGAAGCTCATCCCTAATCTTGACCCCGTATCTGGAACGCTTGTTGGGAATGTATTGTTTGAATGACAAGCGACCAGAAAACTTAATCAGGGACTCATCAACGCAGACAACTTGATGGGGAGTAAACAAGTCTGCAAAACGTTGGTTGAAGTGGTTTACGAGGGGCCGAATTTTGTAGAGCCGATCGTATGCAGGGTCTCCACGAGGACGACAGAGTTCATTGTCGCTGAAGTGCATGAACCGCAAAATCTGCTCGTATCATGCCCTGGACATGGAAGCAGAGAACACGCGCATATGGGGAATTGGGTCAGTGGACCAATATGACTGCAATTCACTCTTTTTGGTTATGCCCATGTTGAGGGAGAGGCCCAGAAAGATCTTAAATTCGGAAACCGTAATTGGTTTCCAATGTCTGGCAAGGGCGGACTGGGGAACAGTGGCGATGTGTTGACCAGCGTACAAATTGGTTTGGTCCACAATAGATCTATAGAGATCTTCGGTGAAAAACAGTGAGTAAAAATCAAGTGTCGTAAAAAATCAACTGTTTCCACGTTAATGCCAGGTTGGCCAGTGAACGGGGCAAGTACAGGTTCTGCAGAAGTGGTGGGCACCCAATCAGGATTGGCAAATTCTGCAGGAAGGGCACTATGGGTACGACGGGCCTGTCTTTGTCTTTGTCTTGGTGGCAGCGGGACACTACTTGTGCTTGCCATCTCGCCAGCTTGAACTGCACTTATGGGACTCGCCACGTCACCACGTGCTACTGCAGTGCTGGATGTATGTCCAGGGTGTACTAGGCCGCTGGTGCTTGCCAGTTCACCAGAAGGATGAGCGGCTCTAGTACGTCTCTGCTCCATACGAGTGACCTGCGGTTCCTGCACCTGAACAACAGAATACATTCGGGATCGGGCACACCTGTCCTTAACAGGGACCTCATCTCCGTCGTCAGAGCTATCTGTCATGGAGCCGCTGTCCTCTACAGGATCATATTCTGAGCCTGAATCTGACAGATGAGTGTCTTCCTCTTCACTATCTGTCATGCTCAGAAACGTGTAGGCCTCTTCACTAGTGTACCTTCTCTTTGCCATTTTGGGCTCTAAATTTAGGGGTACACTAGTGAGACTCACAGGTAAAAAAGCACCTAGGCTGCCAGCGACTGTATCAAAACGCTACAAAAAAAACTGTTAGCGAGCGCAGGGATCAGGCCTGACTCTGCGAATGCTGCAGTTATGTGTGTTGTGTTTTGTAAGTGACAGTGATCGATCGATACTGCACTTGGGTGGGCTGGGCTGGGCGGAGGGGCTAAACGCAGGTGCTAGCAGGTATCTGGGCTGATCCCGCTAACAATGCGTTTTGGGAAACCTAAACTGCTGGCGACGCTAATATAGATCAAGACAAACATCATAGAAGTTGAAAATATGGATAGAGCAACACTAGTAAAGGATAAACCACCCACTATGAACAAAAGTGATGGAGTACCAATAATATTGAATTATAATATGCAACATAAGAAGATCGAGAAGATGATTAAAAAGCATTGGCACATACTAAGGTCAGATATACACCTGCAGGAAATCCTACCGCAACATCCACGATTCATTTATAAAAGAGCACCAACCCTAAGGGATAAGATAGTAAAAAACATCCCCGACCCCCCCTATAATGGCTTAACGTTCTTTACAGGCAAGGGATTCTTTCCCTGTAGACGCTGTTATGCGTGCACAAGAGTAAAAAAGCCGGTCGAAAAGAAATTCAATTTCACCTCTACAAGTACGGGAAACACGTATAATATTAAGGATTTCATATGCTGCAACACCAAGGGAGCTGTTTATGCTTTACAGTGTAGTTGCGGCTTACAATATGTTGGGCGAACCAAAAGACCGCTGAGAGTAAGAATAAAAGAACATGTAAAGAACATTATTAGCGGCTTTGATAAGCATAGTGTATCCAGACACTTTAGTACCCACCATAATAAAGACCCCACTCATTTGACCTTTTGGGGCATAGAACCATATAAGAAACACTGGAGGGGGGGCCACAAAGTTAGGACACTTAGTCAAGCAGAATCTAAGTGGATTTTTATTCTGGACACATTTACCCCCCAAGGTTTGAACATTGATTTTGACTTAAACTGCTTCATCAGCGATTTTTAAAAAAATACATATTCTTACTTATTTTTATATCTCTTAACTTGGTTTTAGATTTGATACTTGTTTTAATGTAACGATCTTGCAATACTCATTTTATATTATATCCAATTCACATGTCTGTAAAACTATTTTATGTATTGTGATAGTATAAATGAACCATTCTGGGTTCACCCTGAACGCCATTTCCGGTTCCTGACAAAAAGGGGCACTATATCGAGGGGGAATATAGTGCTAATATATACCAACCATGAGATAAAATGTTACCTTACCATTTGTTTTATAAATCTATATTAAAGAACGGTTTTAGATAATTTTTAGTGTAAAATATGGGGCTATAATACTAACGTGACCTATGACATTTGATAAATAACCCTTGTATAGAAATGGCTGCTAACCTGGACCAACGAAAAATGGCCGCGGGTGTAGCCTAGATATGTGGAAAATGATGCTGGGTGGAGATTGACTCCTAAAAGATGGCTGCACCATGTTAGCCTATGGAAGACTCCAAAAAGATGGCGGTGCCAATGTTATCTTATGGGAGACTTCAGTAAAATGGCCGCCATACACGTGCATATAAAAGACACTTCCGTACTAGAGTATCCCATTCCCTGATGAAGTCACGTGACTAGTGACGATACGCGTCGGAACGAGGATACCGGAAGTGACGTTCGCATACACGAGCGGATTGCTCGTCCGTTTTTAATGCTGTATTTTATCGTATGTTTGTGAGTACCTCTTTTTATATATCGTTACAATAAATTTTACGAACGTACTTCACCATCCGAGTGTACCTCTATCTTTCCTATGAGACCTCTGGGAGCTATACTGAAACCAAAGATCTATATGGAAACTATCTGAGAGGAAAAATACCTACCTGAGGGGACCAATATCCACCTGCTAGGAATTGGGATAGAATCCCTGGACCCTTGTTTTTGCTGCTTGATTTGCTGTTTGCCTTACAGCAGTAAGGTAAGGGGCCATTTCACCTAGTGTGCCGTGTATACTGGAGACACAGAAATTACAACACGATTGCTGGCACCTGTTTTTCTTTTTGAGAAGCACTGAACAAGTCACTGAGCACCTATTTCAGCTTTTATATAGACTGTCTTATATATATATTTAATAACTTTTTTATGTTTAAGAAGATTACGGAACTAACCATCACTGGCACTTTATTCAATTTCACTATAGACTGTATTTTATCATTTTTTCATGCATTATGAATTGCACGTTTTAACATTTGCACTTTATGGAATATTTTTTCCTTTTGCTTAGTTACTTATGTTGATATATAAACACATGATTTCTGGAATTCAAGTTTTAGAATACACTAGCACAAGACACCTTAATTTTTATTTTAGATAGGCTAGTTGATTTATAGTTAGATTTTAATCTTTCCAGTACTAGGCTCTTTATATTTATATTTATATCTAGTTCAGGTAGCGCAACACCATCTGTTTGATTTTCACTTTTATTATCTGGGGGTTAGGGTTCATACCCCTGTCGGTAGTTTGCTGCAACCTATCCTTTTAAATAGTTTAGGCCCTTGACGACAGCGCGGGGATACCCTAAACCAATTTACTCTTTTAAATATCCCACATATCCCTGCTGCAGTCATGGAAGTATTTTCCTTTATGGAAAAAAGAAAAGTTAACTTAGAGGAAGTTTTTAATAGCACGGATTCTAATTCCCAAAAAAATGTTGACCTAGAAAGTCTGATGCGGAAACTAAGTCATAATATGGAGAAAAAGGTGAGCCTATGGTGGGATATAGCCACCTTTGAACAATACATAAAAGATAAAATAGTACCCAGACGTCTCAGATGGGATGTACCACCTAATGATGGACTCCTAGACCAGGACTCCATGGATGAATGGTTCAAGTTCTTCAATGAGAAGGGATTGGAACTCCTGGAACTCTTATTGAGAAGAAAGCAAAGGAAGATGTGTAAGATTGAGGGGACAATAGAAGAAATCAAAGGAGAACTTGAGAACCATAAGGAGAAACCGGAATTCATATCCTTAACCACGCAACTAAATAAGGATTTAAATAGGAAAGATAAGGAGGTTAAAACTAGGAAGAGCAAGAAGTACACCAGAGACATTAATGATTTTAAAAAAGAGGAGGTATTCAAATGGCAGAGTAAATTAGGCTACTCTGACCCCATCTCTACTTTCTCGACACCAGAAAAAATCCCACAACAGACTGGAACCCAAATAAGACCATACCCGAATGAGCAACAAAGACACTCCCCAGGACATCATAGAAATAGTGAACCACAAAATGACCATAATTACTCCACCCCGCATAACCATGATCAAAGACCATACTATCCGTACAATACCCCACAAAACAAAGGGAAAAAACCTTATTGGAAATATAACAATAAGAAACAATATAATGGTAACGGTAACAATAACAGAACCATCTACGATCAGAGAGATCAGAGAGATAATAGGGGCCAATATGGACCACGAGAAAAAAGCCCCCCACACAACCATGGAAACGGACAAAGAGACAATTGGAGACCCCCACAAAGGGATAATCGGATGAATGATGGAAATGGGTATAGGGACAATTGGCGCCCCCCACAAAGAGACAATGGCACAAATGATCAGAATCCGATAGCATTGTACAACCATTTTGCCCCATTAAGAGATTATTATGATGACGAAAGAGACGGAGGAATGCAAAACTATTATCAAGACCCACACCAGAGGAGGGCTTTTTTAGAGAGAGGGATGGAGAACCATCCCCCAAAATGGGCATTGGAACCAAGAGACCCACGGAGAAGCCCAGGAAGAAGAGAGGAAAGAGAGCCGGAAAGAGATCGCAGGCCAAGAAGAAATTAAAAGGTGAAGGTATTTTTAATATAAGTGGTAAATCCCTATCCCACGAAGAAATTGGAGTACTGGATAAGGGTCTGAAATATGCACCGATAAAAAACCTAGACAAATTTGAGACCTATATACAGATCCAAAAATACATCAGAACCTTAAACATCAAAAAATACATAGCTAGTAACCCTTCTAAAAAACGACCGCCTGTAGAAAACCAAGAAATAGTCCATAGTGAATTAACCTCTTCCCGCCCGCCCTATAGCCGAATGACGGCCGTGGGGCAGGCGGGTTCGTTCGGGCGGTCGTCCCTGGACGGCTTTGTGTTTACTTCCGCAATGCGCGCCCCCGGCGGCGCGCATCGCGGAAGTTTTGTATCCGCCGTGTCTCCGGGAGACAGGCGAATACAGATCGCCGTGAACGGCCAATCAAAGCGGCCGTTCACAGAGCGATCACAGCTGCCAATAGGAGATGATCTCAAATATAAACAAATGAGATCATCTCCCGTTGCCGTGTCTCTCTCTCCTCACACAGAGACAGCGTGTGAGGAGAGAGAGCGGATCTGTGAGTTGTGAACTACTGTGCTAACATCTGTCAGCCCCAGTGCCAGTGCCAGTGCAAACTGTCAGCCCAGTGCCAACTGTCAGCCCAGTGCCAACTGTCAGCCCACTGCCATCTGTCAGCCCACTGCCATCTGTCAGCCCACTGCCATCTGTCAGCCTAGTGCCATCTGTCAGCCCAGTGCCATCTGTCAGCCCAGTGCCATCTGTCAGCAGTGCCGCCAGTGCCAGCACCAGTGCCACCTACCACCTGCCAGTGCCACGTGCCACCTGCCAGCCCCAGTGCCGTCAGCCCCAGTGCCGTCAGCCTCAGTGCCGTCAGCCTCAGTGCCGTCAGCCCCAGTGCCGCCAGCCCCAGTGCCGCCAGCGCCAGTGCCGCCAGTGCCAGTGCCGCCAGTGCCAGCGCCAGTGCCACCTGCCAGCGCCAGTGCCACCTGCCAGCGCCAGTGCCACTTGCCAGTGCCGTCAGCCCCACTGCCGTCAGCCCCACTGCCGTCAGCCCCACTGCCGCCAGCGCCAGTGCCGCCAGCGCCAGTGCCGCCAGTGCCACCTGCCAGCGCCAGTGCCATCCGTCAGCCCCAGTGCCGTCAGCGCCAGTGCCGTCAGCGCCAGTGCCGTCAGCCCCAGTGCCGTCAGCGCAAGTGCCGCCAGCGCCAGTGCCACCTGCCAGTGCCAGTGCCATCTGCCAGCCGCAGTGCCATCTGCCAGCCCCATTTGCCAGAGCAAATAGCCAGTGCCATCTGCCAGTGCCAGCCCCAGTGACATCTGCCAGCCACATCTGCCAGCCACATCTGCCAGCCACATCTGTCAGCCACATCTGTCAGCCACATCTGTCAGCCAGCCACATCTGCCAGCTACATCTGTCAGCCACATCTGTCAGCCACATCTGTCAGCCAGCCACATCTGCCAGCCACATCTGTCAGCCACATCTGTCAGCCAGCCACATCTGCCAGCCAGCCACATCTGCCAGCCACATCTGTCAGCTACATCTGTCAGCCACATCTGTCAGCCCCATCTGTCAGCCCCATCTGCCTCCAGTGCCATCTGCCTCCAGTGCCACGTGTTGTCAGTGCCACGTGTCGTCAGTGTCACCTGTGATCAGTGCTGTCAGTGTCACCTGCCACATCAGCGTCGCCTGTCAGTGCCATTTGTGATCGATAAAAATGTCACAAAGATTGTATTCAGCTGAGGAGGCATATGATATCCTTGCAGCCGACGAGAGCAACGGGGAGGTTTCCGCTTCGGATTCCTCCTCATATTCAGATTGTGACTCTGACGTGGACTACGAGCCTGTCCTCAGCAGTGGTACCATGACAGCCTCAGAGGAGGAAGATGATAGTCCGCCCGTCAGACGAAGGCGCACTGGTGAGGAGGCGGTACCATCCACCAGCACCGCAGAGCCATCCACCGGCAACCCAGTGCCATCCACCGGCACCACAGTACCTCGGCAAAGGCCACGTACCAGTGGGGTGTCAACTCGGCCCCAAAGGGTTAGGTCCCATGCCAGCCTTCCCTATTCCCTCCAGAACCCCTTGTGGCTTCCTCCTAACTCAGGAGAAGCCAACGTTCCCCCTTTCACTGCCAACCCAGGAGTCCAGGTGGACACACAAAATTTTTCCCTGATGGACTTTTTCCACCTAATTTTTACAGAGGACTTGCTTGAATCCATTGTGGTCCAGTGCAACCTATATGCCCAACAATTTATTCAAAGTAACCCAACGTCCTCTTATGCCCGTCCCTACGAGTGGAGAGCCCTAACAGTGGAGGAGTTTAAAATTTTTTTGGGCCTCACATTTTGTATGGGACTAAACAATAAAAATGAAATACGTGCATATTGGTCAACCCGCCCCATCTATCACATGCCCATCTTTTCCTCAATAATGTCCCGGACCAGATATCTAACGATAATGAGATTCCTACACTTTAACGACAATACCCAGTGCCTTCCCCGGAATGACCCAAATTTTGATAAACTTTACAAAATTCGGCCACTAATAAATTATTTTTCTCAGATTTTCCCCCAGTTGTTTACCCCAGACCAACACATATGTGTGGATGAGTCCCTGATAAAATTTTCTGGCAGGCTGGGGCTAAAGCAATTTATTCCCTCCAAAAGGGCCCGCTATGGAGTGAAGATGTATAAGTTGTGTGACCGAGCCACAGCGTATACATATTCCTTCATGGTATACGAAGGGAAGGACACCCAGCTACATCCCCCTAATTGCCCCGAATACATCGGATCGAGTGGAAAAGTTGTTTGGGAACTCATAAACCCACTCCTGGAGAAAGGCTACCATCTCTATGTGGACAATTTTTATACAAGTTTACCCCTGTTCCGCAATCTCCATAGAAAGCAAACTGCAGCATGTGGCACCGTACGAACGAACCGGAAGGGCTTTCCTCAAAGCCTCGTCAACAAAAGGCTAAGAAAAGGCGAAGCGGCGAGCTTACGGAACGAGGAAATTTTGGCTGTGAAGTGGAGGGACAGAAGGGATGTCTATATGCTTTCTTCGATCCACAACAACACTTTTGTTGAGATCACCAGGAGGGATGGCCCAATACAAAAACCCACTTGTATCCATGAGTACAACATGTTCATGGGGGGTGTCGACTTGAACGACCAGATGCTCGAACCCTATCTTGCCATGAGAAGAACATACAAGTGGTATAAAAAAATTGCAATTTATTTCTTTAATTTGGCCATATACAATACATATGTCATTTATCGTAAGTCCACAGAAAGACCCATACCCTTCCTTGGCTACCAGGAGGAAATCACCATTGCCCTTATATACCCCAACGGCCCGCCACAAAACATTCGATCCGATGTAATTAGCAGACTCTCTGAACGCCACTTTCCTGACAAAATCCCTCCCAAACCAACAGGCCGAAGACATCAGAAAAAATGTCGGGTGTGCAGCAAACGAGGAGTGAGAAGAGACACCACTTATCATTGTGCCGAATGCCCTTCCCAACCAGGCCTCTGCATAGGTGACTGTTTCCGCCGTTACCATACTTTAGTGAATTATTAGTGAAGTATGGTAACCCTAACCCTCACTTCCTGCCATTTACCTTCAAACCCCTTATGCCTCTGCTTGCTCTGTAACTGACCCTGGCTTGTTATTCGACCACGCTTCTGCCTACTGATTTTGTACAAAGCTCTGCCTGATCTGGAACTGACCCTGGCTTGTTATTCGACCACGCTTCTGCCTACTGATTCTGTTTATGCCTCTGCCTGATCTGGAACTGACCCTGGACTATTATTCGACCATGCTTCTGCCTACTGATTCTGTACATACCTCTGCCTGATCTGGAACTGACCCTGGACTGTTTGACCATGCCTTTTGCCTGCCTCTTGGACTGATCTTGTACCCTCTGTGGACTAGTGGGATTCATAACAGGGGTCTCACATATGTGAGGGGCTCCAGAATAGATTTTTTGGATGAAGAAGACAATTTCCTTTGTTTTCTCATTCCTAGGGTCTGGAGACTCGGAGGCTTCAAAGAGATTTGGGTGGGAGAAGCCTCTACCCCTATCCCCATTCTGTCCTGAACAAGGCCCTACTTCTGCCTGCTGCCTGTAGGACCTATACCATCATGCCTCTGCCTGTCGCATGAACTGACCACACAACATGGATGGACCATGTTCCTGCCTACTACCAGGACCAATATTTTGGCAATGCTGACGATCTCTGCCTGCACTGACCTTGGACTGTATATGGACAGTATCCCTGCCTGCTGCCAATATTGACTATGGACAGTATACCTGCCTGTTGCCTGGAAAATTGTGTTCATTTTTGCTGACCAAGTCCCTGTCTGCTGCCTGGACCAGTGCTAACATCCTGTGGACAACTGTGCTGCTAAAACCACAGGTAATCTTTTGTTTACTCTTTTCTCGGCAGAATGTATTTTGGGGTGTAATTCTTGGTATGTGCATGCTATGTGTCCCTGGAACACCTGATGGTGTTCCTTGCATGTTGGGCCTCTGTATGTGGCCAAGCTGTGTAAAAGTCTCACACATTTGGTATCGTTATACTCAGGAGGAGTAGTAGAACGTATTTTGGGGTGTCATTTTTGCTATGTAAATGTTATGTGTTGGAAATATCTTATAAATTTACAACTTTGCGTAAAAAAAATGCGTTTTCATTTTTTTTCCACATTTTCCCAAAACTTCTGGAAAAAAAATGAACCATCAAACGACTCATTATGCCTCATAGATTATACGTTGGGGTGTTAGCTTTCCAAAATGGGGTCACTTTGTGGGCATTTCCATTGTCCTGGTGCTCCAGGGCCTTCAAAACTGTAATAGGTGGTTGGGAAATAAGATGTGTAATTTATGCTCCTAGAACGCCTGATGGTGCTATTTCAATATTGGGCCTCTGTATGTGGCCAGGCTGTGTAAAAGTCTCACACATTTGGTATCGTTATACTCAGGAGGAGTAGAAGAATGTATTTTGGGGTGTCATTTTTGCTATGTATATGCTATGTGTTGGAAATATCTTATAAATGGACAACTTTGCGTAAAAAAAATGCGTTTTCATTTTTTTTCCACATTTTCCCAAAACTTCTGGAAAAAAAATGAACCATTCAAACGACTCATTATGCCTCATAGATTATACGTTGGGGTGTTAGCTTTCCAAAATGGGGTCACTTTGTGGGCATTTCCTTTGTCCTGGTGCTCCAGGGCCTTCAAAACTGTAATAGGTGGTTGAGAAATGAAATGTGTAATTTATGCTCCTAGAACGCCTGATGGTGCTATTTCAATATTGGGCCTCTGTATGTGGCCAGGCTGTGTAAAAGTCTCACACATTTGGTATCGTTATACTCAGGAGGAGTAGTAGAACGTATTTTGGGGTGTCATTTTTGCTATGTACATGCTATGTGTTGGAAATATCTTATAAATGGACAACTTTGCGTAAAAAAAATGCGTTTTCATTTTTTTTCCACATTTTCCCAAAACTTCGGGAAAAAAATGAACCATTCAAACGACTCATTATGCCTCATAGATTATACGTTGGGGTGTTAGCTTTCCGAAATGGGGTCACTTTGTGGGCATTTCCATTGTCCTGGTGCTCCAGGGCCTTCAAAACTGTAATAGGTGGTTGAGAAATGAAATGTGTAATTTATGCTCCTAGAACGCCTGATGGTGCTATTTCAATATTGGGCCTCTGTATGTGGTCAGGCTGTGTAAAAGTCTCACACATTTGGTATCGTTATACTCAGGAGGAGTAGTAGAACGTATTTTGGGGTGTCATTTTTGCTATGTACATGCTATGTGTTGGAAATATCTTATAAATGGACAACTTTGCGTAAAAAAAATGCGTTTTCATTTTTTTCCCACATTTTCCCAAAACTTCTGGAAAAAAATGAACCATTCAAACGACTCATTATGCCTCATAGATTATACGTTGGGGTGTTAGCTTTCCAAAATGGGGTCACTTTGTGGGCATTTCCATTGTCCTGGTGCTCCAGGGCCTTCAAAACTGTAATAGGTGGTTGAGAAATAAGATGTGTAATTTATGCTCCTATAACGCCTGATGGTGCTATTTCAATATTGGGCCTCTGTATGTGGCCAGGCTGTGTAAAAGTCTCACACATTTGGTATCGTAATACTCAGAAGGAGTAGCAGAACGTATTTTGGGGTGTCATTTGTGGTATACACATGCCACGTGAGAGAAATAACCTATTATATTGAAAATTTTGTGAGGAAAAAAAAAAAAAAAAAAAAATCTTCATTTTGCAAAGAATTGTGGGAAAAAGATGACAACATCAAAAACCTCACCATGCATCTTAGTAAATACCTTGGAATGTCTACTTTCAAAAAAGGGGTCATTTGGGGGGTATTTGTACTTTCCTGACTTGTTCGGGTCGCAAGAAATGAGATAGGCCACCAGTACATCAGGTGTGATCAATTTTGTGCGATTCGCACCACAGCTTGGAGACTCTCTAACTTTCACAAAGACCAAATAATATCCACAAATTTGGGTTATTTTTACCAAAGATATGTAGCAGTATAAATTGTGGCCAAAATTTATGAAAAAAAAAATATAATTTGCAAAATTTTATCACAGAAACAAAGAAAAATGCGTTTTTTTTCAAAATTTGTGGTCTTTTTTCTTTTATAGCGCAAAAAATAAAAACCCCAGAGGTGATCAAATACCACCAAAAGAAAGCTCTATTTGTGGGAAAAAAAGGACACAAAATTCATTTGGGTACAGTGTTGCATGACTGAGTAATTGTCGTTCAAAGTGTGAGAGCACCAAAAGCTGAAAATTGGTCTGGGCAGGAAGGTGTTTAAGTGCCCTGTAAGCAAGTGGTTAAGAAATAAATCTGTTTTTAATCCAGTTTTAAATAATAATAAACATATAGATGTTTTTAAAAAAGTAGTATTGCAAGATCTAAAGGAAATGAAAGTCAAAAAACTAGAAGGACCGAAATTTATAAAAAATGGCATAAGTAAACTGATAAAGAGAAAGGACATTGTCATCCGCCCGGCAGATAAAGGGGGAGGAATTGTAGTCCAATCTAAAACACAATACAAAGAGACCATGAAGAAACTACTGGAAGATAAAGACACATACAAAGTACTGCCGAGCAATCCGATATTTAGATGCAGAAAGGAATTAGAGCAGATTGTACATCTAGGCCTAAAGAGAAATATTCTCAACAAAAAGGAAGCCAAGTTCTTGATTCCTGAGTCGTGCAGGACTCCTGTGATTTATTCAGTACCTAAGATACATAAAGATAGCACAAACCCTCCACCGAGACCTATAGTCAATGGAATCGATTCCTTGACCTCAAGAATAGGACAATATCTGGATAATTACTTACAACCAGTGGTCAAACAAACTAGAGCCTACTTGAGAGACACTAAACAAGTACTGCAACTAATAGAGGAGACCCCCAAAGGAGAAACGCCGTGGATACTGGCAACTGCCGATGTGGCTTCCTTGTACACAATTATCCAACACCATCAGGCATGTGAAGCCACAAAATGGGGCCTAAGAAAATTCTCGACCTTGCCATGCTTCCAAAGGAAATTTTTAATTAAAAGTTTAGATTTCTGTTTAAAAAGCAGCTATTTTTGGTATGACCGAAATTATTATCACCAAAAAGTGGGTGTAGCGATGGGCGCAAAATTCGCGCCCAGTGTGGCATGTCTCTTCATGTCACAATGGGAGGAGGAGACGATTTTTAAGAACCCCCCCGAAGAACTAGTGACCTACAAAAGGTATATACCGTATATACTCGAGTATAAGCCGAGATTTTCAGCCTCTTTTTTGAGGCTGAAAGTGCCCCCTCGGCTTATACTCGAGTCGCCGCTGTCTGACTGCTTGATCAGCGTATCGAGCAGACAGACGGCGGACATTAATTTTCAAAAGCCGCGCCTCCTTCTCCGCCTCCGCCTGTGATAGGCGGAACACTGAATTTCCCAGCAGTCAGTGTTCCGCCTATCACGGACATCCGCTCATTCTCATACTACGGACGAGTATGAGAGGATGTCTGTGATAGGCGGAACACAGGCTGCTGGGAAATTGAGTGTTCCGCCTATCACAGGCGGAGGCGGAATTTTGAATTGTAGAATGGCCGCCGAGAAGAGCGGCGATCCATCGGCACGGGACGGAGGAGGCACGGCACGGCACGGGACGGAGGAGACACGGGACGGAGGAGGCACGGCACGGGGGAGGCACGGCACGGGACGGAGGAGGCACGGCACGGGACGGAGGAGGCACGGCACGGGACGGAGGAGGCTCGGGACGACGGCGGCTCGGGACGGAGGCTTGGGACACAGGTAGGCTGGACACACACACAAGGCTGCACGGACACACACACACACACACACACACACACACACACACACACACACACACACACACACAGGGATGGATGGATGGATGGATGGATACACACACACACACACACACAGGGATGGATGGATGGATGGATGGATACACACACACACACACACACACACACAGGGATGGATGGATGGATGGATGGATACACACACACACACACACAGGGATGGATGGATGGATGGATACACACACAGGGATGGATGGATGGATGGACACACACACAGGGATGGATGGACGGACACACACACAGGGATGGACGGACACACAGGGATGGACAGCCATGTCTCACCCTCGGCTTATACACGAGTCAATAAGTTTTCCAGTTTTTTGGGGGTAAATTGGGGGCCTCGGCTTATACTCGGGTCGGCCTATACTCGAGTATATACGGTAGATGACATACTAATACTGTGGAAAGGGGAAAAAAACAAACTAATCTCCTTCCTAGAAGGATTAAATAAAAATGACAGGAACATTAATTTAATGTGGGAGATAAGTGACGAGACCATTACGTTCCTGGACTTAGAAATAAGACAAGAAGAGAAATCATTGTATACTAAAACTCATTTCAAAAATGTGGACAGGAACAGCTATTTGCCCACTGATAGTTGCCACCATTGGAATTGGTTGAGCAATATCCCGAAAGGACAAATGATCCGGCTACGAAGGAACTGCTCCCACCCAAGAGATTTTGTGACACAAGCAGAGAAAATTGGAAATAGATTTATCCATAAAGGCTACAAGAGTGAAGACATCAAGACAAACATCATAGAAGTTGAAAATATGGATAGAGCAACACTAGTAAAGGATAAACCACCCACTATGAACAAAAGTGATGGAGTACCAATAATATTGAATTATAATATGCAACATAAGAAGATCGAGAAGATGATTAAAAAGCATTGGCACATACTAAGGTCAGATATACACCTGCAGGAAATCCTACCGCAACATCCACGATTCATTTATAAAAGAGCACCAACCCTAAGGGATAAGATAGTAAAAAACATCCCCGACCCCCCCTATAATGGCTTAACGTTCTTTACAGGCAAGGGATTCTTTCCCTGTAGACGCTGTTATGCGTGCACAAGAGTAAAAAAGCCGGTCGAAAAGAAATTCAATTTCACCTCTACAAGTACGGGAAACACGTATAATATTAAGGATTTCATATGCTGCAACACCAAGGGAGCTGTTTATGCTTTACAGTGTAGTTGCGGCTTACAATATGTTGGGCGAACCAAAAGACCGCTGAGAGTAAGAATAAAAGAACATGTAAAGAACATTATTAGCGGCTTTGATAAGCATAGTGTATCCAGACACTTTAGTACCCACCATAATAAAGACCCCACCCATTTGACCTTTTGGGGCATAGAACCATATAAGAAACACTGGAGGGGGGGCCACAAAGTTAGGACACTTAGTCAAGCAGAATCTAAGTGGATTTTTATTCTGGACACATTTACCCCCCAAGGTTTGAACATTGATTTTGACTTAAACTGCTTCATCAGCGATTTTTAAAAAAATACATATTCTTACTTATTTTTATATCTCTTAACTTGGTTTTAGATTTGATACTTGTTTTAATGTAACGATCTTGCAATACTCATTTTATATTATATCCAATTCACATGTCTGTAAAACTATTTTATGTATTGTGATAGTATAAATGAACCATTCTGGGTTCACCCTGAACGCCATTTCCGGTTCCTGACAAAAAGGGGCACTATATCGAGGGGGAATATAGTGCTAATATATACCAACCATGAGATAAAATGTTACCTTACCATTTGTTTTATAAATCTATATTAAAGAACGGTTTTAGATAATTTTTAGTGTAAAATATGGGGCTATAATACTAACGTGACCTATGACATTTGATAAATAACCCTTGTATAGAAATGGCTGCTAACCTGGACCAACGAAAAATGGCCGCGGGTGTAGCCTAGATATGTGGAAAATGATGCTGGGTGGAGATTGACTCCTAAAAGATGGCTGCACCATGTTAGCCTATGGAAGACTCCAAAAAGATGGCGGTGCCAATGTTATCTTATGGGAGACTTCAGTAAAATGGCCGCCATACACGTGCATATAAAAGACACTTCCGTACTAGAGTATCCCATTCCCTGATGAAGTCACGTGACTAGTGACGATACGCGTCGGAACGAGGATACCGGAAGTGACGTTCGCATACACGAGCGGATTGCTCGTCCGTTTTTAATGCTGTATTTTATCGTATGTTTGTGAGTACCTCTTTTTATATATCGTTACAATAAATTTTACGAACGTACTTCACCATCCGAGTGTACCTCTATCTTTCCTATGAGACCTCTGGGAGCTATACTGAAGCCAAAGATCTATATGGAAACTATCTGAGAGGAAAAATACCTACCTGAGGGGACCAATATCCACCTGCTAGGAATTGGGATAGAATCCCTGGACCCTTGTTTTTGCTGCTTGATTTGCTGTTTGCCTTACAGCAGTAAGGTAAGGGGCCATTTCACCTAGTGTGCCGTGTATACTGGAGACACAGAAATTACAACACGATTGCTGGCACCTGTTTTTCTTTTTGAGAAGCACTGAACAAGTCACTGAGCACCTATTTCAGCTTTTATATAGACTGTCTTATATATATATATTTAATAACTTTTTTATGTTTAAGAAGATTACGGAACTAACCATCACTGGCACTTTATTCAATTTCACTATAGACTGTATTTTATCATTTTTTCATGCATTATGAATTGCACGTTTTAACATTTGCACTTTATGGAATATTTTTTCCTTTTGCTTAGTTACTTATGTTGATATATAAACACATGATTTCTGGAATTCAAGTTTTAGAATACACTAGCACAAGACACCTTAATTTTTATTTTAGATAGGCTAGTTGATTTATAGTTAGATTTTAATCTTTCCAGTACTAGGCTCTTTATATTTATATTTATATCTAGTTCAGGTAGCGCAACACCATCTGTTTGATTTTCACTTTTATTATCTGGGGGTTAGGGTTCATACCCCTGTCGGTAGTTTGCTGCAACCTATCCTTTTAAATAGTTTAGGCCCTTGACGACAGCGCGGGGATACCCTAAACCAATTTCCTCTTCACTATCTGTCATGCTCAGAAACGTGTAGGCCTCTTCACTAGTGTACCTTCTCTTTGCCATTTTGGGCTCTAAATTTAGGGGTACACTAGTGAGACTCACAGGTAAAAAAGCACCTAGGCTGTCAGCGACTGTATCAAAACGCTACAAAAAAAACTGTTAGCGAGCGCAGGGATCAGGCCTGACTCTGCGAATGCTGCAGTTATGTGTGTTGTGTTTTGTAAGTGACAGTGATCGATCGATACTGCACTTGGGTGGGCTGGGCTGGGCGGAGGGGCTAAACGCAGGTGCTAGCAGGTATCTGGGCTGATCCCGCTAACAATGCGTTTTGGGAAACCTAAACTGCTGGCGACGCTAATATAGATCTAATCAGATACTATATTACTAAGGGAGGTGTATGCTTTGCACGTGGGTGTTAGCGGTACTGGCACTAACCTGACGCTGCCTGGGGCGACGCAGACCTTATCTGACCCTCAAACTTATATCACCCGCCGGGTGATCAGGGGGTTAAACCTTTATTAGGTAATAAATGGCGGGTGCCCTGAAACTATAAAAAAATAACTAACCAACCAGCGTCACCTGTAACAGTTATATGGTGATCACTGGTGAAAGGGTTAACTAGGGGGCAATCAGGGGGCTTTATGCGGTAGTATATGGGGGTCCCTGACGCTATAAAAAGCTGCGGCGAACCTAAATACCTATCTGCCTAACTAGCGTCACCTGTGACACTAATACAGCGATCAGAAAAACGATCGCTGTATTAGTGACACTGGCGACGGGGGGTTATCACGGGGTTAAACCTTTATTGGGGGGGTTAGGGGGGTACCCTAGAGCTAAAGGGGGCTAACCCTAACTGCCCTAACAATTATTGCAGTCACAAATGACACCAATGCAATAATAAAAAAATAAAAAATAAATGCAATTGGTGTCACTGTGACTGGGGGTGCAGGGGTAATTGGGGGGGGTGATCGGGGGGTGAAGGGGGGTGAAAGTGTGCCTGGCGTGTTCCTCTCTCCTCGGTGCCGGAATGAAAAAGACCGACACGAGGAGAGATTACATCACTTCCTCTGCCTGTGTTTACAATACAGGAGAGGAAGTGATTTAGTGCTAGAATTTCATTCGTCAGGAGCGATCGCGAGGGGGTGGCCATGACCGCCGCTGGCACCGGGGGGGGGGGCCCCGATTGGGCCCCCCACCCGCGGGAAGGCATGGACGTACCTGTACGCCAATATGCCTGCCCGTGCCATTCTGCCGACGTACATCGGCGTGCGGCGGTCGGCAACTGGATATGTATATGTATCTATATATACATATATATTTATACATTTATAAAAAAAAAAATTGTTGGGGGGGTTGTTTTTTCAAAACTACTATAAAACTACTACAAGCATAAAAAAATTACATTTACTACTACAAGCATGTTGTATAAAAAGAAAATATCTGTTATACTTATGCATTTATACATATATATTTATACTTTTTTTTTTTTTTTTTTTAACTACTATAAAACTACTGCAAGCATAAACAATTACATTTACTACTAGAAGCATGCTGTATAAAAAAAGAAAATATCTGTTATACTTATGCATTTATACATATATATTTATACATTCTTTTTTCCAAAACTACTATAAAACTACTGCAAGCATAACAATTACAACTACTACTACAAGCATGCTGTATAAAAAGAAAATATCTATTATACTTATACATTTATACAATTTTTTTTGCGGGGGGTTGTTTTTTTAAATTACTATAAAACTACTATAAGCATAAACAATTACAATTACAGGCATGTTGTATAAAAAGAAAATATTTGTTATACTTATACATATACATTTATACAATTTTTTTTTGTTTTTTTGTTTTTTTCAAAACTACTATAAAACTACTACAAGCATAAACAATTACAATTAATTAGGGGTGCAACGGATCAAAAAACGTATGGATCGGATCGTTCCTCGGATCAGAGTCACGGATCGGATCATTTTTTGGATCAGCAAATAATAATTTAATTTGCAAAAACCTGTGAAAATTCCACCACCATATAGTCCCCACTGTAATATCCACAATCTCCCCACTGCAATATTGGTTTATGAACTTTGGACTGGCTGACTACCAGATCTGGCTACAGGACTCTGGCTATGCTTGACTACGCTTTTTTCTATTTACCGTTTTATTTTTATTAATAAAAAAGTGTGATTTGATTGTACTTCTGTCTCAGTTTGTTTCATGGTTTCTGACAGTATGGCAGGGTATGGCAGATAATTGGCTGAGTATGGCAGAGTATTGGCTAGGTATGGCAGAGTGTTGGCTGGGTATGGCAGAGTATTGGCAGGGTATTGCAGAGTACTGGCAGGGTATTACATGGTATTGCTGGGTATTGCAGAGTATTGGCAGGGTATTGCAGAGTATTGGAAGGGTATTGCAGAGTATTGGCAGGGTATTGCCAGGGTATGGAGGGATGGCTGCTTCCATCCGATCTCTCCCCTCCACTGTACAGATTAGTACAGAGAGGGGAGAGAGGAACCGGCATCAAGCCGGTTTGTTTACAAGTGATTGCTCCGTCGGAGCGATCACATTGTAAACGACCTGTGTGTAGAAAGATGGCCGCCGCTTAGGAGCTAGGCCGAAGCCACGGCCTTTCCTAAGACTGAGACTGCGGAGCGCCCTGCGGATTGCGGCATGTGCCAATTCGAGCGGGGTGACCCGTTCGGATCATGGATCTGTGACGATCCGTTGCACCCCTACAATTACTACTACAAGCATGCTGTATAAAAAGAAAATATCTGTTATACTTATACATATATATTTGTAATTTTTTTTTTAAACTACTGTAAAACTACTACAAGCATAAACAATTACCATTACTACTACAACCATGCTGTATAAAAAAGAAAATATATGTTATACTTATGAATTTATACATAAATATATTTATACATTTTTTGTGCCAATTCGAGCGGGGTGACCCGTTCGGATCATGGATCTGTGACGATCCGTTGCACCCCTACAATTACTACTACAAGCATGCTGTATAAAAAGAAAATATCTGTTATACTTATACATATATATTTGTAATTTTCTTTTTAAACTACTGTAAAACTACTACAAGCATAAACAATTACCATTACTACTACAACCATGCTGTATAAAAAAGAAAATATATGTTATACTTATGCATTTATACATAAATATATTTATACATTTTTTTTTTTTTTTTTTTAAACTAATATAAAACTACTACAAGCATAAAAAATTACAATTACTACTACAAGAATGCTGTATAAAAAGAAAATATCTATTATACTTATACATATATACATATATTTATAAAAAAATTTTTTTTTGCGGGGGGGGTTGTTTTTTTAAACTACTATAAATCTACTACAAGCATAAACAATTACAATTACAGGCATATTGTATAAAAAGAAAATATTTGTTATACTTATACATATACATTTATACAATTTTTATTTTTTTTTGTTTTTTGCAAAACTACTATGAAACTACTACAAGCATAAACAATTACAATTACTTAGGGGTGCAATGGATCAAAAAACAAATGGATCGGATCATTCCTCGGATCAGAGTCACGGATCGGATCATTTTTCGGATCAGCAAATAATAATTTAATTTGCAAAAACCTGTGAAAATTCCACCACCATATAGTCCCCACTGTAATATAGCAGAGTATTGGCAGGATATTGCTGGGTATCGCAGAGTATTGGCTGGGTATGGCAGAGTATGGCTGGGTATGGCAAAGTATTGGCAGGGTATTGCTGGGTATAGCAGAGTATTGGCAGGGTATTGCCAGGGTATGGAGGGATGGCTGCTTCCATCCAATCTCTCCCCTCTACTGTACAGATTAGTACAGAGAGGGAGAGAGGAACCGGCGTCAAGCCGGTTTGTTTGCAAGTGATCGCTCCGTCGGAGCAATCACATTGTAAACAGCCTGGGTGTAGAAAGATTGCCGCCGCTTAGGAGCTAGACCGAAGCCAAGGCCTTTCCTAAGGCAGAGACCGCGGAGCGCCCTGCGGATCGCGGCATGTGCCCATCCGAGAGGGGTGACCCGTTCGGATCACGGATTGGTGACGATCCGTTGCACTCCTACAATTACTACTACAAGCATGCTGTATAAAAAGAAAATATCTGTTATATATTTATAAAAATAGATTTTTTTTTTTAAACTACTATACAACTACTACAAGTATAAACAATTACTATTACAATCCTGTATATATAAAGAAAAAAGATGTTACTCTATAGGGATCACTGCCACATTACCACATACTCATCATCATCTTCATTAACCTGAAAGTCAACCCTGCGGATCAGCTGCTGCTCAATGTCAATGAACCACATATTACCATTTTCATCAACCCGAATGTCAAACCTGTTGTTGTTCCCCTGATGGCCGTGGTCCTGTTGGGGAATGGGGATGGCAGCCCGGCACAGTGGACAGGTTGCGCTTTGCTCCATCCACCGCTGGATGCACGCCGTGTGGAATTGGTGAGCGCAGGTCACAGTGGTCGTGTCTTCTCCATCTTCAATACCTGCAAAACAGATGATACAGATTACCTGCTCCTCGCCACGCGGCTCCATGGCCGGCGGCGGTGCTGGGAGATGTTCAGCAGGCCTGTCGCGGTGTCTTGGCGAACGGCTCCTGTTCCTGGGTGGCTCCGCCTCCTGTCTCCGCCGATCTGGGGCTCTGGATCGCGTCCGGTGGGCGATTGGTGACTCGTCGCCGTCCTGACGTGAGCGCCTTCGCCGGGATCCGGGACGTGAAGGCCGAGGCATCCTGCTGGTGTTGGATGCCTGTATACCTGAAAAAAGGCTAAAAAATTATAATATTAAGAATAATATTATAATAAGGGTTAGTAATAGCGATAAATATCAATAAAAATGATAAAAATCGCAGTTATTTGCTGTCAGTCGCTGAAAATCGCAGTGAAATGCAGGAGCTCTCCTCTCTGAATGTCACTCCGTCAACTCGCTAAGGAGAAGTGACCTGAGACCGCCTGAGACTGGAGTAAAGAAGAACCTGTGACCAATCACAGCGTCTCTTACTGAAGCGCCTGACCTGATGCACCTCACAACAACTATGTCATATCACCCAAACCCATATCAATTTTATATCATTTTATTAATTTTATTTCAAATTTCAACAGTATTGGGTGATTTTAATGGTTATTCTTGAATTTGGCCACAAGATGGCAATCTGTCTTCTCCGGCTGTAATACCGATCCCCGCCATAGGTGTCTCCCGATCAGCTGAATGCAGTGATTTTTTTGGTTTCATCATCACCCGTCGGCCATCTTTAGTACTGGAAATCTCTATGGAGGATGAACGGAGACAGTTACTGAGGGGAGAGCTGAGAGGAAACCGTCCCGAGGGGGCAGAAATGGAGGCCGGGGGGCGCAGAGCTGTGCAGGTGAGGAGGAGAGCCGGGGGGAGGAGAGGAGACCGCGGGAGTAGTGAGGAGGAAAGTCCGGGGGGAAACAGAGCTGGAGACCCCCCAATCACCCCCCTCCATGTTCACTAATTACCCCCCACCCCCCTCCGTGTTCCCTAATTAACCCCCACCACCCTCCGTGTTCACTAATTACCCCCCACCCCCCTCCGTGTTCACTAATTACCCCCACCCCCCTCCGTGTTCACTAATCACCCCCCCCACCCCCTCCGTGTTCACTAATCACCCCCCCACCGCCCTCCGTGTTCACTAATCACCCCCCACCGTGTTCACTAATCACCCACCCCCCCTCTGCAGCCGTGTTGTGTCACCTGCCCCCCCTCTGCAGCCGTGTTGTGTCACCTGCCCCCCCTCTGCAGCCGTGTTGTGTCACCTGCCCCCCCCTCTGCAGCCGTGTTGTGTCACCTGCCCCCCCTCTGCAGCCGTGTTGTGTCACCTGCCCCCCCTCTGCAGCCGTGTTGTGTCACCTGCCCCCCCTCTGCAGCCGTGTTGTGTCACCTGCCCCCCCTCTGCAGCCGTGTTGTGTCACCTGCCCCCCCTCTGCAGCCGTGTTGTGTCACCTGCCCCCCCTCTGCAGCCGTGTTGTGTCACCTGCCCCCCCTCTGCAGCCGTGTTGTGTCACCTGCCCCCCCTCTGCAGCCGTGTTGTGTCACCTGCCCCCCCCTCTGCAGCCGTGTTGTGTCACCTGCCCCCCCTCTGCAGCCGTGTTGTGTCACCCGCCCCCCCTCTGCAGCCGTGTTGTGTCACCTGCCCCCCCTCCGCAGCCGTGTTGTGTCACCTGCCCCCCCTCTGCAGCCGTGTTGTGTCACCTGCCCCCCCTCCGCAGCCGTGTTGTGTCACCTGCCCCCCCTCTGCAGCCGTGTTGTGTCACCTGCCCCCCCTCTGCAGCCGTGTTGTGTCACCTGCCCCCCCTCTGCAGCCGTGTTGTGTCACCTGCCCCCCCTCTGCAGCCGTGTTGTGTCACCTGCCCCCCCTCCGCAGCCGTGTTGTGTCACCTGCCCCCCCTCCGCAGCCGTGTTGTGCCACCTGCCCCCCCTCCGCAGCCGTGTTGTGCCACCTGCCCCCCCTCCGCAGCCGTGTTGTGCCACCTGCCCCCCCTCCGCAGCCGTGTTGTGCCACCTGCCCCCCCAGTCTTTGTGTACCAGCCAGTCTTCCCCCCCACCTCCTTTTCCTGCCACAGACATGTAATGTAGGGATGGATTTCCATGACTGGTAATTTCGGGGGGTTGAAGTGGTTGTAATGAAATGTGATCAGAGGATTTCCCTCTCTAGTGTGTACTTGTCTCAGTCCAGAGCAGTGAGGCTCATTTCTGTCCACTGCCTCCTTCCTCTGATGTCTGCATGAATCATTGCTGACAGCTTTTCCTGACACCGAAAAGAAAGGTGACAGGGGAGGGACCTCCATCTGATTCACTAAAACATGAAAGGAGTTTGGTGAGTAAAAGTGGGGGGGGGAGAGGAGAGCCCTGGAGATAAAATACAATTGTTCTCAGCCATATATGGAGACCTTGATATTATACAAGTAGACTGTAGAATAGTATATAGGTGATAATGATCTGGGGTGTATATACCGTCTCTAGAGGTTTTATATACACACAGTCCTCAGGTATATCCATAAATGTGCACTAGATGCAGCCAGTAGTGATAGAGATAGAAGAGAAATCTGTGTATAAAGAGAGGAGGAGAGAGAAGTCATTGTGTATTACTCTGATATGGAGCTCTCCATGCAGATCCCTCCTACACAAAATCACATACCTGTACGTCATTTTGTGCGCTGGGTCTGGGGCGTGCGCCACCAGTCAACTCGCTCCCAATCGGCGGGTCTAGCGGACGCGATGCCCACTGGGACACGCTGATCGTTCTCAGGAGAGGCAGACCGCCATTCCGTCTTCCTCCAGTCACCCCCACCCCTCCCCCCACACACAGAAATCACTTCCTAGGAGCACATCTTATGCTTTGATCGCCGCCACTGTTAACCCCTTCTCTGTCAGTGTCATTAATGCCGTGCATTTTTAATTTTTTTTGCCCTGTATTCGTGTCACTGGTCCCCAAAAAGTGAGATCCCTTTCACCCGACTTGGTATTTGTGCGATTTTCATGCCATTTCAGGGAATGACGGTGTAAACTTCATGTCTACGGATGTCAACTTGCATCAAAGTGGAAAAGAGTAGTACAGGGACGACTTTGAAGTGGCACAGATATGGGTGATGATGATTGGAAATCATGGGGTACGACTTGTCATGTGTGATGTCCAAAGCCACACGTGTGTGATAAGGACCTTAGGCCCCTTTCACACTTGTGCCACTTGGGACTACAAAGTGGCATGACAAGTCGTACCCCATGATTTCCAATGGGTACCATTCATATCTGTGCCACTTTAAAGTAGTCCCTGCCCTGCTTTGGTGCGACTTGAGGTCCATAGACATAAAGATTACACGGGCATTGCTTTAAATCGTGGCAAAAATGGCACAACTTTCAGGTTGCACAAGTGTGAAAGGGGCCTTGGTGTCAGATTTGTCCATCGCAATCCCACTAAAATAATCGCTGATCGCCGTCATTACTAGAAAAAAAATCCCGTGTCCCGTAGTTTGTAGACGCTATAACTTGTGCGCAAGCCAATCAATATACACTTATTGGGATGGAGCAGAATATATATTGGACTAAATTGATGAAAAAATTAAATTGCATTTTTATTTGTATATATTTTATAGCAGAAAGTAAAAATTATTCCCTTTTTTATTTTTTTATTGTCGCTATTTCTTTTTTTTTTCTAAAAAAAAAATAAAAACCGCAGGGGTGATCAAATGCCACTGAAAGAAAGCTCTATTTGTGGGAAAAAAGGAGGTAAATGTTGTTTAGGTGCAGCGTCGCACAACCGCGCAATTGGCAGTGTTGTATCGCAAAAAAATGCCCTGGTCATGAAGGGGGGTAAACTTTCCGCAGCTGAAGTGGTTAATACTGCACTTAGAAGTTCTGTCCTCCCCTCCCCCAGCTCGAGGTGATTGACAGCCTCATCTCTGTTCCTATATGATGGGGGGTGGGGGTGTCTCTTCCTTCCAATCGGCTCTCCTCATTGATCTCTGTAGTGTAACCTCAGCTCCCCATCCCCCCCCCCCCCTTTTTTTTTGTGAACTCTCAGACAAGCTGTATAATTTCAGTACTTTGAATGGTAGATAAGTGTAGAGAAGACTGCAGATAGAGATCCATCTTCCGTAGGGGGATTTGTTTCCTCTGTGGCCGGTCACATCACTGGGTATATGGAAGTGTTTATAACCAATGGAACTTTCACTGGCACTGAGCACCAATGGTGGGGGTTCCATGTCACTTCCTGTGACCACCAATGTGTGTGGGGGGTTAATCCATTCAGAGGGTGGGGGGATCCAATGACTGCATGTCTTTTTCCATAGAGGAGAGCGGGCTCTGTCCTTGTCGGCATAGCAGAGCCGACATGGACCTGTCATCCAAATGCTTTGGGGACTTCACACAACTCTATCAGTATTACAGGGATTGTAAAGTCTTCTTTCTTATTTTTAACTAGGAAAAAAAGTAAACATGTTATACTTCATTGCTGTTCCAGTGGTTTTGCACAGAGCAGCCCAAATCCTCCTCTTCTCTGGTCCCTTTTCGGTGCCCCTGGCCCCTCCTTCTTGTTGAGTGTCCCCACAGCAAGCAGCTTGCTACGGGGGGCACCCAAGCCGAGCCCCTGCTCCATTCAGACATGGAGCCATGGCCTGGCCCCACCCCCTTTCTCTCCTCATTGGCTGACTGACTTTGATAGCAGCGGAAGCTAATGGTGCCTCGCTGCTGTCTCAGCCAATGAGGAAGGGAGTCCTGGGCAGCCAATACACTTCTGCAACATGGCTGGGTTTAGAGGGACCTCAGGCAAGTATTAGGGGGGCTGCTGAACAGAGAAGGCTTTTTATCTTGATGGGAGAAGTTTGGGGGATATAAAAAGAAAAACCTTTATACAGGATTTAAAGCAGAGCTCCACCCAAAAGGGAAAGCTCCTTTTTGTTTGCTTCCTCCACTGCCACATTTTGCACTTTTGTAGGGGGGGGGGGGGGGTTCCTGGTTTAGACAAGTACTCGCTCCCACTTCCGGCTCAGATCACCATGAGAACTGACCCGTAATTTCGCCCCCTACCCCTCCCCCACACACAGGTCCCAGAAGATTGCGGGACCATTCACAAGGCGCAGTGTGACTCGCGCATGCACAGTAGGTAACAGGCTGTAAAGCTGCAAGGCTTCACTTCCCCTTTCCCTTACCAGAGATGGCGGCGCCTGCACCCAAAGCCAATTGAAGAATTGGCTCAGGAGAGGATATCGCAGGATCCCTGGACAGGTAAGTGTCCTTATTTTAAAAGTTGCAGTATTTGTAGCTGCTGACTTTTTCCAAAGTAGCCCGGAGCTCCTCTTTAAGACAGAAAACTTGGAATCGCAAGACTGCTGATTGCTCAGTTCTCCTCCGGCTTCACCTGAGAGGAGGGGTGGGCGCAGCTGTATGCTGAGATTCAGAGCCAGCTGTCAATCAGGAAGCTGGGTGGATCCCGACAATATGATCGGGATCCTTCCAGAGCCTGTAACTTCCCTGCCATGTTCGCTGACAGCAGGCAATAGCCCAAAATAAGCTGACTCCGGGTCACAGGAGTGCAAAAGTAAGTGCACCCTTGTTACCCACAAGAGAAGTATGGCCGAAAAATCTTTTATTGAATTATGAAACCGACAATTTTAGTGAACTGTTCTAAAGTAATAATATTCTTTATCCTTTTAGACGTCATAACAAGCAGCCCAGGCTTCCTAGTAGCATTGGCACTGAAAAACTTTGGTAATGTGCTGCCACCTGGTGGAACTAGAAAATATCAGCTTTGATCTTTCCCTTTTTACAATGTTTGGTGTGGCTGTGATTTGGAATCCATGGCATTGGTACCGACTGTCATCCTTATAACCTTCTTCCTTAGTCACTGGCCTGGAACAAGCATGCAGCCAGCAAAGTCCAAAATCCAAACTGAATGCAGCTTCCATTCTGGTTTTACAGTAATTCACAAAATGTATTTTATTTCTCTGTGTAATATTCAATGTTACTAATACCCGATTAGCCTTATTCTGGTGCTATTTGAACTGTACAATAGTTTTTGGGTATATTTATTCCCCTTTAGACTCCTCACAACACCCTTGAGTTAGAATTGTTATACTGTGATTGGATGCTGGAGATAATTATGGTGGGGGTGCAGCTTACACCGACTTTACTATTTCATTATAAGGAGGATGTACCACACTGTCTAGAATTGGTTATTTTACGTCTAAATATTCAGTCTCGGTGTCATGAATTGTTTTTTGGGGATATGGATTTATCGCTACATTCTCCCAGATGAGGTTTTGGTACATTTTGTATTAGCGACATAATCTTAAAGCAGAGCTCCACCCAAAACGGGACCCTCCGTTTGTTCGTACCCTCCACCACCACATTTGGCATTTTTTGGCAGGGAGGGGGGAGCGGGTACATGGTTTTGACAGGTACACGCTCCCTCTTCCTGGTAAGATTGCCGCACAGCGGTCCCCCCCCCCTCCCCATCTGCTGCCTTCAGCCTTACACACTGGAACTCTATAAATTAAAGGGGAGCTCCACCCAAAAATGGAACTTCCACTTTAAGTGCTGGTGACCTACTGATGTGCCACATTTGTCATGTCATTTTTTGGGGGGGGGGAGCGGGGGTACCCTGTTTTTATAGGCACCCAGCTCCCACTTCCTCCTCTGGCTCTGCGGCACCAGAAGGGAAGATCACCTCCTCCCTGCAATCTTCTGGGACATGTCATAGGTCCCAGAAGATTGTCTGCCCATTCACAGCATGGCACGCGCATATTCAGTGCACGCCCGGCTGTGAAGCCACAGCCAGGCACCCACATTTAGAATGCTGGCGCCGTGGAGAGGAGCGAGGCTTCCTGCACCCACAACACTGGACCGTGGGACAGGTGAGTGTTTGATTATTAACCACTTTCAGACCGGACCGTTTTGCTGGTCAATGACCAGAGGTCTTTTTACAATTTGGCACTGCGCTGCTTTAACTGGTAATTGCGCAGTCATGCAATGTTGTACCCAAACAAAATTTGCGTCCTTTTTTTCCCACAAATAGAGCTTTATTTTAAAGGTATTTGACTGACTCTGCGATTTTTATTTTTTGCGATATAAACGTAAAAAGACCGCAAATTTTGAAAAAAATGATATTTTCTACTTTTTGTTATTAGAAAAATCCAATAAACTCAATTTTAGTCATACATTTAGGCCAAAATGTATTCAGCCACATGTCTTTGGTAAAAAAAAAGTCAATAATTGTATATTTATTGGTTTGCGCAAAAGTTGTCACATCTACAAACTAAGGTACGTTTTCTGGAATTTACACAGCTTTTAGTTTACGACTGCCTATCTCATTTCTTGAGGTGCTAAAATGGCAGGGCAGTACAAAACCCCCCCAAATGACCCCATTTTGGAAAGTAGACCCCCCAAGGAAATTGATAAGAGGCATGTTGAGCCCATTGAATATTTTATTTTTTTGCCTCAAGCGATTGAATAATGACAAAAAAAAAAAATTGTTTTTTTTTTTTACACAAAGTTGTCACTAAATGATATATTGCTCACACATGCTATGGGCATATGTGAAATGACACCCCAAAATAAATTCTGCTGCTTCTCCTGAGTACGGGGATACCACATATGTGGGACTTTTTGGGAGCCTAGCCGCGTACGGGACCCCGAAAACCAAGAACCGCCTTCAGGTTTTCTAAGGGCGTAAATATTTGACTTCACTCCTCACTACCTATTACAGTTTTGAAGGCCATAAAATGCCAAGATGGCACAAAACCCCCACAAATGACCCCATTTTAGAAAGTAGACACCCCGAGTTATTTGCTGAGAGGCATGTTGAGTCCATGGAATATTTTATATTTTGCCACAAGTTGCGGGAAAATTACAAACTTTTTTTTTTTTTTTTTTTTTCCACAAAGTTGTCACTAAATGATATATTGCTCACGCATGCCATGGGCATATGTGAAATGACACCCCAAAATAAATTCTGCGGCTTCTCCTGAGTACGGGGATACCACATATGTGGGACTTTTTGTTAGCCTAGCCGCGTACGGGGCCCCGAAAACCAATCACCACCTTCAGGCTTTCTAAGGGCGTTACAGTTTTGAAGGCCATAAAATGCCAAGATGGCACAAACCCCCCCCCAAATGACCCCATTTTGGAAAGTAGACACCCCTAAATTTAGGTGTACACTAGTGAGACTAGGTAATAAATGGCGGGCGCCCTGAAACTATAAAAAAATAACTAACCAACCAGCGTCACCTGTAACAGTTATATGGTGATCACTGGTGAAAGGGTTAACTAGGGGGCAATCAGGGGGCTTTATGCGGTAGTATATGGGGGTCCCTGGCGCTATAAAAATCTGTGGCGAACCTAAATACCTACCTGCCTAACTAGCGTCACCTGTGACACTAATACAGCGAACACAAAAACGATCGCTTATTAGGCTGGGTTCACACTGGAGCGATGCGGGAACGCCACGAATCCGCGGCGGGTTCCCGCATCGCATGCCTCCCGGCGGCAGTTCACACTGCCCTATGCGAACTGCTGGGAGTGTCAGTGAAATGTTAATGACACCCCCAGATCAGTTCGCATATCGCAGTGCGATCTGCAAACTCGGATCGCATGGTGTGAACACCCATGCGATCCGATTCTGCTGCGGACCAAAAAAAGGGTCCCGTGCGAATTTGCGGCGCGAATTCAGCCATACTATCTGTATGGCTGAACTCGAATCGCACAGAGATCGGATGTGATTTGCACTGCAGTGCGGTGCGAATCACATCCGTTCTCATAAACCGCTGCAATGTGAACCCTGCCTTAGTGACACTGGCGACGGGGGTGATCACGGGGTTAAACCTTTATTGGGGGGGTTAGGGGGGTACATTAGAACTAAAGGGGGCTAACCCTAACTGCCCTAACAGTTATTACACTCACAAATGACACCAATGCAAAAAAAAATGCAATTGGTCTCACTGTGACTGGGGGGGCAGGGGTGATTGGGGGGTGAAGGGGGGGTGTGAGTGTGCCTGGCATGTTCTACTATGTAGTGTCGTGTTGGTGCAACTCACCGATCCTCTCTCCTCGGTGCCGGAACGAATTGGGCCCCCCACCCACGGGAAGGCATGGATGTACCTGTACGCCCATATGCCTGCCCGTGCCATTCTGTCGACGTACATCGTCGTGCGGCGGTCGGCAAGTAGTTAAAAGTCAGCCGCTACATTTTTTTATATGGGTGGAACTCGACTTTAAGTAAAACTTCAGCCAAAAATGAAGCCGCTTTTGTAGCAATATTCACTTTCAATCCAGAGAATTTTCCCTGTAGTACGTCTTTTCTGCCACAAGATGACCCGAGTTTGATGTCCAGCATCATTCAACCCACTTCTTCTGAGCCCAGATCACCCTGGACCCTCCTGTGATTGGACAGTGAAAGGAGAAGCAGCACAGCGATGAGCTAATCTTTCACGCTGCTTTCTCCTCCTAACAACATTCTTGTTAGCACATGAACTGATTGGCTGCTTGTGCTGCTTATTCTTCTCACACTCCATGCTCACTGTACAGAAACTGCAATAGGCCAACACCAGGTCAGATTTTAGGTCCTTACACTACTTGAAATTTTAAAAATACATTTACTAATATATTACAGAACTGCATTCATGCTTGTTTTTAACCCCTTCCTGCCGAGCGTACGCAGATGTGCGTACTTGGCTTCCGAGGGTATACCGGGATGATGCCCACACCTGCAGGCATCATCCCAGTACCGTTTTTTACAGCGGGCGATTGGCTATCTAGCCATAACAACCGAAGCAGCTAAAAGCTGCTCGGCTGTTATGCCGGAGGAGCGGGAGAGGACGCCCGCCGCCTCTCACCGCTGTTACCGGTGCTCCCGCTTGATCGGGAGCGCCGATTCACGATTGGATGCCTCCGGCTGCTGGGGAGGAACTGGAATGACGCCGTAATCGGCGTCATTCCAGTCTGCTAATAGTAAACACGGAAGCGACGCCATGACATCACTTCCCGTTTACTCGACTGCCAATGGCGCCGGTTTTAAAAAATATACAGTATTCAGAATCGCTGTTTTCGGCGATCTGAATACTTTGAAGTGTAAAGAAGGGATGGGAGGTCTTTTAGACCCCCGATCCCTCCATAAAGAGTACCTGCACACAATTGCAGCTTTTGATGTATTGTATTTGAACATGGTGTACGTTGGCTTTGCTCTAATACTTTATCTTTGTTCCCTTATTTTCTTTTTTTAGATGAAAGCTGGACTGGGGACAACATTTTTTACCAGCATGCTGGCGTTTTATGTTTTGGACTTTATTCTTGGGGGATACCCGTGTTTTCTCTACACACCTTCCCAGACCGGACATCACACAATGTATCAACAGTAGCATCTCCATAAATAAAAATGTTTGTATCAACCTTTTCTGACTGGAATTATGTGATTTTTTTATTTATTTTTTTGCATTGTCCGCTTTTTAAAATGTTCTTCAGACAAATGTGTCTATCAGTTTCCCCGTGAGGTCATTGTTGGCTAAACATCGGGAGCTGGAGACTTGTGACATCATTGAGATTTGAGGCTCATGATGTAACTTGTATCTGGAAATCCCCACTGAAGTCCTATTCAGACAGTTATGGGGCTCAGCTTACAAACCTTTAATATCAGTATAAGGAACCTCATTTAATAAAAGTGGTTGGAAAATGGGCCAAAATAAAGTTTCTTATCCTTGTGTAAAGCTTCATGAATTTGGCCTGTTGTACTAAACTCACATTTTCATGGTCTTCCTTCCGCTATCATTGTAATGGTTGAGCAGGTTGTCTGAATGTGGCTGTGGGTACCAGAGTTTGACCATCCTGCCTAGTGCTCTCTGTAATGTAACAGACCTGTGTGTGTTTTTTTTTTTTTTTTCTATAAATTAAGTATCTTATTAACTTAGAGAGAACAATAGACTCATTATTTCATATTTGGATGCGAAGGGGACTCTAAAGCCTAGTTCACACAGGCTGAATTATTATTTCTAATTTCAGGGCAGTGGGGGAGCCACACAAATGATTACTTTTTGTCCCTCTGGCCAGCTGCACATCCAGAACTGCTCTTGTATAGTCGTCTATAGTGCAATGTTTCAGGCTATTTGGCCATCATCAGTGCAGTGTATGGAAACCATAACTTCTGTGGAGTAGGGCTCAGGGCCCAACAAGACACCGTCAGTCACATAGCCCTCCAACCAAATCAATGTGTTAGCACAGTAATGCCCCGTACACACGATTGGAAATTCCGCCAGCAAAAGTCCGATGTGAGCTTTTGGTTGGAAATTCCGCCCGTGTGTAGGCTCCATCTGACTTTTGCTGGCGGAATTTCCACCAGCAAAAGATTGAAAGCAGATTCTCTTATTTTTACAACGGAAAAAGTTCAGTTTGGAAATTCTGACTGTCTGTAGCAATTCCGACACGCAAAATTCCAATGCATGCTCGGAAGCATTGAACTTAATTTTCTCGGCTCGTCAGTATTGTACCTCACCACGTTCTTCACAGTCAAAAGTTCGGAGAACTTCTGTGTGACAGTGTGTATGCAAGCTTGAGTGGAATTTCCATCGGTAAAATGTTTTTTTTCTGACGGACATTCTGCTCGTGTGTACAGGGCATAATTGTCAAGAATTGGGAATTCTAAGCATATCGGGGCAGTTGCTGAGACTGCTCCCTTGATATCCACACCCAAAAATGTTTGTTGAGGGGAATATTGCGGTACTAAATAAATAATTCATAGAAGACTTTGTTATAAAAAATTACAAATAATTTAATAAAGGCAAAAAAATGAAATCCATCAAAACTTCCATATTGCTAAAATCATATACACCACAATTTAATAAACTACCGACGGGTAGCCCCATAAGGTTTCTATTGAAGAGGGGTATAGAAACGTTTCCTCTACCGGTTTCGCTGCGAACCACTTCTTCAGGAGGATAGTCTACAGAATAAATAAAAATATTAGCAAGTAATCAAATAGCAGCAAATTATATAATGACATAACAGAAGATTTACAATAATTTAAATAGTGAGGGGATCAGCTCACCCACAGAGGAGGAAGCAGTAGATCACAGTGGAACTTTATAACAACTTGATAAAAATCATGTTCTTTAGCAAGCAACATGCGTTCTACATTTGTAATTATGCTACCAAACTAGTGGGGGTTATTTATGAAAGGCAAATCCACTTTGCACTACAAGTGAGCTTTGAAGTGCAGTCGCTGTAAATCTGAGGGGTAGATCTGAAATGAGGGGATTTTGCTGATTTTATTACCAATCATGTGCAAGCTAAAATGCTGTTTTTTTTTAAATTTTCCTTGCATGTCCCACAGCGACTCTACAGCGACTGCACTTTCCATTTCAAGTGCAAAGTGGATTTGCCTTTCGTAAATAACCCCCAGTGGGTGCTGTAAATTGCCTCCAGCATTGCCCATGTTTATTCTTGATGGAAGCTGCTGTTTTGCTGAAGCCCAGAGCCCCTAAGCAGCAGTAAATCTTTAGGCTGTCAGCAGATCGGCCTCATTTGACACAGTGCTGAAAAAATAGAGCGCGACTGAGTATGTGCAGAGCAGGGTGAGACAGTGGGGGTTATTTACTAAAGGAAAATCCACTTTGCACTGCAAGTGCACCTGGGGGTACCTAATGCTATAAAAACCTGGCGGTGAACCTAAAAAAATAACTAGCTACCTAGCGGCACCAGTGACACTAATGCAGCGATCAGAAAAACGATTGCTTAGTGACACTGGCAAAAGGGGGTGAAAGGGTTAACTCTAGGGGCAATCAGGTTAAACCTTTATGGGGGGGGGGGGGCGGGGGTAAGGGGCTGCCCTGACACTTTTTACTGTCACAACTGACACTAAATGCAGTGATCAGTAAATAAATGATCACTGCAATCGGTGACACTGTGACTGGGAGGGGGGTGATTTGTGTGCCTATGTGTACCTACATGTCAGTGTAGTGATTGGTGCACTTACTATCTCTTTTCGCCGTCCGGTCAAAAAGACTGCCCCGAGGAGAGTGACATCACTTCCTTCTGCCTGTGTTTACACTACACAGGCAGGGGAAGCTTCACACCCGCTGGAAGGCAGGCACGTACAGGGACATGCTTGTGACCGTACATGCCATTCTGCCGATGTATATTTACATGCGGTGGTCCTTAAGTGGTTAAATGGCATTACTGCTGTGGACTCTGCTCACAGAAGCTAAAGAACACCCAAATAGATATATATTGTGATATATATATATATATATATATATATATATATATATATATATATATATATAATCTCTATCTCATTAGGATCACTTAGGATTCTGAAAATCACTGCTCTACTAGAATTTGGCGAACGGTTTGGGCAGAGCAAAAGTTCGACCGGAACATCACCTGTTCCAAAATCCGGCAAACACCTGAATTTGTAAGGCATTCAGCAGGTGTTCGCCCTGCTGAACGCCCTGCAATGCATGCACTGCGCCCATTTTAAGCCCTGATTGGGCAAAGCTTTGCCCAATCAGTGCGAAGTGAATAGCTGATTTTAAAGGAGCGAAGCCGTGAAGTCAGCTACGGCATCCTTAACAACCGATGAGTCCTCAACCAACAGCTAAATAAAAATAAAAAAACAAAAAACATCGCCTGCAATAAAAGTAAGAAAAACTGTTTTGGGGGTTTCCCCAATCCACATGGATTGGGAGGTGACCCCTACGCTTTTTTTTTAAATTTTATTGTTTTTATTCTATTGCTGGCAACTTAAAATGTAATTTCATTCATTTTTATATATTTTTTGAAATGTCGGTTTGGTTGCAGCGGGTTCTATACACGGTACAGATGCGCCACTTTTACAGGCACATTAAAGGGACCCCTGCAGGCACTACTGTATATTAACCACTTAAGCCCCGGACCAATTTGCAGCCAAAGGACTAAGCCCATTTTTGCGATTCGGCACTGCGTCGCTTTAACGGACAATTGCGCGCTCGTTTAAATTCAATATTTTTTACTTTTTGCTATAATAAATATCCCCAAAAATATAAAAAAAAAAATTTTTCCTCAGTTTAGGCCGATATGTATTCTTCTACATATTTTTGGTAAAAAAAAAAAATCGCAATTATTGATTGGTTTGCGCAAAAGTTATAGCGTTTAAAAAAAATAGGGGATAGTTTTATAGCATTTTTGTGAATATATATTTTTTTTACTAGTAATGGCGGCGATCAGCGATTTTTTTTTTTTTTTTTTTTTATTGTGACTGCGACATTATGGCGGGCACATCGGACATTTTTGACACCATTATCATTTATACAATAATCATTGCTATTTAAATGCACTGATTCCTGTGTAAATGACACTGACAGTGAAGGAGTTAACCACAAGGAGGCAGTGTAGTGTTATGTATGACGTTATATGTTTTTTTTAATTGTAGGGGGGGCGTGGCCTGGCATGTGACGTCACTGATCGTCCTTCCCTATAAAAGGGAAGAGATGATCGGTGACAGCCACACAGGGAAGCACGGGGAGAGGTTTGTTTACACAGACCTCTCCTCGTTCTTCAACTCTGTGACCCAATCGTGGGACACCAGCGGCGATTGCATTGATACATGTCCCCCAGGACAGGACCCAGATCCCCATACCCTTTTTGTGGCCAATAACTTGCATATAGCCTTCAACATGAGGACTTTAGATTTTTCAAGTTCGGGTCCCATAGACTTTAATAGGGCCCGCCGTTCGGGGCAGAGTGTTTTCTCTGTTCGGGAGTTCTGCTGCAGATTGAACAGGGGGGTGTTCAGCCCATCTCTATGTGCTACATACAGCTATAGCCGCAATCTTCTGGTTCTTGTTGGGGGTCCTGCATTGATTATAGGGCTGAAACAACTAATCGACAACTAATCGATTATGAAATTAATCGATTACTATTTTCAAAATCGATTAATCGGCCAGTAACATAATGGGGTTAAAAAATAAAAAAAATAAAATGAGCCCTTTATAGTACAAAAAGAGCAAATAATCGCTACTGTAAATATTACTTTCACCGTTCTACAGTAAAAAAAATGAACCCCTTAAAGTAGTGATTATCTTTTTTTTTTTTTTTTTTTTTTTACTATAAAGGGCTCATTTTAACCCCATTATGTTACTAAATGTCTTAGACCTGGTTCACATCTATATTTTTATTGGTGCTTTTTGCACAACTGCACTACAGTTAATTTACATGGTTTCCTATGGGACACGCTCATATCTGTGCTTTTTTTTTTTCAGCCGCTGCGTATTTGGAAACGGTCAGGGACTTTTAAACGCAAAATGGTGCTTCTTTGGTTCAATATACTTCAATGGAGAAGCTGCAGAAAAGCATGTAATGCGTTTTTGAAGCAATTTGTGTTTTTTAATCTGCCCAAAAAAAAAAAATGCAAAAACGCAAATTGCAGTAAAATCACGTGCGCAGAAATCAAAAACACACAGCAAAAAGCCCTGGAGAAACAGATCAAAAGCAAACTGCGTAGGTGTGTACCGAGCCTTATGCTGGTCACTCGGATCAATTTTTAGATGAAAATATTCAGACAAAAAATCTTGGTACATTCGCTGAATGAAAGAATTTTGTTTGAAATTTTCACTTGTTTTTAACATTCTGTTTTTAAAATTAATATAATTTCTGAATGAAAATCACATACAGTGTCTGAAAATTCCTTTGACCGAGCAGTTTTCTATTATTTCCAAATTTTCCCATCACTGTGGTTGAAAATGAACGTCAATTTGACCCACTTTTTTTTTTTTTTTTAAGGTTATTAACCGTTCCATTAATTAAAACAATAATCGGCCAACTAATCGATTATGAAAATAATCGTTAGTTGCAGCCCTAATTGATTAAGCACTCTATTGCATGAAATGCATTAGAGGGTCTTACTTCCTCTACTGCACTGTATTATCTTTATGTGTATGCAAAAATAAAGAAGTTGCTTTTTTTTTTATCAGAGTGCAGTCGTCCAAATATTTGCATATTATTTATTCAGTCACAAGCTCGTCTAGTATCTAATACTCCAGGATCGACTTGGAGCAGTGTTCTTTGTGCAGAAGAGAAGCTTGGCACGGGAAGCTCAGTTCATCACTCTATGTAGTGAGGGTTACACTGCTGTGCTTTTCTGCATTTCAACTACCTTTCCAGATATAAGATATAGATAATTACATAATGCCAAACTGGACCAATATCAGTTGTCAATAAAGATAATTCCTGGCGTTCTGCTTTAAAGTGGGAGTCAACTCTCTTGTTTGATTTCTACCTATAGGTAAAGCCTATAATAAGGCATACCTATAGGTACAGTACATATATCCTAAACATGCACCATTTAGGAGATATTTACATGCCATAAGCCATCAGTGGCATGCGCTCTGAAGAAACGGCATACCTGTGCCATGAACAGTGGCTCCCGCACATATACGCAGGAGTGACATCATCACAGCTCGTCCAATCAAAGAAACTGAGCCTGCCAACCCAGGCGGAAGACCGGTTAGGATGGAAGCCCTGTCAGCAGGAACAGCGTACCGCTGGAGAGTTTTGTTTTAAGGTAAGCGTACACACAATAGCGGATTTTCCGTCTGAAAAATCTTGGATGGTTTTTCAGACGGAATTCCGCTCAAGCTTGGCTTGCATACACACTGTCACACAAAAGTTCTCTGAACTCTCGACCGTCAAGGACGCGGTGATGTACAACACTACGACGAGCCGAGAAAATTAAGTCCAATGCTTCCGAGCATGCGTAGGAATTGCTACAGACAATTGGAATTTCCTATCAAAACTTTTTCCAACCGAAAAATTGAGAACCTGCTCTCAATCTTTTGCTGGCGGGAATTTGGCCAGCAAAAGTCCGATGGAGCATACACACGGTCACGTTTTCCGACCAAAAGCTCTCATCGTTCTTTTGCTGGCTGAATTTCCGATCGTGTGTACGGGGCATAAGATAACGTGCTAGTATGCGATGCAGGCTAAAAAATAAATATTGGCAAGCTCTCATTCTGTCACCAATTGTTTAAAGTGGTTGTAAACCCTTACAAACCACTTTGACCTAAAGATAAGCCTAGATTAAGGCTTACCTGTAGGTCCAAGCAATATCTCCTAAACCTATATGATTTAGGAGATATTTGCCCGAAAACGGATGCGGCGGACTACAGGGGACAGCGGCGACTTCGCTGGCTCCTGTGTCAGGTAAGTGACACATAATGGGCTACTATGCGATGCATAGCAGTCCATTATGCTTTACCTTTGCAGGGAAAAAAAGAGGAAGTAAACTCATCAGGGTTCACCTCAAACCCATGTTAGATCTGAACCGTAAGAATTTTGAAAGAGACCAAACTTGAAATGTTTTATCTACTTTGCAAATGGCAGAAAACAGTATGGAATTGATTTCAATTCTATTCTGAAACATTAAAAATGATCTGAACAAGATGGTTGGTAAACAACACTGAGGCTCTGCAATTGCTATGACAAATGCTACAATTAATTTGCAAACATATTACTTGAGTGATTTGAGTAACCAGCAGAGGTTTGGACAAGATTTGACTATGCAAACCCATTCTGTAACATTAGGCCGCGTACACACGCGGGGACTGTTCGCTCAACTTTGTTCGTCAAACAGTTTCAGCGGACAGTCCGCTCAAAATTAGCATGGACGGACTTGGCCACACACGATGAACGAACAGTCCGCTGAAACTTGCGCGATGACGTGAACGGCACGTACGACGGGACGAAAAATACGACGTCCTATACACTGCAATACAACTTTCGGCGTGTAAATCCTTTCTGAGCATGCGTGGAACTTAGTTTGACGAACAAGCCTACACACGAGGGGACTGTTCGCTGAAACAAAGTTTCAGCGGACAGTTTTTCGGAAATTCCGAAAAACTTTGTTCAGCAGACTGTTCGCTGAAACTGTCCGCTGAAAGCCCACACACGAGCGGACTGTCCGCCGAAACACTGTTCAGCGGACAAAGTTGGGCGAACAGTCCCCGCGTGTGTACGCGGCCTTGGATGCTAAGATATTTCCAGCATGCAAATGTCAAAGTCAGGGTTATTTTGCATTGCTAACTGCTGCAGATACCTATATGGCTAGCTTTTAGTGTTGTAAAATACTGATCAGTAATATATTGAGTTTTGTAAAAGTTTATTATATTCTGTATTTAGAAAAATCACAGGCATTTTTTTTTATGTTAAGTGATTTTTTTTTTAATGTTAAGTGAATTTTTTTTTAATGTTAAGTGAATGTGATTTAAAGAGGAAGTAAACCCTGACCATTTGTTCTTTGATTACCCATCGATCTAATGTGGGATCCCATTGCTATAGCAACCAACTAACCATAATGAGCTTCCCAGTCTTTGTGCTTGGAGAGCCCAGTAATGGTGGGCTTTGTTATATGCCATTTCCCTCGTCATAACAGGGTGGGCAGAAAGACCGCTCCACCCCACAGCATGAGGAAAATATGCATACCCCAAACAAATAAAGGCAACCTTTGGGGAGGGAGGCAAGAAACGGCCGACAAGACCACCCGCACAGATACACACCACAACCCCTCCACCCCCAGCTGACCCCCACACCCCTCTATATTCCTCTGACCCCCCCTTTCTTGTCTGCCCCCCTTTTCCTACATCATCCCCTAGATTAAACATCTCCCCACCCTCAACATGGTACCATCGAACAATTGATGACACATAAGCTCCACTTTCTTGACAGAAGCCCCTAAAGTGTCTCTACGCACAGATCCTAACGAGACAATATCACACCATTCCAGCAAGTGCGCCACCGGTTAAAACAGTGAACTAACTCACGTTACCCCTCGCCTGAATACTACATCCTGACAAACACCCTGATGAAGTATGTTTAACTTCATCCAACACTAGAAAGACCACTCAAGCCATATACACTGGGATAACCCGAGTAGGACACATTCCGCCACAACATAAGAGATCCGCTGCTACACGGTAAGGAATATGCAAGGGCATTTGACGCAAGATCTAGCTGGATTCGCATAATAAAAACTCAGTTGTTGTTAACATTTATGTAAAGTTGATGCAACATGTACAATATATTATGTAACATGTCACTTTGTTTGATTTTACCAATAAAAAACACTTGGAACAAAAAAATAAAAATAACAGGGTGGGTTCCCAGCAGCCATTTGTCAGTAAGTGCTGGAGTAGTATAGCATTAGCTGGGACATCCACCCAGCAACGCTGAAAGTAAATCTTTGCAAAGACAGTTTCCCCCTTCCCTGTGATAAGTGAAAGCCCCAGGGAGAGAGAGGATGCAGCTCTGGACTGTGATTGGCTGTTGCTACAGCTTAAGATGGCCCACCACTTGTAACAGGGCAAATGAGAGATGTCAGCCACACATGAAGTCTCACCTACCAACTAATAGAAAAGGGAAAGGAGAACATTGGGATATTAAATGAGGTGGTGACCTGGTAAGGTCAATTGCCTCCACCTCTATCTAAATGAGAAAAAAGGGGACAAGGAATTGGGACTTTAAATGAAGAACGCAGGATTACAAATTCAAATTTATTGGAAATCAATTTATAATACATAATGGTAATCATAAATAAGCATAACATCCAATATAATTCGTAAAATAGATCTACATACAATGAAGGCAGTTTGGAACATAATTGCAGACAATAGATATCACATAATACATTAATAAAGTAAAAATTTACTGAAAAAACATAAAATGAGCAAAAACACAGCATATAGTAGCTTTATACATTTCGTGGATTTATCCACTCTTCAGAAGCATGCATGTGGATTAACTGAGTATTGCAGTATGATGGGAAGAATTTCTATATGATCTGACCAGGGCCGTCTTTAATATTGATTGGACCCCGGGCAAAAATTTTCTTGGGCCCTCCCCATGCAATTTCCCTCTCCACCTGCTCTGAGACATACAATAAATGGCAGCTAGACTTAAAATCAGTTACTGTATCAGATCAGGCATCATTTGCGATTGGTTACCATTGGTTACAGCATATCATTACTGCTTACTGACTGGTTGCTAGAGGTTACAGCACACATTACGGCTCACTGATTAGTTACTAGAGGTTACAGCAAATGATTTCTGCTTAATTAGTTGCTAGAGATTACTGTACAATATTACTGCTCACTGATTGGTTGCTAGAGGTTACAGCACATCATCCCCTCACTGCAGGGGGGCATGAGCTACATAGGAATGGCGCCTTTATTTACATATCCATACCACCAGCCACAGCTATTTACTTATGTATGTCACCGCTATTTACATATGGATGCCGGTATTTACATGTAAACACAGGGCTTGCAGGTGAGTCATCTGTACACAATAGGGCAGAGCTGGGCAGCATTAGTAGCAGCACTTCACACTAAGATATCGGGACACAGCACAGGACTAAAACTTCAAGCGACAAGGGAATTTAAACTGGGATAGTTGGCAAGTATGAGGCAGCTGATTTTGGGCCCCGGGCAGCTGCCCCTTTTGCCCTGCCTTAAAGACAGCAGTGGATCTGACCCTGTCAAGGAAAAGGGATTTAAAATGAAATTAATAGGATGTGGAATTTACTGGAAAAACCCCCACTCTCTGAAATACTTACAAGCTGTATACCTACATTAAGAGAGTGTGACACTATGGATCAGAGGCCCTTTAGGGGCATCACTAATCGGGAGCTGAGGTGCGTGGACAGCCCAGGACCAAACAAGGATAACATCCAAGGAGGGCAGTAATCAAGAAGTGAAAATAGTCATAAAGACCGTGAATGCTGAAACCAACAGGATGAACTAGTATATTATGGTGTAACGTACAATAAGTCCTATGCTTGGTAAAGAATAGGACAATAAGATACTAGGGAATCTAGGTGAAGTCCAGATTAATGAAAGTGGAAAGTGTTGAATAGGTAAAGAAGAGAAAAAAAAATCTCCAGAAAATTACCACCAAGAAAAATTGTGTGTGATTGAGTCTTCACGTGCCATTTGGAACTAATAATGAAAAGTGAAGATTAGAGTGAAGATCAGAGATTTTGGCACCGATTTTGGGCGGCCTGTGGGTCTAGTTAATAGTGCCTCCATTCCACAGGGTATGCCAGCGTGATGTTGGTGGGCGTGGCGGCTGTGCCTTATAGGTTTCACTCTGGGGTGGCTGATTCACACTGGTGGTTTCACTTGTTCATTGGGGTTAACTTTCTGGATCACTAATTCAAGCTTGGAATTATTAGTTTCAGGTACTGTGATCTTCACTTTTCATTATTAGTTTCAAATAGCACGTTAAGACTCGTTAACAAGGACTTGTCCCAAGCTGTCTCACTTTTTTTGTGAAATGGTAGGGGTACAATGTAACCCATTACCAATTCACATGGGGGGGGCAGGATCTGGGGGTCCCCTTGTTAAAGGCAAGGAGCAGCAAAAGGCAACGGTGTTCCTGCAGCTTGAGCTTACTACCAATTTGGCTGTAGCAATGAGGAAAGGTGGATGATGCGGTGACAGCAATTGCCAACATTTGGAGAGGAGAAAAGTTAGGGTGTACAAAACCACAGCAAGGGAGAATTTTGTCCATGCAAAGTTTGCAGAGAACTGGAGGTAGCAGTAACCTAATCCAACTTCCCCACAGATGCAGGCCACTACTATACTCAGGCAGGGCCAGACTGGGAATAAAAACCAGCCATGGAAATAATTTCATACCAGCCCCATAGCATCATTATACCAGCCCAACAACATAGCGTCATTATTTTCTTGTTCATAAAAAGGGAAAACAATACATTTTAAAGCACATTTGAAGAGCGTACTATACTACAGAGACCACCTTCCACAGAAAGAATACATATAAGGTAAGGGGGGGGTGGGGTTACTGATATAGGGGGGAAACCTTTATATCAGTGCCCCACTACATTATTGTATTTACTCCCCCCTTACATCAATAACCCCCCAGACTGGCCTGGCGGCACGGTCACTGACCTCCTCTCAGGTGCACCGTGCAGGAATCAGTCGGTCTGCTCCAGCTTAGTGGTTCTCGTTTTCCTATAGTCTCCTCTCCACAGTTCACACAAGTCTGACTTCTCCCATGACCCCCATCCTGGTGCTTTTCCTACTCTAAACTCCTCTCCAGACCCCCCTCAGAGACTGCAGACATGATATAAGACAAGAGATGGTCAGAGGTTGCGGACATGATACAAGAGATGGTTAGAGGCTGCGGGCATATTACAAGAGATGTCAAGATGTCAGAGGCTGTGGGCATGGTACAGGAGATGTCAGAGGCTGCGAGTATGGTACACGAGATGTCAGAGGCTGTGGGTATGGTACACGAGATGTCAGAGGCTGCTGGCATGGTACAGGAGAGAGTCAGAGACTGCGGACATGATACTAAAGATGTTAAGAGAATGTAGACATGATACAGGAGATGGTCAGAGACTGCAGACATGATACAAGAGATCAATGTAGCCTCACCAGTGGCCATCAAAGGCAGCCTCGCTGTGCCCATCAAATGCAGCCTAAGTGCCCATTATGCAGCCTCACTGTGCCCATCCATGCAGCCTCACTGTGCCCATCATTGCAGCCTCATCGTGCCCATCATTGCCGACTCATCATGCCCATCATTGCTGCCTTACGTGCCTTTATTGAAGCCTCACCGTGCCCTCATTGCAGCCTCACCATCATGACAATTTTGTGGAAAAAAGAAAAATCTTAATTTTGCAAAGAATTGTGGGAAAAAAATGACAACATCAAAAACCTCACCATGCCACTTACTAAATACCTTGGACTGTCTACTTTCAAAAAAGGGGTAATTTGGGGGGTATTTGTACTTTCCTGGCTTGTTTGGGTCACAAGAAATGATATAGGCCACCAGTACATCAGGTGTGATACATTTTTTATGATTTGCACCACAGCTAATTTGGGTTATTTTTACCAAAGATATGTAGCAGTATAAATTGTGACCAAAATTCATGAAGAAAAATTTATAATTTGCAAATTTTTATCACGGAAACTGAGAAAGATTTGTTTTTTTCAAAAATTTCTGTCCGTTTTCATTTATAGCGCAAAAAATAAAAAACCCAGGGGTGATCAAATATCACCAAAAGATAGCTCTATTTGTATGAAAAAAAGGAAAAAACATTCATTTGGGTACAGTATTACACAACTGAGTAATTGTCATTCAAAGTGTGAGAGCACAGAAAGCTGAAAATTGGTCTGGGCAGGAGGGGGGTTTAAGTGCCCAGTTGTCAAGTGGATAAAGTAGAAGTCCAGCCTAAAATGTAAATCCCTGCATCTACAGACATCCACGATCTAACACTACCCTATCTATCTCTGTAAAGAAGAATAGCCCCGAATCTGGGGCCCATAGCCCCGATTCTCTGCAGGGGCCCCCAAGAGGAGAGGAGGCTCTCTGGGGACCCTGGTGTAAGTGGGGGGGGGGTCTCTGGGGATCCTGATGCAAGGGGGATGCTGTAGGGGTGGTCTCTGGGATCCTGATGCAAGGGTGATGTTCTCTGGGGACCCTGATTTCAAGGTGGAGGTTCTCTGGGGACCCCGATTTAACGGGGAGGCTCTCTGGGGACCCTGATGGAAGTGGAGGGTTCTCTGGGGACCCGGATACAAGGGTGAGGCTCTCTGGGGACTCTGATACAAGGGTGAGGCTCTCTGGGGACTCTGATACAAGGGTGAGGCTCTCTGGGGACTCTGATACAAGGGTGAGGCTCTCTGGGGACTCTGATACAAGGGTGAGGCTCTCTGGGGACTCTGATACAAGGAGGAGGCTCTCTGGGGACTCTGATACAAGGAGGAGGCTCTCTGGGGACTCTGATGTAAGGAGGAGGCTCTCTGGGGACTCTGATGTAAGGAGGAGGCTCTCTGGGGACTCTGATGTAAGGAGGAGGCTCTCTGGGGACTCTGATGTAAGGAGGAGGCTCTCTGGGGACTCTGATACAAGGGTGAGGCTCTCTGGGGACTCTGATACAAGGGTGAGGCTCTCTGGGGACTCTGATACAAGGGTGAGGCTCTCTGGGGACTCTGATACAAGGGTGAGGCTCTCTGGGGACTCTGATACAAGGAGGAGGCTCTCTGGGGACTCTGATACAAGGAGGAGGCTCTCTGGGGACTCTGATGTAAGGAGGAGGCTCTCTGGGGACTCTGATGTAAGGAGGAGGCTCTCTGGGGACTCTGATGTAAGGAGGAGGCTCTCTGGGGACTCTGATGTAAGGAGGAGGCTCTCTGGGGACCCTAGTGTAAGTGGGGGGGTCTCTGGGGACCCTGATGTAAGGGGGGCTCTCTGGAGACCCTGATGTAAGGAGGGGCTCTCTGGGGACCCTGATGCAAGGGGGGGCTCTCTGTGGACCCTGATGCAAGGGGGGGCTCTCTGGGGACCCTGATGCAAGGAGGGGCTCTCTGGGGACCCTGATGCAAGGGGGGGCTCTCTGGGGACCCTGATGTAAGGAGGGGCTCTCTGGGGACCCTGATGTAAGGAGGGGCTCTCTGGGGACCCTGATGTAAGGAGGGGCTCTCCGGGGACCCTGATGTAAAGGGCAGGCTCTCTGGGGACCCTGATGCAAGGAGGGGCTCTCCGGGGACCCTGATGTAAGGAGGGGCCCTCTGGGGACCCTGATGTAAAGGGCAGGCTCTCTGGGGACCCTGATGCAAGGAGGGGCTCTCCGGGGACCCTGATGTAAGGAGGGGCCCTCTGGGGACCCTGATGTAAGGAGGGGCTCTCTGGGGACCCTGATGCAAGGAGGGGCTCTCTGGGGACCCTGATGCAAGGAGGGGCTCTCTGGGGACCCTGATGTAAGGAGGGGCTCTCCGGGGACCCTGATGTAAAGGGCAGGCTCTCTGGGGACCCTGATGTAAGGGAGGGGCTCTCTGGGGACCCTGATTTAAGTGGGGGCTCTCTGGGGATATACAGTGGTGTGAAAAAGTGTTTGCCCCCTTCCTCATTTCCCGTTCCTTTGCATGTTTGTCACACTTAAGTGTTTCGGAACATCAAACCAATTTAAACAATAGTCAAGGACAACACAAGTAAACACAAAATGCAATTTGTAAATGAAGGTGTTTATTATTAAAGGTGAAAAAAAATCCAAACCATCATGGCCCTGTGTGAAAAAGTGATTGCCCCCCTTGTTAAAACATACTCTAACTGTGGTTGTCCACACCTGAGTTCAATTTCTCTAGCCACACCCAGGCCTGATTATTGCCACACCTGTTCACAATCAAGGCATCACTTAAATAGGAGCTGCTTGACACAGTAAGGTCCACCAGAAGATCCTTAAAAGCTACACATCATGCCGAGACCCAAAGAAATTCAGGAACAATTGAGAAAGAAAGTAATTGAGATCTATCAGTCTGGAAAGGGTTATAAAGCCATTTCCAAAGCTTTGGGAATCCAGCGAACCACAGTGAGAGCCATTATCCACAAATGCGAAGACATGGAACAGTGGTGAACCTTCCCAGGAGTGGCCGGCCGCCCAAAATTACCCCAAGAGCGCAGCGACGACTCATCCAAGAGGTCACAAAAGACCCCACAACAACATCCAAGGAACTGCAGGCCTCACTTGCCTCAGTTAAGGTCAGCGTTCATGCCTCCACCATCAGGAAAAGACTGGGCAAAAATGGCCTGCATGGCAGAGTTCCAAGGAGAAAACCACTGCTGAGCAAAAAGAACATCAAAGCTCGTCTCAATTTCTCCACAACACATCTTGATGATCCCCAAGACTTTTGGGACAACATTCTGTGGACCGATGAGACAAAAGTGGAACTCTTTGGAAGGTGTGTGTCCAAGTATATCTGGCGTAGAAGGAACACTGCATTTCATAAAAAGAACATTATACCAACAGTAAAATATGGTGGTGGTAGTGTGATGGTCTGGGGCTGTTTTGCTGCTTCAGGACCTGGAAGACTTGCCGTGATAAAAGGAACTATGAATTCTGCTGTCTACCAAGAGATCCTGAAGGAGAATGTCCGACCATCTGTTCGTGTACTCAAGCTGAAACGAACTTGGGTTCTGCAGCAGGACAATGATCCTAAATACACCAGCAAGTCCACCACTGAATGGCTGAAGAAAAACAAAATGAAGACTTTGGAGTGGCCTAGCCAAAGTCCTGACCTGAATCCTATTGAGATGTTGTGGTATGACCTTAAAAAGGCCGTTCATGCTCGAAAACCCTCTAATGTAACTGAATTAGGACAATTCTGCAAAGATGAGTGGGCCAAAATGCCTCCAGGACACTGTAAAAGCCTCATTGCACGTTATCGCAAACGCTTGGTTGCAGTTGTTGCTGCTAAGGGTGGCCCAACCAGTTATTAGGTTTAGGGGGCAATCACTTTTTCACACAGGGCCATGATGGTTTGGATTTTTTTTCACCTTTAATAATAAACACCTTCATTTACAAATTGCATTTTGTGTTTACTTGTGTTGTCCTTGACTATTGTTTAAATTGGTTTGATGTTCCGAAACACTTAAGTGTGACAAACATGCAAAGGAACAGGAAATGAGGAAGGGGGCAAACACTTTTTCCCACCACTGTATACACACACACACGTATATTACTGTATATAGTAATCGGAATCTCTAGTAACAAGAATGATCGTAATCAAGTACAACAAAGCGCATGGAGCTTTGGGTCCCCAGGCAGAAATGCACTAAAGAAATTATTATTATTATTATCATTAAAAATAAACCAATTTTTTTTTTTATTATAATCATTATTATTATGATCTGGGGCACCAAGCAGCATTTTTACTTACCACCTGTTGACATCAGGCATATTTAGACATGTCTGTACTGTACTGCTTGTAGTAAAAAAAATAATAAAAATAGACTGACTTCAATTATGTATTATTAATAATTTTAATATTTATTTAATAATAATTAGTAAAGTGGAATTCCGGCCTAACATTATTTAAGCTTTAAAATGGCCCCTCCTCAATCCTGCTACCTATCCTGAGTAAAGCATACAGTATCTCTAAACTTACCTATTTAAAGTCCACTCTGGTCAGGTTATGTGATCCTGTACCCCTGTGTTAGTTAGCAGTGGCTGCAGGGGAGAAGATGGAACACTGAGGGAATATAGTAAAATAAGGTAAGCATAGAGATTTATTTATTTATTTATTTATTTTTTTACACAGGGTAGGGCAGGGGACATCGTTAAAAGAGAGGCTCATGATTGTAGTAAAAAAAAAAAAAAAAAAAATCAGATGCTGCATCTGTCCCCACCACTTCTAAGACTAGAGTACTGAGCGATCAAAAACTACTGATCGCTCAGTTCTTGTTGGTGATTGTCAGTCAGCGGCTCTCTGCTCTGCCCCTCCAAAGCTGACTGGTGCGCCAGGCTGTGGAGGGGGTCAGAGCGAATCGCTGAGAGGCTGAGCCAGCTGCTGGTCCATGCATCTGGGTGAAGCCCGACTTTAAAGTCGGGATCTTACCAGAGTGTGGACAGGACCTGTGACGTCAGCTGACTGCCGACTTTAACCTGCTGTCAGCTGAAAACAGGTCTCAGAAGTGCAGAACAATGTTCACTCCTGTGATCCAAAAGAGTGTTGGCCCTACTTCTCCTTTAAAGTGGAGTTCCACCCAAAAATTGAACTTCCACTTTTTGGAATCCCCCCCCCCCTTCGGTGTCACATTTGGAACCTTTCAGGGGAGAGGAGGGAGCAGATACCTGTCTAATACAGGTATTTGCTCCAACTTCCTGGCATAGAGCACCGCGTTTGCCATGACCTACTCCACTACCAGTGCCTACTCTGTCCTCCCCCACTGTATTCCGAGAGACACACAGGTCCCAGAACACAGCAGGGACTAGTGAGGACGCGCAGCCTGACTCGCACATGCGCAGTAGGGAACCAGGAAGTGAAGCCGCACGGCTTCACTTCCTGATTCCCTTACAGAGGATGGCGGCAGCAACAGCCGAGAGCCGACGGACAGATTGGCTTCCGATATCGCAGGTTCCCTGGACAGGTAAGTATCCATATATTAAAAGTCAGCAGCTGCAGTATTTGTAGCTGCTGGCTTTTAATCTTTTTTTTTCCGGCGGACCTCCGCTTTAAGTATAGTTACTGTTAGCCCGGTCTTCAGCTTTAATAATAACAATTACATGATTCTGAATCTACAATCTTCTTTGGTGTTGTGATTACATAGGGGGGCCTTAAAGTTAAAGGCCAGTCCAAACCTTTTTATTGTAAGGCTGGACGGGTCTTAGCTCTTTGGGCATAGCCTAGAGTTTTAGCCCTTATGGTGCCCATACACTTACAAATATAAAGGAATTATAAATTCTGAGATTTGATCGACTCTACTTGATTAGATATTCTGTAATGTTATTTACATTTTCAGCATTCTAAGGCCGCGTACACACGGGCGGATTGTCTGCCCAACTAAGTTCGTCAGACAATCCGACAGACAGTCCGTTCAAAATTTGAATGAACGGACTTGACCACACACGATGAACAGACAGTCTGCTGAAAGCGTGCGCGATGACGTGTACAGCACGTACGACGGGACTAGAAAAACGACGTCCTATACACTGCAATGCAACCTTCGGCCGTGTAAACCCTTTCTGAGCATGCGCCATACTTAGTCCGTCCAACTTGCCTACACACGAGCGGACTGTCCGCTGAAACCAAGTTTGGACGGACAAAACCAAGTTTGAACGGACAAAATTACGGAAATTCCATAAGACTTTGTTCGTCAGACAGTCCGCTGAAAAAGTCCGCTGAAGCCCACACACGAGCGGATTGTCCGCTGAAACACGGTTCAGCGGACTAAGTTGGACAGACAATCTGCCCGTGTGTATGCGGCCTTAGAAACACACTATAATAAAATCATATTTTGCTGTAAATGGGCTTGGTTTTTGTATGGTCACATGTATTTACATCAGTAGAGTTGTGGGTTTTCGAAGGTGGCCATTTTTGTCAAAATATAATAAAAAAATAAAGGATGTTACGTAGATTTGGTGGGTAGGGCCAGGTATGGGTCTACAGTACTTACCCTAGGAAACCAGGTATTTATCCCTGCATACGTGTATGTATATGAACTGGGAACATTTATATGTTGTTGATCCTGACACCCGTCTCTTCCTGCGGTCACCTAAAGGGGGTTTTTACTTTTGGGTTTGTGACACTGACCACATAGTCAGCTGTAAAAGTATAGGTTGCACTCATTTTTCCATTGTTTAGGTTTCTCAATAAATTGAATTTGAATAAAATGTACTTGTTTTAAGCATCTTAATGTAAATTGTGTTTTTATGCCTATTTATTAAATAAATAAAATATAATTTTAATCAGTGTAATATGGCTTTTTTGTACCTAAAAAGAGATAATTTATATTATTATTTCTTATATATATCAAAAAGGGGATGTGGTGCTTTGATTACCTATCAATTCAACAAATTTATTAATAAAATATAATGTATACTTTTTATAGACAGTAACACCCCTTTTTTTAACCTGATAAAAAGTAATCTTTTTACATTTTTTCATTCAGATTTTTGTCTATAACATGCGTAGAAAATAAAATAATTTTTGCAAGACAATATCAAGAAATAAAGTTATGTTTGTCCTGGAAAAAAAACAAACATGCATGACGTCCTTATTTAAGATAAAAAATGAACAAAGTTATTGCTGAATGAACAGGCCCATAGCAGAAATATAAAGCTTGTTCTGCCCCATAGGGGGTGTACAGGGGTGAGAGGTGAACTGGTTAAGAACTTAGAACAACTCTTATTTATATTGCTGAATGGTTATGTAGCACCGGCTCCTGATGAGCATGCGATATGTTTTTTTTCAATTTAATATTCCTAAAACCACAGCTGGGTTTTGGGGCTAATTATGCCAAATTGTGGTTTCAGTACCAGTCTAGCTGGATTGTAGTGGGTTCTCCTTGGCCACAGGTGTCGCTGTCACCACTGGCAAGTGTGAGAATGCAGTTTAGCTAGGCGTATTGAGTGCCATCCTTTCTTGGAACCAGCCCAGTGGGAGTGTCATCCTGCTGTGCATTCTGGGAGGTGGTATTTAAGGTACGGGGATCACGTGATTCTGGGTTCCGGTCCAGAAGATCCTTCTGTTTGTTTGGTCCTGGTCCTCCTGACCAGCCCACATGGTCCTCATGGCCTGGGGTGCGAATCCATTCAATTCCAAGTCTCAGGGCTCGATAGCCCAAGGCGAAGTAACTGAGAGGAGGATTCAAAGGTGGTCCGGTGCCGTCTCACCTGAGGCGAGGCTCAGCAACTGGAGAAGCACCCAGGGGAGGACTCTTTGGGAGGAGGCTATGCACAAGGCTGGCTCCTCCGAAGGAGCCTGGAGGCTCCGTTGAAGGACACTAAATGGATCTACACTCATACGGTATCGCTGGACCGGCTGCGAGATACTGGTACCGTATGATAGCTCTTTAAATTTATCTATGAACCTCAGTTACATCCAAGTCTGTGGCAGAGACTTTTCACAAGTGTTCTACATCCAAGTCTGTGGCAGAGACTTTGCTCTACTTAAACACTCTATCGGCTGCTAGGCCTAGTGAGAGGAGGTCTATCCGGTAGCTGTGAGAATCCAGTTGTGAAACGGTAATTCTTTGGATTTCTATTGTGAGAAACTTCTGATTTCTGCAGTTCCAAAAAGTACCTGAACTTTCTTCCTAACCCTCTACCCTTCATTGTGAAACTGTGTTATCTTTTCAATAAATATCCCAAAAAGAGGATCCAGTGTCAGTTTCTACAATTCTTTGGGCCATCTACCTTGGGAAACCCCTAGATGCAGACGAGGTCAAGAAGATAACGGTAAGACCAATAAAACCAGCAGCTCATTCGGGGGTCAGTGCTACAGTTATTTATTTGAATTGTTTTCAAGTTCTAAATAAAAGTCTGCTATAGCCATTCATACATATCCTGCTCAATTATTAGTTTGATCTCTTCGGTCTTTTTTTTGCGGGGGAAGGGGATTTCCCCAGGTAGGACAGACAGCTCCATTTGTTTATATCTATACTATGGTGAAGGCTTTATTTTAATACGGAGCTATAAAAATCAACAAATAAAATGAATAAAGAAAAGACAAAAAAAGTGTATATATATATATATATATATATATATATATATATATATATATATATATATATATATAATTAGGGCTGTTACTGATTAAAATATTTGTGTTTGATTAATCAATTTTTTTAATCAATTAATTTCCATTAATTATAACAGATATACAGATCCAACTACTTTTAGCTGATCTCCTTGCATTGCAACTCTGCATTAGACAGTGGTAAATGTGGTATACACTATATACAATCACCCGACACTAGTTAGTTTCCACAATCCATAACTTAACTTCACAGTTCACACAAATACGTTTTAAATTCAAACTGTAGCACTGACGTAAGACATTTTTTTTCCACAGTAGCGTGACAATCCCTCCACCTCCGGTCTAACCAATCACTCTCACCTTATGGCATGGACCCCTGTGCAAATAGATGGTCATGCAAGCGGGTATCAAAAAGGTTAATACATAAACTTCTCTCACGTCTCCTTAGATCCCAGCAAGGACGCCAGGTCATGGATAGAAAGAAAAGATCTAAGTGCTCACCGCTTAAGTATAAGATTTCATTTTTGTGTTCAAACACAAACTACTAAGCCGACAATTGTGTTAGTTCCGTAGGGCAGCAGTGGGTGACGTCTTGCGTAGCTCCTCCCCCGTACGCGTTACATTCAATCAGAACTTCAACGTCACCGGACTCCTCTCTCGTTCCCTTCATTAGCAGATGGAAGCACTTGGGGAAGTGCAGAGGAGTCCAGTGATGTCAATGTCCGTGACGTCACCGGATCTCCAACTAACTCACTGAAGACCTGGGAAGCCGGCGGAGAGGTGAGTACCGATCAAAAAAATATTGATCGATCAAAAAAATTAACAATTAATCGAGGAATTCATCTTTAATTTCCACAGCCCTAATTATATACATATATAAATACATACGGTATATATATATATATATATATATATATATATATATATATGTATATATATATGTATATATATGTATATATATATATATATATATATATATATATATATATATATATATATATATATATATATATATATATATATATATGTATATATATATATATATATATATAAAGAAGAGGAAGGCAAGAACACGTTAAAGAGACATTGGGGTTGATATACTAAAGGCAAATCCACTCTGCACTATAAGTGCACTTGGAAGAGCAGTCGCTATAGATCTGAGGGGGACATGAAAGGAAAAAAAAAGCACTTATGTTTGTACATGATTGGATGATAAAATCTGCAGAGCTTCCCCTCATTTCAGATCTTCTCCTCTGATCTACAGCGACTGCACCTCCAAGTGCACTTGTAGTGCAAAGTGGATTTGCCTTCAGTACCCCAATGTCCTTGCACCCATGCAATGCAAAGTGACAGCGTCTATGTGAAGGCCCTGACCCCCCCCCCCCCCCGTGCTATATTATACTTCCCTCTCTAGTGCTCCCATGCCACATCTTCATCTGTGACCACCACTGGGGTTTCTGTGTGTGGTGGATGTATGTACAGTAGGCATCTGACCGGCTCCCACAATGTACTACTCTTAGGATTTTCTTATATGGCAGAACACTTCTTTCACCTGGATTGGAAAAAATAAAAAAATAAAAATGATTTAAAAGGAGAAGTACAGGGAAAGCTTGTTTTGCTGTACTTCTCCTGTTGATTCTGCACTCCTGTCACCTGCTGTCAGCCAACAGTGGGCCGAAGCTTGCATAGAGCTGGTCCAGGCTTGGGCAAGTCGGAATCTGCCAAATGACTGGATTGGCACCTGGCTCAGCCTCTTTGTGAGCCGTTGAGAGCCTGAGCCAGCCGCTCCCACCCCCACAGCCGAGCGGTCCAGTAAGCGTGGGAGGGGGGGGATAGAGCAGAGAGCTGGTGACTGATAGTCACCAGCTCTCTACTCTCAGAGTTAGAGCTAGCAGAAGACAAATGCAGCATCCACTTAGGTAAGTATGATTGGTGGACAAAAACCAATCCTATACGTCTTTTAATCAATCAGTGATTACATCTGGATAGTAAAGAAAATACAAAATATTTAAAACCTAGAATAGCCCTTGAAGACCAAAATCAGAGAGAGGAATGGGTCTCCCAGACTTACACCTATATTATAAAGCAGGGGTCTAAACAAAGGACCAGTTTACTGTTCTTCAAGCTTTAAGGGGGCTGGGCTGTAGAATGTGGGGGTAGAACATGCCCCAGCATCAGAGGAAGTAAACAATGCCCTATCATTGGTATCAGTGGGAAGAATAGTTCTCTATCATTGGTTTAGTGGGAGGAATGATGCCCCAGCATTGGAATCAGTGGGAGAATTGGTGCCCCATCATTGGCGTTAGTATTAGGAATAGTGCCCCATCATTGGCGTTAGTATTAGGAATAGTGCCCCATCATTGGTATCAGTGGGAGGAATACTGCCCCATCATTGGTATCAATAGGAGGAATGATGCCCCAACATTGGAATCAGTGGGAGAAATAGTGCCCCATTATTGGCGTTAGTAGGAAGAATAGTAGCCCATCATTGGTATCAGTAGGAGGAATAGTGCCTCATTATTGGGAGGAATAGTGCCCCTTCATTGGTATCAGTGGTAGGAATAGTGCCCCATCATTGAAGTTAGTAGGAGGAATAGTGCCCCATCATTGGTATCAGTGTGAGAGGAATGGTGCCCCATAATTGGTGTTAGTTGGTGTTAGTAGGAGGAATAGTGCCCCATCATGGGTATCTGTGGGAGGAATAGTACCCCATTATTAGTATTAGTGGGAAAAATAGTGCCCCGTTATTAGACAGATGGCACTAATACATGGCACCGATGACGCGTGACACTGATAAGTGGCATTGATGACACATGACACTGACAACAGATGGCATGTGACACTGACAGGTGGCACTGATGACAAATGGCACTGATACGTGGCACTGATGACAGATGGCACTAATACGGTGGATGGCACTGAGGCAGGATGGCACTTTTTTTTTACACCGACGGCAGCCGTTCATCTCTCCCCTCTCACACTCTGTCTGTGTGAGGAGGGAGAGCGGCGCTGAGAGATGATCTCATATGTTTACATATGAGATCATCTCCCATTGGACACGCCGATCACTCTGTAAACGGCCGCTGTGATTGCCCGTTTACAGCGATCTGTGTTTGCCTGTCCCACGGCGGCGCGCATTGCGGAAGTTAACAACAGGACGTCCAGGGACGGCCACCCGGACGGACGAAAGCGCCTGCTCTACGGCCGTCATTCGGCTATAGGGCGGGCGCGAGGTGGTTAAGAAACATTCAACACGTGTGCCAACCATGACTTGTATACGAATGTTCTTGCCGTCTATGTTCCTATGGCAATAAAGATACATGACATAAAAAAACAGAACCCCTGTCAGGTTTTTACTGCTATCCGATGCTCCATTGGAGAAATATAGCTTAACTTTTTTATCATGATGACAACGATTTTATCAGATCAGAAGAGACTGTCCTAACCTTTACCGACTCAGCTTTAAAAAACAAAAACAAAAAAAATGGCAGATTCCCCCTGTTGAGACCCCTGATATTTCACCAAAGCCCCATAAAGCAATGGTCATCAACCCCGTCCTCAGGGCCCACTAACAGGCCAGGTTTTATGTATTACCTTGGGGGAGATGCAGACTAGAATACTGCAATCACTGAGCAGCAAATGATATCACCTGTGATGTATTTAATTTATTATGCAAACCTGGCCTGTTAGTGGGCCCTGAGGGCGCGGTTGATGACAGAACGGAACTCCTAAGAAAAAGTGTGGAAAAAAAGGAAATTTTTGAAAAATAAATAAAAATAAGACCTACTGATGCCGCCCACTGCCCTACTGACGCCGCCCACTGCCCTACTGACACCGCCAGTATATATACACATGCACACACATATATGTGTTTGAGCTTTGGTGTGGACACCCTAATGCAATAGTCTGGGCACACCCATGACCCCATGTCAGCTGGAAAGGAAGGAGATCTCTCTATGGCACCCTTCGTAGCCAGCCCCAAAATACGGCAGTTCTTAGGGGTTTGATTTGATAGTGACGGGCATGCTAGGGATACATTTGTGATAATATGGTTCTCTAAACTAGGCATCCTTGAAGAACACCCACCACAGAAGTGGACCCTGCACATCACATACCCGGTCTGAAGACACTTGGAAAATATATGTTACCCACTTCAATACCGGGCACTTACACACCTTCTTGCCCAGGACAATTTTGAGCTTTCAGCACTGTCGCACTATGAATGACAAGTGCACGGTAAATTTTTTGCATTTTGTTCCCACAAATAGAGCTTTCTTTTGGTGGTATTTGATCACTTCTACGGTTTTTATTTTTTGCTAAACAAATGTATAAAAATTAAATGTTTTGGTTTTGTTTCTGTTATAAAATTTTGTAAATTAGTAAGTTTTCTCTTTCACTGATGGGCACTGATAAGGCGGCACTGACGGGCACTGATAAGGAGGCACCGATGAGGTGGCACCAATGAGCAGGCACTGACGATGCTCACTGTTGGGCACTGATATGCAAGACAGAATGGGCGTTGATAGGTGGCACTGGTGGGCACTCATGGGTGGCACAGGTGGGCACTGATAGGCGACACTGATAGGATGAAAAGATAGGTACTTATGGGTGGCACAGATAGGCGGCACTGCTGGGCACTGATAGGCATTGATACATGGCACTGATGGGCATCCCTGGTGGCACTGGCTGTGATAGGCATTGTCAGTGGGCTTTGATTGGCAGCTGCTTGGGCACAGACGTGCATTTCCCTGGGGGTCTAGGGGGGTATACCTAGTGGTCCAGTGTGATGGCATCCCTGGTGGTCATGGGCGGCATTATGGTGGTCCTGGGCAGGATCTGAGGGGGGCTGCCCTGATAAACAATTAGCACAGACCCCCGTCAGAAGAGCCGCCAATCGGCTCTCCTCTATTCGTGTCTGTCAGACACGAGTGAGGAAAAGCCGATCACCGGTTCTTCCTATTTACATCGTGATCAGACGTGATTGGGCACGGCTGATCACATGGTAAAGAGTCTCCGTCACAGACTCTTTACCTAGATCGTGTTGTGGGGTGTCAGACTGACACACTGCAACAGCGATCGCCATGATGCACACCCCGGGGGTGTGCAGCGGCTTAATATCCTGAGGACGTCATATGACGCCCAGTCATATTGAAACCACTTTGCCGCCATCATTCTGCTATATGGCGGGCGGGGGCAAGTGGTTAAAAAAAAAAAAGCATAAAATACATACCAGGGCATCTAGAGGGGGTCACCAATTGAGAGCTCAAGCCCAGGATTGGCCTATAAAGCACAAGAGCTGACTATCTCAACACTCAGTATGCTAAAGACCCAGGGGACTGATTTGAGAAAGTTAATTGTAATTTGCGTCCCTGAAGCTTACTATTTATTGTCACAGTCAGTGGAGTAAAATCTGTATTAAAAAAGACAGATGTTTTTATGAGAAGTGTCGTTTGCTGTTTTAGGCTCAGGAGCTGACAATCTATAAATACACCCAGTGCCCAACCTGTAGTCTATGGATATTTATTGTGAGGCCATTGGGCCCCTAAGGCCAGTGTTATCCCTGTCTAGGTAGTTTCCTGTGTAGTGTAACTATGGCCCAGTTGTTCCTTTTTGTATTGTTTATAAAGGATAAGGGCCTTTGCTTTAGTCACGTGACTGTCATTTTTAAATCTCATCTGGATAAAATAAATGCAATAAAAAAAAAAAAAAAAGATCTGGTGTCACCAGTGACACACCTGCACCCCTAATAGTACAATAAAAACATAGGTATCGCCCTTTGGGACTTTGTATGAGGTGTGCACAATTGGCCGATGAAATTGACACATATAAATGCAAAAATGATCACACATGAAAGAGTGGCATGAACAAAGGCAATGCCGATACAATTTTGCACATGGTTAAATCTTATCTGGACTGAAAATAACACTTTGTGAAATATATATAATATTATTCCTTATATATTTTTTTTTTAATACAAAATATTATATTATATCATACTAAGATAATATTAATACATTTCAGAGAGAGATATAAAAACAATATATATATATATATATATATATATGCACACACACACACACACACACACACACACAAACAGTATATATACAGTATTGTGAAAAGGTATTTGCTAATGCCCCTTCCTAATTTATTTTTATTTTTTGTATATTTCTCACACTTAAATGATTCAGATCATCACACATTTTTAAGATTACACAAATATAACCCAAGTAAATCCGAAATTTTAAAATTATAATTTTATTTATTAAGGGAAAAAGGCTGTTCGAACCTGCTAAGCCCTATCTGAGAAATTAATTGCCCCCTCCCATGCTGAATCATGAATGAATTGTCATTAACCACTATTTTTTGAAAAGCCAAGTTAAGTTTCACTTGCCACACCCAGGCCTGATTATTGCCAGTCCTATTGAATCAAGAAATCACATAAATAGAAGCTGTCTGACAAAGTGACAGATCACAAAAAACCATACACACATCATACCACAATCAAAAAAAATCCAAGTACAGAGTAGAAACTAAATAATGTCCATGTATCAGTCTAGGAAGGGTTTCAAAACCATTTCTAAGGCTTTGGAACTCCAGTGAACCATGAGGAGAGCAATCTACACAAATGGAGATAACCTGGAACAGTGGTGAACCTTCCCAGGAGTGGCTGGCCTTTAAAAAAATAACTCCAAGAGCACAACGACGACTCATCCAGGAGGTCACAAAAGAACCAAGAACAACATCTATAGAACTTCAGACCTCACTTGCCTCAGGTAATATCGGTGTTCATGATTCAACAATAAGAAAGAGACTGGGCAAAAATGGCATCCATGGAAGAGTTCCAAGGCCAAAGCCACTGCTAACCAAAAAGAACACAAAGGCTCATCTCACATTTACCAAAAAAACATCTTGATTATCCCAAGACTTTTAGGCAAATATTCTGTGGACTGATGAGACCAAAATTGTATTTTTTGGAAGGTGTGCGTCCCGTTACTTCTGGCATAAAACTAAAACCGCATTTCATAACAAGATCATCATGCCGACAGTAAGACATGGAAGACTTACCATAATTGATGGAACCATGAATTCTGACCTCTACCAGAAAATCCTAAAGGAGAATGTCCAGCTATCAGTTTGTGACCTCAAGCTCAAGTGCACTTGGGTTATCGAGCAGGACAACGATCCAAAACACAACAGCAAGTCCACCTCCAAATGGTTCAAACAAAGCAAAAATTTAGGTTTTGGAGTGGCCTAGTCAAAGCTCGGACTTCAATCCATTTGAGATACTGTACACAGGCCGTTCATGCTGGAAAACCCTCCAATGTGGTTGAAATAAAGCAATTCTGCAAAGAAGAGTGGGCCAAAATTTCCCCACAGCAATGTGAAGAACTCATTGCCAGTTGTCGTAAATGCTTTATCGCAATTATTGCCGGCAAGGGTGACACAAGCAGTTATTAGGTTTAGGGGGCAATTACTTTTTCACATAAAGCCAGGCAGTTTTGGATAGCATTTTTGCCTTAATAAATGTAACCATAATTTAAAAACTGCATTTTGTATTTACACTGGTTATCTTTGTGGAATAATATATTTTGTTTGATGATCTGAGTCATTTAAGTGTGACCAATATCCCAAAAAAATAAAAAATCAGAACAGGGCCAAATACTTTCACAGCTTTGTATATTATATATATACACATACATACATACACAAATACATATAATTATATAGATTAATTGTTATTATAATTAATAATAAATAATATATTTATCAACATTATAAAGTTGTATTAGATAACAAAAAAAAAAATTATATATATATATATATATATATATATATATATATATATATATATATATATATATATATATATATATATATATATATCACACACATATAATTATATAGATTAATTGTTGTTATAATTATTATTAATAACATATTTATCAACATTATAAAGTTGTATTAGATAAAAAATAAATAATAATATATATATATATATATATATATATATATATATATATATATATATATATATATATATATATACACATACATACATACACACATACACACACTCACATATATATTTATTTATTATCATCAGTCAACAAGCTCAATAAACATGGCTATGGACATGCATTAGTACAGGTACACCATTTCTGAAGGTGTGTTGTCCCCTAGCATGTCTTAGCAAAGGATCTCTATATTTCAAAAAAATGGCAGTTATTTTCAGTTAAGTCCACTGACATTTGAAAAATTATAAATGGGGGATGTTTACTAAGTATGTCAAGCAGCTGAACGCCCCTCCTCCCCCACCCAAAAGGGAAAACTGATGAAAATTAATATTTAGTGTATTCATTAATTTCAGCAACTTCTCATATTAAAATTCCACCCAATAAGATTAATTCACAAAGGTAACACACAAGGACGCTGTTTATTTGATATATATAAAACATTACAATTTGAATATTAAATTCATGTGATCCCAATAAAGACAATTATCCAGGTGTTAGAGCTTTGTGAATTGATCCCCATTATTATTGCTGATAGATACTGTGAACCATGAGGAGAGCCTTCTCCAACAATGGAGATAACTTGGAACAGTGGTAAACCTTCCCAGCCCTTTGTATAACATTGTATTGGGATCATTAGACCAGAGCCATTTGTTCAAAACAAGAGCTAAAAATAGCAGCCAATCAGCTCTACTCACTTGGGTCATGTGACCACTGTGTGATGTCATAGTGTGGTCAAAGCTAGAAAAGCCAGTAACTGCCGGCAGACAGTCAGTTTACTCAGGATCTTGTAGTGAACAGTGCTGCTTTACATTGCTGAAGCCGCAATCTTTATTATTGTATTTTGATCTGCATTGAAGTGCTTTAATTATTACGTTTATCATCGATTGACCACCGCTGAAACAAGTAAGTAAATTCATCCATATATTTCCATATTCTGAACAAGTAGTAAAACATTTTTTTCTCATTCACCTCTACCTATAAGTATTGTGCAGAAACATTCGCAACACAGGCAGTGAAATGTCAGATCCTCTCCCTATTGTTTTCTATAGAGAGCAGAATCTTAGCTGCCTTCCAGCCCTCTAATAGAAACACATAGCAGGTGCTGCCCCCTAATGGAAAAATGTATCATGTGCTTTTATATAAAACATTATGCGGCCAAAGTAAGTCAGTGGGTTTGATTTACTAAAACTGGAGAGTGCAAAATAATGTTCTGAGATGTGTGAGCAAAGAGGAAGAGTGGTGCAGCCAACCTACTTGTAGCTTACATTAATCACACCGAATGAAACAGACAACACGATCTGTGCCACAATCTATATTGTGTTATATTTCAAACTCCTCATCCGTTATAAATGAAATAAAACATTTTGTAGCCTGATGGATGTGACAATATGTAAATGTTCTATGAGGAGGCAGGATAAGAAAGCCATGTTTTGTCTATGTTAGGTGTGTTGCCCATCCCCCATACCATGCCTTAGCAGCAATATATATATTAAAAAAAAAAAAAAAAAAAAGTGACCGTTATTTTCAATCATGGCTAAAGGATGGGACTGACAATGTCAAGCAGCTGCCTAGCAACCCCCTAAGCCTTACCAGCAATATTATCGAAAAATTGACAGTTATTTGTGAGTTGAGATTTACAAGACATTGAAAATTATGGATAAAGATGGGTGATGGGCACTGAGTATGCTAGACAGCTGCCTAGCAACCCCCCCACCCCACACCACCCCCTGAAAAAAGACTGGTGTAAATGAACATTTAGTATAATTTTTGATTTCAGCAACTTCTCATATTAAAATGACACCCTATAAGCTTAATTGACAAAGCTAACACACATGGTCAAGGATGTTTGGTATATAAAACGTTACATTTATTTTTCCATGCAGTTGAATTTTAATGTTAAACTCATGTGATCCCAATAAAGACAATTATCCAGGTGTTAGAGCTTTGTGAATTGATCCCCAGTATTATTGCTGATAGATACTGTGTATGGCCCTTTGTATAACATGGTATTGAGATCAATAGACCAGAGCCGTTTGTTCAAAGCAAGAGCTAAAAATAGCAGCCAATCAGCTCTGCTTACTTGGGTCATGTGACCACTGTGTGATGTCATAGTGAGGCCAAAGCTAGGACAGCCAGTAACTGCCGACAGAAAGTTTGCTCACTTGGGTCATGTGACCATTGTGTGATGTCATAGTGAGGCCAAAGCTAGGACAGCCAGTAACTGCCGACAGAAAGTTTGCTCACTTGGGTCATGTGACCACTGTGTGATGTCATAGAGAGGCCAAGGCTATAAAAGCCAGTAACTGCAAGCAAACAGTCATTTTACTCAGGATCTTGTAGTGAACAGTGCTGATTTACATTGCTGAAGCCGCAATCTTTATTATTGTATTTTTATCTGTATTTAAGTGCTTTAATTGTTTAATTTATCAATTGACCAACGCTGAAACAAGTAAGTAACTTCATCCATATATTTCCATATTGTAAAAAAGCAATTTTTTTTTTTCTGATTCACCTCAACATTTTTTTTATTTTCAACAAAAACACCATTGTAACCATTTTTTTTTTCATTTTACAGGTTTTACAGCTATGCAAAATCTACGTAAATCAATCCCCTCCTCTTATCTTCGCCACACTAATCAGTGTCTGTCATCCTGTATGATGGAAGAGGATAAGCAGGTTAAAAAGGATATGGTAGGAGTCAAAAAAACGAAAACGCTATTTTCCATAGACAATGACATTGTAAAAATAAGGTCAGTCTTTGGGAGCAGACACGCCAGACAGTTTTTCAAGGATTTGGTTGGCACAGAAATTCCATCTGTTTCTGTCAGCCAAAAGGAATTCCATTCCTTGGGCCCCTTGGATATTACTTTTCACCAAGGGTTGCTACTAAAGGACCTAAAGGGTGACGTTTATGCTAAGATGAACGCCATGCAAAAGCTAAAAGAGGAGTTGAATACCTGGGACCAGAAAATATCAACTTTTGTGAGTGTCAAACAGATACTAGAAGAGCTTGTGTCCCGATACCCTAAACTGAACCTGGAGAATAGAGATCTCATTAATGAGGGCATGTTCGTAGACAGGCGACACATGCTTGAGATGCAGAAGAAGCAGCAGATAATGGATCCCTATCAGCACTTCTTCTATTACTTACAGACACAACCAAAGTACTTGTCCAAGCTAATCTGTCATATGTCGAAACATGACTATACCTCTCTTACAGAAGGGCTTCTCCCCAGACTGTACAATAAGGCCTCAACGCCACGTGAAGAATATCATCTTGTGAAGCTTTTGGAAAATGCCATTCAGTATGAGGTCAAGCAAAAATGTACCAATATCAAGGATATATTGGAAGAAAAATTTATGAGCATTAAGACAGCCTTTAGCCTTTACAGACAGGCTGCAAAATGCAAAGTCCTCCACAAGAATCTCACTCCAGTGGTAAAGGAAATGCTTCAGTTACAATACTGGCTAACTGAGAAACCTGCTAACACACCTCACATGGCAAGCCTAGTCTTACACTCCGTATTCTCGGATGTGCACAGTATACCTTATGGAATTAGGTATGTGGCAAAAGCCTTAAGACAAGCCCTGCACAAAAAGTTCCCCCAGGCGACTGAAGATGAAGTCCTGGAGACTCTTGGCTTTTTCATGTACCAGTTTTTGCAGCCAATCATAATTTCCCAAGGTGAAGCTGGCATAATTGAAACCAAAGTGGAAGAAGATTCAAGGCAAAAAGAGAACCTTGTGGTCGTGGCTGTGCTTGTCGGTCACACCATGAGTAACATTCTCTTCCCCATGGAAAATCCTAATGCCGTCATGAAAAATAACTATATAGTAAAAGACTATCCACATTTCAGGAGAATGTTTGAGGATGTTTTTAAAGTTCCAGAACCAGAGGAGAAATTTGGCTTCAATGAATATTCTGACTTTATTTCTCTGAAGAAGCCAAAGATAAAGCTCCCGGTAACAGAAATTGTTGGCACACTGAAGCTGCTTTTAAAATATAAAAAAGTAGTCTTCCCAGACCAAAAGGACATCCTTAATAGCATTGTCGAGTCTCTTAGACCGGTTCCTCGTATTAAAGAGCTTCTTTTTGGTGAGGACGCAGTTGCTGCTCACAGAGGTGAGGATCTGAGGGAAATTGAAGCCCACCTCACCTTAAGCAGCAAATATATTCCACATAAAGAAAGGAATTCGACAAACCCAGAGGCTTTAAAGGATGTTAAGCTGAACAATTTGACAAACCCAAAAGCTGGGCTTTCAAAATCAATGGGCTTTAAAGATATCCGGAGCAATATCGCCAAGGATAGTCCCGCAAAAAACAAACTTCAACAACAAGCTGAAATAACGAAGCTCAGACAGGCAATGGATGCCCTCAGTGCCAGATCCACATACTACCATGACCAGATAGATCAGTATCAGAGGTTCTGGAACAGCTGCCTTGAAAACTTAGTAAACCAAACGTCATCCAATGCTGGTTTGACCATGAAGGAAAAAGGGAACACACAGATGCAGAAGGAGACAGAGAAGCAAAATGAAGTTCAACTATCGGGGCTAAAGGAGGAGAGGAATGAGGAGGAGAAGCAAAATAGATAGAAGTGGACCTGGTTTCGTAAACTGGTCCACCCAAAGTCATCCAATGCTGGTATGACCACGAGGGAAAAAGAGAACACAAAGATGCAGAAGGACACGGAGAAGCAACAGGATATTAAGATATCGGGACAGAAGGAGGAGAGGAACGAGGAGGCAAAGCAAAATAAGACGAAGTGGACCTGGCTTCGTAAACTGGTCAGCCCAAAGGTACCCACTAACAACAGAAAGGTAAAATATACTGCAGCACAACTGCAGAACAAAGGTGTCATTACTGGCACCACAGGTAAGGAGACCAAGAAGCTGATGAGACAACGGCTGACGATAGAAATTGAAGCGGATCACCAAATTAAAGTCAGCATTGGAGAAAGGTCTGTTCTTATTCACATTGCTGACATCGTAAAGCATCATTATACCAAACCACCAACTATGGAGATATTCTGCTATCATGTTAATGCCGGCATGTTGTTATTTTTGGTGTACAGCAAGCTGTATGTCAGACCAAACAACGCATAACTCACTGTAACATCCGTGATTTACACTGCAGGGAATTCATTGGGGGCATTACACTTGGGAGATTACACTGGGGCTGAGAAATTTATACTGGGAGATTACCCCAGAGGTGTCCAAGGGAGGATCCCACTGGGGGGATTTACATGGAGTGGGGAGATACATTTTGGGGGATTTACACTGGAGGGATTCACAAAAGGGTGATTTACACTGGAGGGATTTCAATGGGGGCATTACACTAGGGCGGGTTACACTGAAGGGATTTCATTGGGGGCATTACACTGGGAGGGATTTAGACCACAGGGGGATAGCACTGGGAGGATTTACATGGAGGGTGGGGGTGGGCGGGGGGGGGGGTGTTTACACTGGGGAGATTAAACTTGGGGAATTCAAAAAGGCGGGTTACACTGGGGGGATTAACCCTGGAGGGACTTGGTTATGCGGGGTGGGGGGTGGGGGTCTTGTGTATACATTGCAGAGGATTTACACTGGAGGATGACATGTTTCAAAGGAAAAAAAAGTTAACAAAAAAATAAAGAATAAAAAAAACCAAAAATAGTTGTTTTATTGTTTTCTCTCGCTTTATTATCTCTCTATTGTTCTGCTCTTTTTTACTGTATTCTACAATGCAATGTTTTATTGTTACTAACCACCAGCAAACCATGACATCTATATCCACTTCAGCCCCGGAAGGATTTACACCCCTTCCTGACCAGAGCACCCTTTGCGATTCGGCACTGCGTTGCTTTAACTGACAAGTGCGTGGTCGTGCGATGGGGCTCCCAAACAAAATTGACGTCCTTTTTCCCCACAAATAGAACTTTCTTTAGGTGGTATTTGATCACCTCTGCGTTTTTATTTTTTGCGCTATAAATAAAAAAAGAGTAAATTTTGAAAAAAAAACACATTTTTTACTTTTTGCTATAATAAACATCCCCCAAAAATCTATATAAAAAAACATATTTTTTCCTCAGTTTAGGCCGATACGTATTCTACATAGTTTTGGTAAAAAAAAAAAAAAAAAAAAATCGCAATAAGCTTTTATTGATTGGTTTGCGCAAAAGTCATAGCGTCTACAAAATAGGGGCTAGTTTTATGGCATTTTTATACTAGAAATGGCAGCGATCAGCTATTTTTATCATGACTGCGACATTATTGCAGACACATCGGACAATTTTGACACATTTTTGGGACCATTGGCATTAATACAGCGATCAATGGTTAAGTGTGTCCTAGGGGACACATTCTAACTGTCTGGGGGATGAGCTAGCAGTGACAGGGAACAGACGATCAGAGTCCTGTCACTAGGCAGAACGGGGAGATGCTGTTCACATTGGCATCTCCCCGTTCTTCAGCTCTGTGACACGACCGCGGGTATCCCAGCGGCGATCAAGTCTGCAGGTCCCGCGGCAGGTGCGAGCGTGCACGGTGGGAAATTCAAAGTAACGTACGGGTACGTCACTTTGCCCAGCCGTGCCATTCTGCCAACGTATATTTGCTGACAGCGGTCGGCAAGTGGATATAAAAGCGGCCATACTCTGATCCTGTCACTCCTTATTACAGATCTGTTATCCAACAGTCCCCACTTCTAGCCACATGCTGATGTGTTCCATGGAAGGAGGACATTTTTGAAAGTAATCCATGCATCCAGCACCCTGCATGTAGATTAGGGGGAACGCATGGATTGGGGGGGGGGGGAGCGCCCATGTGCCCCTAATGGATAGGCCATCACTGATAAATGGCATGATTATCAGTGCAGCCCCAACAGTGCCCAGCAGTGACGCCAATCTGTGTCCAGCAGTGACGCCAATCTGTGTCCATCAGTGATGCCAATCTGTGTCCAGCAGTGACGCTATATCTGTGTCCATCAGTGAGGCCAATCTGTGCCCATCAGTGATGCAAGTCAGTGCTGCTTTTCAGTGCCCATCAGTGCCGACCACCAGTGCTGACCAGTGTTGCCTATCTGTGCCGCCTATCAGTGCCCATCAATGCCACCTATCAGTTCCCATCTGTGCTGCATATTAGTGCCTCCTCATCAGTGCCATCTCATTAGTGCCCATCAGTGAAGCCTATCAGTGCCCATCAGTTCAGCCACATCAGCGCCCATCAGTGAAGGAGAAAGATTACTTATTTACAAAATTTTCTAACAAACGAAGAAAACCTTTTTTTTTTCTTTTTTTTTTTTTCAAACTTGGTCTTTTTTTTTTTTTTCACAAAAAAGAAAAACCCAGTGTTAATTAAATACCACCAAAAGAAAGCTCTATTTGCGTGAAAAAAATGATAACATTTTCATTTGGGTACAGGTTTCCATGACCGTGCAATTGTAATTCAAAGTTGAAAATTGACCTGGGCAGGAAGGGGGTGAAAGTGCCCAGTATTGGCGTGGTTAAGAAGAATGTATATGGATATTATACAGTGTTGCATTGTTTCAGCTTGGATTAATGTAAATATGTATATACCATACCTCTCCACAGAGAGCAAGAACAGGGATCTGTTAATGTAAACAGATCCCTGCTCTGTCGGAAGTAGAGTGTGATCTGCTGTTCCTAGGAACAGGAACAGCGATCTCTCTCTACTCCCAGTCAGTCCCCTCCCCTCCACAGTTAGAAACACCTCCCTAGGGAACACTTAACCCCTTGATCGACCCCCTAGTGTTAACTCCTTCTCTGCCAGTGACATTTATACAGTGATCAGTGGTTATTTTTAGCTCTGATCACTGTAATAATGTCACTGGTCCATAAAAAAGTGCCAACGTGTCTAAACTGTCCACCACAATGTCGCAGTCCCGCTAAAAATCACTGATCGCCGCCATTACTAGTGAAAAAAAATATATATACATTATCTCACTAAAGTGAGTACACCCCACGCATTTTTGAAAATATTTTATTAGATCTTTTCATGTGACAACACTGAAGAAATGACACTTTGCTACAATGTAAAGTAGTGAGTGTACAGCTTGTATAACAGTGTAAATTTGCTGTCACCTAAAAATAACTCACACAACTATTAATGTCTAAACCACTACCAACAAAAGTGAGTACACCCCTAAGTGAAAATGTCCAAATTGGGCCCAAAGTGTCAATATTTTGTGTGGCCACCATTATTTTCCAGCACTGCCTTAAACCTCTTGGGCATGGAGTTCACCAGAGCTTCACAGGTTGCCACTGGAGTCCTCTTTCACTCCTCCGTGATGATATCACAGAGCTGGTGGATGTTAGAGACCTTGAACTCCTCCATCTTCCATTTGAGGATGCCCCACAGATACTCAATAGGGTTTATGTCTGGAGACATGCTTGACCAGTCCATCACCTTTACCCTCAGCTTCTTTAGCAAGGCAGTGGTCATCTTGGAGGTGTGTTTGGGGTCGTTATGTTGGAATACTGCCCTGTGGCCCAGTCTCTGAAAGGAGGGGGATCATGCTCTGTTTCAGTATGTCACAGTACATGTTGGCATTCATGGTTCCCGCAATGAACTGCAGCTCCCTAGTGCCGGCAGCACTAATGCAGCCCCAGACCACTTCCACCACCATGCTCGACTGTAGGCAAGACACTGTTGTGTTTGTACTCCTCACCTGGTTGCCGCCACACATGCTTGACACCATCTGAACCAAATACATTTATCTTGGTCTCATCAGACCAAATGACTTGGTTCCAGCAATCCATGTCCTTAGTCTGCTTGTCTTCAAACTGTTTGTGGGCTTTCTTGTGCATCATCTTTAGAAGAGGCTTCCTTCTGGGATGGCAGCCATGCACACCAATTTGATGCAGTGTGCCGTGTATGGTCTGAGCACTGACAGGTTTACCCCCCACCCCTTCAACTTCTGCAGCAATGCTGGCAGCACTCATACATCTATTTCCCAAAGACAACCTCTGGATATGACGTTGAGCACATGCACTCAACTTCTTTGGTCAACCATGGAGAGGCCTGTTCTGAGTGGAACCTGTCCTGTTAAACGGCTGTATGGTCTTGGCCACCGTGCTGCAGCTAAGTTTCAGGGCCTTGGCAATCTTCTTATAGCCTAGGCCATCTTTATGTAGAGCAACAATTCTTTTTTTTTCAGATCCTCAGAGAGTTCTTTGCCATGAGGTGCCATGTTGAACTTCCAGTGACCAGTATGAAAGAGTGAGAGTAATAACACCACATTTAAAAAACCTGCTCCCCATTCACACCTGAGACCTTGTAACACTAACGAGTCACATGACACCAGGGAGGGAAAATGGCTAATTGGGCCCAATTTGGACATTATTACTTAGGGGTGTACTCACTTTTGTTGCCAGTGCTTTAGAATTTAATGGGTGTATGTTGAGTATATAGTACAGTCCGTATAGTATATATATATATACAGTGCAGAGTATATAGCACAGTCAGTGTAGTATATATAATACAGTGCCAAGTATTTAGTGCAGTTCCTATAGTATATATAATTCAGAGTATATAGTGCAGTCAGTGTAGTGTATATATAATACAGTGGAGAGTATATAGTGCCAGCAGTGTAGAGTATATAATACATTGCAGAGAATATATTGCAGTCAGTGTAGTATACAGTATATAACACAGTGGAGAATATATAGCACAGTTAGTGTGGTATATATAATACAATGCAGGGTATATAGTGCAGTGCAGAGTATATATAACAACATTGAAGTTGTTAAGGGGAACCCTATGACAGAATTAAGAAAAAAATGGCCTGGGGTCCCCACCAAAATCCATGCCAGGCTATTTGGGTCTGGTATAGGTTTTAAGGGGAACGCCATGGCAAAATGTAAAAAATAACACCAGACTCTTAGCCAAGCAAGCAGCCTGGCAGGCCAGGAAAGGGGAGGGGGAATAAGCGAGGGCCCCCAGATCCCACCCCCCCTATGTGAATGGGTATCAGGTACATTGTACCCCTACCATTCACCAAAAAAAGTTTCAAAAAGTAAAAACCACGACAGACAGTTTTTGACAACTCCTTTATTAAAGAAGGAAAAAAAATAAAAATAAAAAAGAAAAGTGTCCCCATCTGACTGTGCACAAGTGCACAAAACAGGGTCCATAAAGATGAGCAAGTTTGGGATGAAGGAACTTGACTGGCCTGCACAGAGTCCTGACCTTAACTCAATAGAACACCTTTGGGATGAATTAGAGCTGAGACTGCAAGCCAGGCCTTCTCATCGAACATCAGTGCCTGACCTCACAACTGTGTTTCTGGAAGAATGGTCACACATTCCCATAGACACACTCCTATATCTAGCCTTCCCAGATAAGCTGAAGCTGTTATAGCTGCATAGTTGGTGGGCCAACTCAATATCTTTATTGAATATATGCCATTAACGTTCATATGCGTTTAAAGGCAAGCGTCCCTATAAGTTTGACAATCTAGTGTATATAATGTACGTTATAACAATGTATAAAATACTGTATCTATACTTGAAATTCTGCTTTAGACATATCAGTGATATTTAAGCAGCAGAGCCAGAGACTACAGGAAGTCCTGTGCAGAATCAAGAATTTTTGTTGGCATATTGAACAGATGCCGTGCCTTGAAAAAGTATTCATACGCCCTGTAATTTTCAACATTTTGTCATGTTATAACCAAAAACGTAAATGTATTTTATTGGGATTGTATGCGATAGACCAACACAAAGTGGCACATCATTGTGAAGTGATGATAAATGGTTTTCAAAAGTTTTTACAAATAAATATGTGAAAAGTGTGGCGTGCATTTGTATTCGCCCCCCCCCCTTCAGAAGTCACCTAATTAATAGAGTCCACCTGTGTGTAATTTCATCTAAGTATAAATGCAGCAGTTTCATTTAAGCCCTCCAAGGTTTGTTGGAGAACCTTTGTGAACAAACAGCATCATAAAGGCCAAGGAACACACCAGACAGGTCAGGGATAAAGTTGTGGAGACGTTTAAAAAAAAAATCCCAAGCTTTAAAACATCTCACAGAGACTGTTCAATCCATCATCTGAAAATGGAAAGAGTATGGCACAACTGCAAACCTACCAAGACATGGCCGTCCACCTAAACTGACAGGCTGGGCAAGGAGAGCAATAATCAGAGAAGCAGCCAAGAGGCCCATGGTAACTCTGGAGGAGCTGCAGAGATGTACTCAGGTGGGAGAATCTGACCACAGGACAACTATTAGTCGTGCTCTCCACAAATCTGGTCTTTATGGAAGAGTGGTAAGAAGAAAGACATTGTTGAAAGAAAGCCATAAGAAGTCCTGTTTGCAGTTTGCGAGAAGCCATGTGGAGAACACAGTAAACATGTGGATGAAAGTGTTCTGGTCAGACGAGACCAAAATTTAACTTTTTGGCCTAAAAGCAAAACGCTATGTGTGACATAAAACGAACACTGCACATCACCCTGAACACACCATCCCCACCATGAACCATGGTGCTGGCAGCATTATGTTGTGGGGATGCTTTTCTTCCGCAGGGATTCGGATGCTGCTCCGAGTTGATGGGAAGATGGATGGAGCCAAGGCAATCTCAGAAGAAAACCTATTAGAGTCTGCAAAAGACTTGGGACTGGGGCAGAGGGTCACCTTCCAGCAGGATAACAACCCAAAAAATACAACCAGAGCTACAATGGAATGGTTTAGATCAAAACATATTCATGTGTTAGAATGACCAGGTCAAAGTCCAGACCTAAATCCAATTGAGAATCTGTGGCAATACTTCAAATTGCTGTTCACAGACGCTCTCCATCCAATCTGACAGATCTTGCAGTATGAATACTTTTTCAAGGCACTGTATAATAAAAAAAGCTTTCATTATATCTTAACAGACCCAAAAGGGAACAAATATAATACATTCCTTGTTAAGATTTACATGCACTTTAAACCTTTAACCACTTGAGCTCCTGAAGATTTTACCCTCTTCATGACAGGACAGTTTATATATACTAAATATAACTGGTGGCTAAGGAGGGGACCAGGAAGCCGACCGCCGCATCCTTAACAACTGATGAGTCGTCAGCGGGCTTCCCCGCAGAATGTATAAAAAATAAAATAGGCAGTAAAAAAAAAAAAAAAAATTGTGAAAAAAAAATGGTGTGGGGTCCCCCCAGGTCCATACTAGGCCCTTGGGTCTAGTATAGATTTGGAGGGGACCCCCCCCACGCCAAAATAAAAAAAAAATGGTGTTGACCGCCCCAAGATTCATAGCAGACCCTTATCTGAGCATGCAGCCCGGCAGGTCAGGAAAGAGAGGGGACAAGTGAGCAACCCCCCCCCCCCCCCCGAACCATACCAGGCCACATGCCCTAAACATTGGGAGGTGGGTGCTTTGGGACGAGGGGCTCTGCCCCCCGTCCCAAAGCACCTTGCCCCCATGTTGATGGGGGCAAGGGTCTCTTCCCGAAAACCCTTGCTCAGTGGTTGTCAGGGGCTGTGGGCTTATCAGAATCTGGAAGCCCCAGATCCCGGCCTCCCCCCATGTGAATACGTATGGGGTACAATGTACCCCTACTCATTAACCCAAAAAAGTATTGTAGTGTGAAAAAATACAGTAGACAGTTTTTGATGAGTCTTTTATTAAAAATATCTTTTTAATAGCTTTTTCTTCTGCTCTTCTCCTTTCTCCTGTCTTCTTTGTCCAGTGTTCTTCCTCCACGTCGATGTCAAGCATGTCTTATATAACGATGGGGATGTGGCCATCGGTTGACATCACCCGGAGACCCCACCCCGTTGTGACGTCACAAACTCATTATGCTCTGGTTGGTGACATCACAAGGTGGCGGGATCTCCGGAAGATGTCATCCGATGGTCATGCCCCCATTGTTATCTAAGACATACTTGACATCGGCGTGGACACATCAGCAGGAACGCAGCATCAGAGGAGGGTCGACAGCGGGAGTGGCGGCAGAGGAAGAAGAACACCAGACAAAGAAGACAGGAGAAAGAAGAAGCAGAAGAAGGGAGGAGGCCGGGATATGGGGGCTTCCTTGTTAAAAGGGGTCTTCCATATTCCAATAAGCCCCCCTCCCCCGCCCCCAGACCCCGACAACCACCAGGCAAGGACTGTCGGGAAGAGGCCCTTGTCCCCATCAACATGGGGAAAGGTGCTTTTGGGTGAGGGGTGCAGAGCTCACTCGTCCCCTCCCTTTCCTGACCTGCAGGGCTGCATGCTCCGATAAGGGTCTGGTATAGATTTTGAGGGGACCCCATGCCATCTTTTTTTAAATGTTGGCATGGGGGGGGGGGTTCCTCCGAATCCATACTAGACTCAAGGGCCTGGTATAGACCTGGGGGGACCCCACACTGTTTTTTTTTTCACAATTTCTTTTCTATCTGGCAATTGTTTTTTTTTTTACATTCAGCAGGGAAGCCCGCTGACAGCTGATGACTCATTGGTTAAGGACGCAGCGGCCTGGCTTCCTGGCCCCTTTAGTAACCAGCTATATACAGTGCAAATGGTGGCAAAATCGCGGTAAAATTTCTGTATAAACGCATGTCCAAAAACGCGGCAAGCACAGCAGAAATGCTGAAAAGCAACATGCATTGATGTGAATCGAGCCTAACTGACACTGGGTGGGAACTGTTATTGACATCACACAGTGACATTAATACAATGATTAGTGGCAATACTATACACTGTCACTGTACTAATGACACTGAAGGAGATTTACTAAAACTGAAACTGGTGCAGCTGTTCATAGAAACCAATGCACTATTAACAAAAGCTTAGTTTGCATACATGCACATGTTGGAAGACATGCTTGTTATAGTCCAAAGCAAAATGTATGGATATACTGGGGAAAAAAAGGTTGCGCATAAGTTTCCCTGTAATAGAATACCGCTGAAAAAGTTGATAACATTGTTGAGATTTCAATTCAGAGCACAATATTTCTGGCAGGATCAATATTTGTGTTTCTCTACTTACAAGAAATGTAGCTAGCCTAAAAAAAAAAAGGAAAAAATGATTGCAGCCACCATTAACCACTTCAGCTCCAGAAGATTTACCTTCCTTAATGACCAGGCCAGTTTTTGTGATACGGCACTGCCTTATTTTAACTGATAATTGCGCAGTCATGAGACGCAAATGAAACTTATGTCCTTTTTTCCCCACAAATAGAGCTTTCTTTTGGTGGTATTTGATCACCTCTGCGATTTTTATTTTTAGTGCTATAAACAAAAAACTCAATTTTGAAAATAAAAACATCCAATAAAAAAAATATATAAAAAAATTCTTCATCAGTTTATACCAATATGCTTTCTGCTATATATTTTTGGTAAAAAAAAAAAATCCCAATAAGCGTATTTTGATTGGTTTGCGCAAACGTTACAGCGTTATAGCGTCTACAAACTATGGGATAGATGTATGGAATTTGTATTTATTTATTTTCACTAGTAATGGCGATGATCTGCAACCTATAGAGGGACTGCGGTATTGTGGTGGCCAAATCTGACACTGACACTTTTTTGGGGACCAGTGACACTAATACAGTGATCAGTGCCAAAAATACGCACTGTCACTGTGCTAAAGACACTGGCTGGGAAGGGGTTAACAGCAGGGGTGAGCAAAGGGTTAACAGTGTGCCTAGCCAGTGTTTGTGTGTTGTGTGGGAGGTGCTTTTACTAAGGGAAGACATGGATCCTACAGTAGTCTCTGCTTAGCAGAAACACAGGTTCCATGCCTTCCCTACTGACAGTATGGCAATCTGCCTTGTTTACATAGGCAGACTGCTGTTCTGCCTCTGTAATGTATGGTCAGCAGGTACAGGTGTTTTTTTTTCGAGTCTGCATACAGTGGTGTGAAAAAGTGTTTGCCCCCTTCCTCATTTCCTGTTCCTTTGCATGTTTGTCACACTTAAGTGTTTCGGAACATCAAACCAATTTAAACAATAGTCAAGGACAACACAAGTAAACACAAAATGCAATTTGTAAATGAAGGTGTTTATTATTAAAGGTGAAAAAAAATCCAAACCATCATGGCCCTGTGTGAAAAAGTGATTGCCCCCCTTGTTAAAACATACTATAACTGTGGTTGTCCACACCTGAGTTCAATTTCTCTAGCCACACCCAGGCCTGATTATTGCCACACCTGTTCACAATCAAGGCATCACTTAAATAGGAGCTGTTTGACACAGTAAGGTCCACCAGAAGATCCTTAAAAGCTACACATCATGCCGAGACCCAAAGAAATTCAGGAACAATTGAGAAAGAAAGTAATTGAGATCTATCAGTCTGGAAAGGGTTATAAAGCCATTTCCAAAGCTTTGGGAATCCAGCGAACCACAGTGAGAGCCATTATCCACAAATGGCGAAGACATGGAACAGTGGTGAACCTTCCCAGGAGTGGCCGGCTGCCCAAAATTACCCCAAGAGCGCAGCGACGACTCATCCAAGAGGTCACAAAAGACCCCACAACAATGTCCAAGGAACTGCAGGCCTCACTTGCCTCAGTTAAGGTCAGCGTTCATGCCTCCATGATCAGGAAAAGACTGGGCAAAAATGGCCTGCATGGCAGAGTTCCAAGGAGAAAACCACTGCTGAGCAAAAAGAACATCAAAGCTCGTCTCAATTTCTCCACAACACATCTTGATGATCCCCAAGACTTTTGGGACAACATTCTGTGGACCGATGAGACAAAAGTGGAACTCTTTGGAAGGTGTGTGTCCAAGTATATCTGGCGTAGAAGGAACACTGCATTTCATAAAAAGAACATTATACCAACAGTAAAATATGGTGGTGGTAGTGTGATGGTCTGGGGCTGTTTTGCTGCTTCAGGACCTGGAAGACTTGCCGTGATAAAAGGAACTATAAATTCTGCTGTCTACCAAGAGATCCTGAAGGAGAATGTCCGACCATCTGTTCGTGTACTCAAGCTGAAACGAACTTGGGTTCTGCAGCAGGACAATAATCCTAAACACACCAGCAAGTCCACCACCGAATGGCTGAAGAAAAACAAAATGAAGACTTTGGAGTGGCCTAGCCAAAGTCCTGACCTGAATCCTATTGAGATGTTGTGGTATGACCTTAAAAAGGCCGTTCATGCTCGAAAACCCTCTAATGTAACTGAATTAGGACAATTCGGCAAAGATGAGTGGGCCAAAATTCCTCCAGGACGCTGTAAAAGCCTCATTGCACGTTATCACAAACGCTTGGTTGCAGTTGTTGCTGCTAAGGGTGGCCCAACCAGTTATTAGGTTTAGGGGGCAATCACTTTTTCACACAGGGCCATGATGGTTTGGATTTTTTTTCACCTTTAATAATAAACACCTTCATTTACAAATGGCATTTTGTGTTTACTTGTGTTGTCCTTGACTATTGTTTAAATTGGTTTGATGTTCCGAAACACTTAAGTGTGACAAACATGCAAAGGAACAGGAAATGAGGAAGGGGGCAAACACTTTTTCACACCACTGTATTTTTTAGCAATGATCACTGTATTGGTGTCACTGGTCCCCAAAAAAGTATTAAAAGTGTCACAAAATGCCCAATTTGTCCATCTCAATGTCACAGTCCCACAATAAGTCGCTGATCACTGCTAGTAAAAAAAAAAAAAAATTTCAGTATATGTACCATCGTTTATAGATGTTATAACTTTCAATATCTACTCAATATACACTTATTGGGATTTTTTTTACCAAAAATATGTAACAGAATACATATTGGTCTAAATTGATGAAGAAATTAGATTTTTTTGTTGTTTTTTATTGGATATGTGTTATAGCAGAAAGTAAAGAATATATATTTTTTTATGTTTTTTTTTTGCTTGTTTATAGCACAAAAAATAAAAATAAATGTATTTGGGTACAACATTGCGCAGCCAAACAGGTTTCAGTTAAAGAAACGCAGTGCTGTATTTTGCACATAATGGCCTGGTCATAAAAAGGGGGGGGGGGGTAAACCTTCTGGAGTTAAAATGGTTAAAAACTAAATGGGTTTTGTTGTTGGGTTAATTAACTTTGCAAACTTTAGTATGGATTATTATTATTATTATTATACACGATTTATATAGCCAACAGTAGTGATGGACGAACTTCCGACGGGATGTTTTGCAAACGCAATCCACGAACGTGCCCAAATGTTCGCGAACCACAAGGTTTGCGGCGGTCCCCGTTCACTTTAATGGTACTCACTTTAATGGTACTTACTAGCTGTGCACACATAGTCCCACAACATGGACACTGACATAACAAAAGTATTAAGTGAATCTGGGATCGACAACGACAAGCATTCTTTTTTTATCTGTGAAATTTTGACAATTCAAGAGCGCATGAAGGCCATGGAGAGGCAAGGTCAGGGCAGGCTATGAAGGGGGTGCAGGAGATGATCAGTGCCACAGTCAGGGCAGCGCAGTCCTGTGCCAGTGTCCCAGTGTGCCAACCTGTGCTTGAGCCCATGACCCCTCCCTCTGCCCGGCCCTTACCCCCACCTATGCAGGGCTCCACTGTGGTGGTCCGGAGGTGCCAGTCCAGTGCTGATCTTCAGCCATGGTGCTGGCACTGCCTGCTGATTGGCTTCTCCACTGCTATCTCCCTCACTTACGCCAGCACAGAGATAGAGAGCACCGACACCAGCACCGATATAGAGAGCACTGACACCAGCACCTTCTGCAATTTGCCACTTTGGCTCAAGCCTGTTGCTCCTGCCCTACCCCTGCGGAAGGGCCTGCCTCTTCCTCTGCCTGTCATTTTTTAAATGACCCTGTGACGAAAGTCTCTAGAGAAGTGCAGTATGTATGTGGAATAAGGTATATAACACCCCGCTTCAATCTGTCGTTTTGGGGGGGCCACTAGTCTATCACACCAGTTATAATACTTTTTTTTTTATTGCGTTTGTCACTCTTTGTAGTATCGCTGCAGAACCACTCAGCAGTCACAATGCTGCACAGTGGAAATGCACTATACTATGCTTTCTATATTTGCAAGTATTTTTTACACCCCTATATACTGCACACCAAATAGTACACATATACCAGTCCTTAAAAGGACCTTTGTGGACCTAATAGTAGCTAGCTAGTAGCTAGTGAATTGCAGACTGTCCCTGCTCCAAACACCAAACTGTCCCTCCCTACACTGAGAAACGACAGCTGCAGAATCGGTCGGCAGCACTGCAGTGCACTATAATATGCTTTCTATATTTGAAAGAAAGTATATTATAAGTGTATTACAACCCTATATACTATACACCTACAGTGGTGTGAAAAAGTGTTTGCCCCCTTCCTCATTTCCTGTTCCTTTGCATTTTTGTCACACTTAAGTGTTTCGGAACATCAAACCAATTTAAACAATAGTCAAGGACAACACAAGTAAACACAAAATGCAATTTGTAAATGAAGGTGTTTATTATTAAAGGTGAAAAAAAATCCAAACCATCATGGCCCTGTGTGAAAAAGTGATTGCCCCCTAAACCTAATAACTGGTTGGGCCACCCTTAGCAGCAACAACTGCAACCAAGCGTTTGCGATAACGTGCAATGAGGCTTTTACAGCGTCCTGGAGGAATTTTGGCCCACTCATCTTTGCAGAATTGTCCTAATTCAGTTACATTAGAGGGTTTTCGAGCATGAACGGCCTTTTTAAGGTCATACCACAACATCTCAATAGGATTCAGGTCAGGACTTTGGCTAGGCCACTCCAAAGTCTTCATTTTGTTTTTCTTAAGCCATTCGGTGGTGGACTTGCTGGTGTGTTTAGGATCATTGTCCTGCTGCAGAATCCAAGTTCGTTTCAGCTTGAGTACACGAACAGATGGTCGGACATTCTCCTTCAGGATCTCTTGGTAGACAGCAGAATTCATAGTTCCTTTTATCACGGCGAGCCTTCCAGGTCCTGAAGCAGCAAAACAGCCCCAGACCATCACACTACCACCACCATATTTTACTGTTGGTATAATGTTCTTTTTATGAAATGCAGTGTTCCTTCTACGCCAGATATACTTGGACACACACCTTCCAAAGAGTTCCACTTTTGTCTCATCGGTCCACAGAATGTTGTCCCAAAAGTCTTGGGGATCATCAAGATGTGTTGTGGAGAAATTGAGACGAGCTTTGATGTTCTTTTTGCTCAGCAGTGGTTTTCTCCTTGGAACTCTGCCATGCAGGCCATTTTTGCCCAGTCTTTTCCTGATGGTGGAGGCATGAACGCTGACCTTAACTGAGGCAAGTGAGGCCTGCAGTTCCTTGGACGTTGTTGTGGGGTCTTTTGTGACCTCTTGGATGAGTCGTCGCTGCGCTCTTGGGGTAATTTTGGGCGGCCGGCCACTCCTGGGAAGGTTCACCACTGTTCCATGTCTTCGCCATTTGTGGATAATGGCTCTCACTGTGGTTCGCTGGATTCCCAAAGCTTTGGAAATGGCTTTATAACCCTTTCCAGACTGATAGATCTCAATTACTTTCTTTCTCAATTGTTCCTGAATTTCTATGGGTCTCGGCATGATGTGTATCTTTTAAGGATCTTCTGGTGGACCTTACTGTGTCAAGCAGCTCCTATTTAAGTGATGCCTTGATTGTGAACAGGTGTGGCAATAATCAGGCCTGGGTGTGGCTAGAGAAATTGAACTCAGGTGTGGACAACTACAGTAATAGTATGTTTTAACAAGGGGGGCAATCACTTTTTCACACAGGGCCATGATGGTTTGGATTTTTTTTCACCTTTAATAATAAACACCTTCATTTACAAATTGCATTTTGTGTTTACTTGTGTTGTCCTTGACTATTGTTTAAATTGGTTTGATGTTCCGAAATACTTAAGTGTGACAAACATGCAAAGGAACAGGAAATGAGGAAGGGGGCAAACACTTTTTCACACCACTGTATACCATTCCTTAAAAGGACCTTTGTGGACCTAATAGTAGCTAGCTAGTGAATTGCAGACTGTCCCTGCTCCAAACACCAAACTGTCCCTACACGGAGAAAAGACAGCTGCAGAATTGGTCAGCAATGCAGTGCACTATAATATGTTTTCTATATTTGAAAGAAAGTATAAGTGTATTATAAGCCTATATACTGTACACCTATACCAGTCCTTAAAAGGACTTTTGTGGACCTAATAGTAATAGCTAATTAGCTAGCTAGTGATTACACTGACTGTCCCTGCTCCACACAATGTCCTTTCCCTACATTGGCAAAAGCCAGAATGTAAAATGGCCGCCAGATCCGGTCTATTTATAAAGGTAGGGGGTATGTCCATGTGCTGAAATGTCTCAATTGGCTGTCCTGTACCCCATGACACATGATGTGTCATGGGTCAAAGTTCTTCACAATGTAAACAAATATGTCCGCCGCAAACCGACCGCCAGGCGAACTGCAAGGCCATCCCTAGCCAACAGTTTATGCAGCTCTTTACAATGTATAGGGGGGGCAGCACAATTCCAGTACAATACAGAAGGGACAGAAGAGCCCTGCTCATAGAGCTTACATTCTAAAAGGGAGGAGGTGGTGGTACAAAAGGTAATAGATGCAGGGAATGATTTGATGGGGGTGATTTGAGGGCTATTCAACTAAAAAGACATTTCTGAAATAAGACAATATATTTTACGTAGAAGACATAAAGATAAGACATTTTTTTTTTTTTTTTTTTTGTTGAGAACGTCCTCCAAGATGTTTTTAGGTTGGTCCATGAATCGTACATTGACTGACCGGGTCTCTGTGGTTGGTTTAAGGAACTCTTCTCTTGACCAAGCATTTGGTTCCCCAGTGGGTTAACCTGGAAAAGTGATTCCTCAGCCTGGTTGTTGAGTAGATTAGATAAATAGAATGAAGGCATGGACACACTGTCCAAAAAAATTAATATTAACAACTTGCAAAGTAATGTATAAAAATATGTTACCATTAAATCAGAAAGAACTTGCAAAAGGTAAGTCATAAAACAGTAGGCAATGCTTTTCAGAACATGATAAATTGGGTCTAGCTGAGTTTTAGAATTGGTACTTGATTTCATTCTGTGCAGATGAAGATGCAGGAAGACAATAAGAAAGGCGAATGAGAACATTTGTACGAAAAATGGTACAATGTTTGCAGAAGTTATATGATAGGAATATCTTTTTTTTTTTTTTTCTTTTTTTTTTTTTTTTACCACTCAGTGTAAGTTTATTTACTTGCTATGGGACCACCTCAGCTTTCAGCTCAGTGTCCCTTCCAACAATCACATCATAGTGGTAAGTATTTTTTTTTTTTTTTTTTTTTTGGAGTGTTGATACCAGGCTTACTGTTTTTCATGTTAATCTTGTAATCCCTCTCTGTCACACACTCCCATCTTCTTCCTACCCCTTTCCCCTAACCTCCCCCCCCCCCCTCCTACCTATCTGTGGACCACCTTTTTCTATTTTTTCCATAAGTACTTTAATTTCTATCCCAATTGTACCTTGTAGTATCTTAACTGTACCTATTTAGGGCTTCCTCAACCCCTCTGAGATGAGCCATTTCTTCCTGAAATCTACCCAGCACTTCCATTTCCCTATAATTGGAGTAATACTCTGTTCTTCCCGGCTACTTCTTAAACACTCCATTTTATAGGTCTTTTCTACCGAATCCACCCATTCCCACATTGACGGAACTTCCTTCTCTTGCCATTTCTTCGGTATTAATTTTTTACCTGCATTCAGCAGGTGGGGGATCACTGATTCCTTATATTGTCTGAGCCCGATTCTTGTCCCATGGAATAACACTACCCAGGGATCAGCCTTCACCTCTTTGCCTGTAATCTCTTTGATGTGGGCTATAATTTGGTTCCAATAAGTTTTTATTTTTGGACAACTCCACCACAAGTGTGCCATCGTGCCCACCTCTCTACATCCTCTCCAACATTCCCTGGCGCCATCCTGCTGAAACTTGCTTTTCCTTTCTGGGGTATAATACCATCTCATCAGACATTTAGCGCTCATTTCAGCCGTTCTGGCATCTACCGCCGAGCCATGCACTAATTTAAATATTTTCTTTACTATTGTGTTTTCTAATTGTGATCCTAATTCCCTCTCCCATTTTTTGATGTACGCAGGTACCCCCAGCTCTACTCCCTCTAACAACATTCTGTACCATCTCGAAACAACTTTCTTTGCTGTCTTTAATGTACAGAGTTGTTCCAACGGGGTCAGATTTTCCGCTGTTCTAACCCGCACAGGGAGTTTTTTGATAAAACTCGAGAGCTGAGCGTACCTCCACTCATCAATTATCATCATCTCTTTTTTTTGTGCCAACTCGTGATATGGTGCTAGTCCCTCCCCTTTCATTACATCTTTTAATTTTACCTCCTCTTTAACCCAGTTTCCTCCTATTTCCTGACATCCTGGTAAGAAAAAATTATTATTCTTTAATGCTATAAGTGGTGAATTATATTTTCCGTTAAATTGCCTATATATCTTATCCCAAATCCGCAGTGTGTTTCGTGTAATATTATTCCCTTCCAAAAATACACTTCTCTCTAAAGGGGGATTCCAAATTTGCTTATCTAATTTTGTTCTATGATAGGAATATCTTAACGCTAAGCTATTATCATTGGTAGTGTCTATATAATCTGTAAAATTATTGAGCTGATAGAAAACGATGTCATAGATGAGTACGGAACCAAAAAGGAAAGAAACTAGTACACTAATTAAAATCAGAATTCAAACCCTCTGTACTATTGACTTCTTCAAGCATTGAAAAATGATGTTATGGAAGCTGCAGATCTTGAAGCAGAAGACAGCAGAGAGTAAAGCAGATAAATGTGCACAGCAATAACCAATTGAAATTAAAATAAAACCAACCCATCTAAGTACTGTGCCTGAAATGTAAGTTCTTTGATGGTGAAGGTTCAAGATGGAATATGTAATGCATGAAACCTGAAGGATCACCCTGGATACTCCTAGTGCAGTGATGACTTGGTCAACAGTGGTCAGTTGTCTTCTCTTCATCCAATCCATGACACTCGCAGCTACAATGAATGAGTGTATCATTAACTCCACTAGACCGAGAAGTCCTAACCCAACAAGAAGACCCATATAATGGGCATTATTATTTTCCTCTGTAAAAGGAGCCATCTGCCCACCAATGTTCAAGGGAGTTATTCCGATGAAAGAACGGTTTCTCTGCCTTTTTCATAAGTGATCTTGCTGTATAGTCATTGCAATATTTGACTGTGTAATGCAAAACATCATGCAAAATGTTGATTCCTGTTCTCATATTTATGGTAACACAGTTTGACATTAGGAAAATAGGATTTACATCAATGGATTTTTTTCCAAAGAAACCTTAGTGAATACAGTACTTGCTAGTAAATACTTAAAGTGAGATAGAGATCTATCACATACATGCTATATTTAAATGTGTTGAATTGTTTGAAAAAAAAATAAAAAAATCAATAAAATGTTCAAGCCTACAGCAATTCAATAATTTAAAGCAACTAAAATGCCATAAGCTAATATTCTTGTACAGTAGTTAAGAAATTTAAGGGAAATGTAATTGTAAAAGTGTGAGTTGAGATGCATTCCAGGTATGGCTATATTATACAGAGTTGTGTTGTGGATTGGATTAACGTAAATATGTCTATACCATACCTGCAGGGCCATCTTTAATATTGCCCTATGCAAAAATTTTCTTGCAATTCCCCCCCCCCCCCCCCCCATGCAATTTCAGTCTCCACCTGCTCTGAGTTATACATTAAATAACAGCTAGACTCAAAATCATTTTACGGAATCAGATCAGGCAGCGATTGTGATTGATTGCCAGAGGTTACAGTTGATCATTACCGACTGGCTGCTAGAGGTTACAGCCCACATTATGGCTCACTGTTTACAGGGGGGATCGAAAGTTTGGGCACCCCAGGTAAAAATGTGTATTAATGTGCATAACAAAGCCAAGGAAAGATGGAAAAATCTCCAAAAGGCATCAAATTACAGATTAGACATTCTTATAAATATGCCAAAAAAAGTTAGATTTTATTTTCATCATTTACACTTTCAAAATTACAGAAAACAAAAAAAATGGCGTCTGCAAAAGTTTGGGCACCCTGCAGAGTTAATATCTTGTACTGCCCCCTTTGGCAAGTATCACAGCTTGTAGCCAGCCAAGAGTCTTTCAATTCTTGTTTGGAGGTATCTTTGCCCATTCTTCCTTACAAAAGTGTTCCAGTTCTTTGAGAATTCTGGGCTGTCTGTCACGCACTGCTCTTTTAAGGTCTATCCATTGATTTTCAATAATGTTGAGGTCAGGAGATTGTGAAGGCCATGGCAAAACCTTCAGTTTATGCCTCTTGATGTAATCCCCCATGGATTTTGAGGTGTGTTTAGGATCATTATCCATTTGTAGAAGCCATCCTCTCTTTAACTTTAGCTTTTTCACAGATGGCATCAAGTTACCATCCAAAATTTGCTGAAATTTTATTGAATCCATTTTTCCTTCTGCTCGTGAAACGTTCCCTGTGCCACTGGCTGCAATACAACCCCAAAGCATGATTGATCCACCCCCATGCTTAACAGTTGGACAGAGGTTCTTTTCATTAAATTCTGTGCCCTTTCTTCTCCAAACGTACCTTTGCTCATTCCAGTCAAAAAGTTCTATTTTAACCTCATCGGCCCACAGAACTTGTTTCCAAAATGCCTCAGGCTTGTCTATATGTTCATTTGCAAAGTTCAAACACTGATTTTTGTGGTGAGGACGTAGAAGAGGTTTTCTTCTGATGACTCTTCCATGAAGACCATATTTGTACAAGTATCTCTTTATAGTGGAATAGTGTACCACAACTCCAGTGTCTGACAGATCTTTCTGGAGGGATCGTGCAGTCAAACGTGGGTTTTGAATTGCTTTTCTCACAATCCTGCGAACTGTTCTGTCTGATATTTTTCTTGGTCTTCCAGATCTTGCTTTAACTTCCACTGTTCCTGATGACTGCCATTTCTTAATTACATTCCAAACAGAGGATATTGACATCTGAAAACGCTTTGCTATCTTCTTATAGCCTTCTCCAGCTTTGTGAGTGTCAACCTTTTTCAGTTTCAGTTTTCTAGACAACTGCTTAGAAGAACCCATGGTGCCGATTGTTGGGGCAAGGTCAGATGAGTTTGGCCATTTAAAACCTTTGAGATTGACATCACCTGGTCTTCCCAGGCGATGATTAAGAACAAAGCATGACACTGGCAGGTCTCAGCTTTGCAAAGGGACAGTGCATGCTATAAATTCTGCAGGGTGCCCAAACTTTCGCAGACACCATTTTTTTGTTTTCTTTCATTTTGAAAGTGTAAATGATGGAAATAAAATCTAACTTTTTTTGACATATTATAAGAATGTCTAATCTATAATTTGATGCCATTTGGAGATTTTGCCATCTTTCCTTGGCATCGTTATGCACATTAATACACATTTTTACCTGGGGTGCCAAAACTTTCGACCCCCACTGTATTTACTAGAGGTTAAAGCACATGACTTCTGCTTGTTGACGGGTTGGTAGAGATTACTGTACATCAATTCTGCTCAGAGATTGGTTGCTAGAGGTTACTGGACATCCTTACCACTCACCAATTTGTTGCTAGAGGTTACTGCGCATTATTACTGCTCACTGATTGGTTGCTAGAGGTTACTGTATATCCTTACCGCTCAATGGCTGGTTGCAAGAGGTTAGTGCATATCATTACTGCTCACTGATTGGTTGCTAAAGGTTACAGCACATCATCTCCTCACTGCCTGCACACCATGGACTGGGGAGGTGAGAGAACCCATCAATAGACACATCCTAGGACTCCTGGGATCAGTGGCAATGCTGGGGGAGGGGGGTGTGTGATCAGTAGTAATGCTGGGGGGTTAGTGGGATCAGTTGCAGTGGTGGGGGATGGGATTTGTTAGGAGGAAGTGTACTGTGGCAAATTCTGAATCATGTAGAGCTAATGTGGATATCTTTGTCAAGTATATATTGGGGGATTCTACACTGACCACCAATGTGAGGGGGGATTTACACTGACCACCAATGTGAGGAGGGATTTACACTGACCACCATGCAACAGGGGATTTTACATCACCCACCAATATAAAGAGGAATTTCTACACTGACACCACTGTAATAAGAGTATTTACACCAACCACCAGTGTAAGGGGGAATATACAATGACCTCCATGTAATGGGGAATTTACACTGACAACCATTGTGGAGGAGTTTGTACTGACCACCAATGTAAGGTGACACTTCTACACCGACAACCAATGTTAGGGGGGATTTACACTAAACACCAATGTAAAGGGGAAGTCACACTGACCACCAAAGTAAAGGGAAATGTACACTGATCACCAATGAAGAACTTACACTGACAACCAATGTAATGGGGTATTTTGCATCAACAACCAATAAAGGGGGATTTCTCCACTGGTCACCAATGTAAGGGAGGATTTTCACTCACCGCCAATTTAAATGGGCTTCTACATGGACCACCAATGTAAGGGAGGATTTGAAACTGACCACAAATGCTAGTTTGCATTTTTTACTGATTACCAATATAAAGAGAAGTTTCTACACTGGCCACCCATGTAATGGGGATTTACAGTGACCACTAATGTAATAGGAGTATCACAGTAACCACCAATGTAATGAGGGATTTACACAGACCACTAATGTAATAGGAGCATCACAGTAACCACCAATGTAATGAGAAGATTTACATTGGCCACCAATGTAACTGAGACATTTAGCCTGCATTCACATTTGTGTGTGTCAGGAACTAATGCAAAATTGCTTTCCTGACACCACAGAAATGTGCTGCTCTTTAACAGATACACTGCATTGCCATTAGTTGTTAATGACACCCTCACGCATTTGCTGAGATGTGTGCATTCACATGCACCAAAATTCACAGCACTGTGACACCATGTTAGTTTGAAAAAGGGTTCCATCTTCAATTTGCTTACCTTTGCAGAACAGGCTGACGTTAGGCTTAATGGGCACAGTTGTAGCCAGGACTTTTTTTTACAGGGGATGCCCACAATCTGACTTACATCTTAGTGCAGACCTCTGGGAAAATCAGTAAGCCAATCACACAGACAGAAAATGACATTTGCAGGGGGGGGTTCTCTGTCAACATCTGTGTACAGAACACCAGGTAGCCATCATATTGCATTGAATTATAAAGAAATTGAAAAGGAAAAGTATTTTTTTAATAACATTTAATTACAATATCACTTGTACAGTGGTGTGAAAAAGTGTTTGCCCCCTTCCTCATTTCCTGTTCCTTTGCATGTTTGTCACACTTAAGTGTTTCGGAACATCAAAACAATTTAAACAATAGTCAAGGACAACACAAGTAAACACAAAATGCAATTTGTAAATGAAGGTGTTTATTATTAAAGGTGAAAAAAAATCCAAACCATCATGGCCCTGTGTGAAAAAGTGATTGCCCCCTAAACCTAATAACTGGTTGGGCCACCCTTAGCAGCAACAACTGCAACCAAGCGTTTGCGATAACGTGCAATGAGGCTTTTACAGCGTCCTGGAGGAATTTTGGCCCACTCATCTTTGCAGAATTGTCCTAATTCAGTTACATTAGAGGGTTTTCGAGCATGAACGGCCTTTTTAAGGTCATACCACAACATCTCAATAGGATTCAGGTCAGGACTTTGGCTAGGCCACTCCAAAGTCTTAATTTTGTTTTTCTTCAGCCATTCGGTGGTGGACTTGCTGGTGTGTTTAGGATCATTGTCCTGCTGCAGAACCCAAGTTCGTTTCAGCTTGAGTACACGAACAGATGGTCGGACATTCTCCTTCAGGATCTCTTGGTAGACAGCAGAATTCATAGTTCCTTTTATCACGGCAAGTCTTCCAGGTCCTGAAGCAGCAAAACAGCCCCAGACCATCACACTACCACCACCATATTTTACTGTTGGTATAATGTTCTTTTTATGAAATGCAGTGTTCCTTCTACGCCAGATATACTTGGACACACACCTTCCAAAGAGTTCCACTTTTGTCTCATCGGTCCACAGAATGTTGTCCCAAAAGTCTTGGGGATCATCAAGATGTGTTGTGGAGAAATTGAGACGAGCTTTGATGTTCTTTTTGCTCAGCAGTGGTTTTCTCCTTGGAACTCTGCCATGCAGGCCATTTTTGCCCAGTCTTTTCCTGATGGTGGAGGCATGAACGCTGACCTTAACTGAGGAAAGTGAGGCCTGCAGTTCCTTGGACGTTGTTGTGGGGTCTTTTGTGACCTCTTGGATGAGTCGTCGCTGCGCTCTTGGGGTAATTTTGGGCGGGGAAAAGGGGGAAGGTTCACCACTGTTCCATGTCTTCGCCATTTGTGGATAATGGCTCTCACTGTGGTTCGCTGGATTCCCAAAGCTTTGGAAATGGCTTTATAACCCTTTCCAGACTGATAGATCTCAATTACTTTCTTTCTCAATTGTTCCTGAATTTCTTTGGGTCTCGGCATGATGTGTAGCTTTTAAGGATCTTCTGGTGGACCTTACTGTGTCAAGCAGCTCCTATTTAAGTGATGCCTTGGTTGTGAACAGGTGTGGCAATAATCAGGCCTGGGTGTGGCTAGAGAAATTGAACTCAGGTGTGGACAACCACAGTTATAGTATGTTTTAACAAGGGGGGCAATCACTTTTTCACACAGGGCCATGATGGTTTGGATTTTTTTTCACCTTTAATAATAAACACCTTAATTTACAAATTGCATTTTGTGTTTACTTGTGTTGTCCTTGACTATTGTTTAAATTGGTTTGATGTTCCGAAACACTTAAGTGTGACAAACATGCAAAGGAACAGGAAATGAGGAAGGGGGCAAACACTTTTTCACACCACTGTATATGTTATGTTTATTTTTTTATTTGCTATTTTTTTCCAATGAAGGTGAAATTACCTTTTAAGGAAGGGTCCCTACATAAATGTGTCTCTCATGTCTAATTCAAATGTAATGCTTTTTAAGCTTTATTGACTCTTATATTAGGGATGTTCACCTGTTCGCCAAATAGCGAACAATTTGGGGTGTTCGCGGCAAATTCGAAAACTGCAGAACACCCATTAAAAGTCTATAGGAGAAATCAAAAGTGCTCATTTTAAAGGCTTATATGCATGGTATTGTCATAAAATGTGTTTGGGGACCTGGGTCCTGCCCCAGGGGACATGTATCAATACAAAAAGTTTTAAAAACTGACGTTTTTTCGGGAGCAGTGATTTTAATAATGCTTAAAGTGAAACAATAAAAGTGTAATATTCCTTTAAATTTCATACCTGGGGGGTGTCTATAGTATGCCTGTAAAGAGGCGCATGTTTCCCGTGCTTAGAACAGTCTGAGAGCAAAATGACATTTCTAAAGGAAAAATTAATTTAAAAGTACTCGTGGCTATAATGAATTGTTGGTCCCGGCAGGGCCGCTGATAGGCCATTACAACTGGCCCTGCTGTACCGGGGGGGCCCGGGCAACCTGAACATCAAAGTAAATTCGATGTAAAAAAAAAAAGCCACCGATCAGCCCAGCCTTGACGCCATCCTACCGTTAAACGCCCACCCATCCCCCATCCACCGCCCCACCCCAACCTCTCTCTCTCTGCGTGAGAAGAAGTAGCAGAGAGAGCAGGGGCCGGGCAATCCCATTCCAATCGAAATATTGTGCACACTCAAGAACAGGGAGGAAGTGACTCTGCAGTGCTGGGGCCAAGGCAGCTAACAATTACACAGGTGAGGTGTGTGCTTGCTTGGGGGGCTTCAACATCTACTACTACTGCAGTTACCCTGCAACACTTACCCTGCAACACTTACCCTGCAACACTTACCCTGCAACACTTACCCTGCCATAAATAACCTGCCAATACTCTGCAATAAATACCCTGCCAATACTCTGCAATACATACCCTGCCAATACTCTCCAAAACACCATTTTATTTATTCATTATTGGTTTGCATTACATATAGATATTAAAGAGGTCTGTTCTCATCTGAAAACAGTATTTCTTTTGGATAATCAAACCTATAACTGGCTGGAGAAAAACAAATATCACTTGTAGAAAAACCTACACTTTGTTTCAAGGTGGGGTCTGGGGAGGGGCAATGGGTGGGGCCAGGGGTGGGGCTGAAGGAGGGACCAGGGGCGGGGCCAGGGTGGAGCTGAAGGCGGCCCCGTCAGGTAGGCTGTACGGGGCCCCATGATTTCTATCAGCGGCCCTGGGTCCCGGCAATACACATAAAAGTTCATTGATAAAAACGGCATGGGATTCCCCCACAGGGGAACCCCAAAGCAAAAAAAAAAAAAAAAAAAAATGCGTGGGGGTCCCCCCAAATTCCATAACAGGCCCTTCAGGTCTGGAATGGATTTTAAGGGGAATCCCGTGCCAAATCTCTTTAAAAAAATGGCGTGGGGCCCCCCCAAAAATCCATACCAGACCCTTAACTGAGCACGCAACCTGGCAGGCCACAGGAAAAGAGGGAGGACGAGCGAGGGAGGACGAGCGAGCGCCCCCCCCCCCCCCCAAACCGTACAAGGCCACATGCCTTCAACATGGGTTAGCCCCCCCAAAGCACCTTGTCCCCATGTTGATAAGGAGAGGGGCCTCATCCCCACAACCCTTGCCCGGTGGTTGTTGAGATCTGCGGCCGGGGGGCTTATCGGAATCTGGAAGCCCCCTTTAAAAAGGGAACCCCCAGATCCCGCCCCCCATGTGAAATAGTAACAGGGTACAAATGTACCCCTGCCATTTCATAAAAAAAAAATGTGTGAAAATGGTAAACAAAAAGACAATACACGCCTTGGGACAAGTTCTTGATTAAAAAAAATAAAACTGTCCCGCAAAGTCTTCTTTTTCTTCTCCAGGTCCGACGGACTCATCCTTACTTTTATATACATTAGACAAGTGGTCATTTTGTCACTTTTGTGTAGCAAAAAAAAAAAGTTCCATTTACTGTAAACTAGAATAAAAAGAACTCAGTACTTTATTACAGACTTATTTTAAGATCTTGTACCTAGAGTACATGCTATTCTATTTACAAACCTCATGATTTCACTGTCCTGCTTGAAAGGGAAATATGTACCTGGAAATATCTTAGTAGCTGCCATTTCTGGCTGTTTGCATAATGAAATCCTGTCTGCAACTTTGCTAACCGCTGAGTCTCAATCACTGCCTAAAGCGCCTTGTTTATTTGCAATTGTGTTTGTTGTGTTGTTGTGTGTTTGTGTAGTATAGCAACATTTTTATTCAGGTTACAGTCAGCTGCAGATTGCTCAGCACACCGTGTATCATAAACAATTGCCATGTTTTTTTTTTTTTTAGTTTTTTTCATAAAATTTACCATTTTATTATGAATTTATTATGAATTTTTTTATCATAAACAAATATATATATATATATATATATATATATATATATATATATATATATATATATATATATATATATATATATATATATATATATATATATATATATATATTTTTTTTTTTTTTTTTTTTTTTTTTTCATTTTCCAATAATTTGTATTATGAATTGCAAGTTGGGTACAAAAATGCTTTCCCAGTATGAAACAAAAGATTACAGTAGCCATCCAATTTCTAAGGGTGTCTGAACTATATTTTTATGAGTGATTCCAGATGACATTTTCCATGTATTATAGATTGTATAAGAGGATCCAGATCAGTGTGTGGAAACGAAAAGGAGACTCCAGCATGAAGAAAGTTTCCCTTAGCTAACCACTTGCCCTCAGGAAGATTTACCCCCCCCCCCCCCTTCCTGACCAGGCCAGTTTTTGCAATACGGCATTGCGTTACTTTAACTGACAATTGCGCCGCCCTGCAATGCTGTACCCAAACATAATGTATGTCCCTTTCTTCCCACAAATAGAGTTTTTATTTTGTATTTGATCACCTCTGTGGTTTTTATTTAAAAAAAAAAAAAATTCTGCTATAAAACATCCAATAATAAAAAAAAAAAAATACGTTATTTATCAATTTAGGCCAATTTAGGTATTCTGCTACATATTTTTGGTAAAAAAATAAAACAATAAGTGTATGTTGATTGGTTTGTGCAAAAGTTATATCGTTTACAAACTATGGCATATTTATTTTTATACTAGTAATGGCAGCAATCAGGATATAGCTGCAGGCAGTCGGGGCGCTAACTGACACTTTTTGGGGACCAGTGACACTAATGCAGTGATCAGTGCTAAAAAATATGCACTGTCACTGTACTAATGGCACTGGCTGAGAAGGGGTTAACATCAGGGGTGATAAAAGGGTTAGCTGTGTGCCTAGTCAGTATTCGTGCACTTTGTGAGAGGTGCTTTTACTAGGGGAAGGCATTGATCCATGTTTCTGCTTTGCAGAGACACAAAATCCATGCTTTCCCATCTGATAGAACAGTAATCTGCCAAGTTTACTTGGGCAGATCGCCAGGGCTATCTTTAATAGTTATTGGACCCTGGGCAAGCATTTTTTTTGGGCCCCCACCATGCAATTCCGCTCCCTACTTCCGCTCCCTGATCGATTGCTAGAGACTACTGCACATCATTGCTGCTCCCCCATTGGCTTTTGGAGCTGTGGGGGGGGGGGTGATCAATGGCAATGGGGGGAGGGGGGGTTATTAGTGGCAGTGCTAGGGCGATGGGATCAGTGGCAGTGCAGAACCCCCCCCCCCCCCCTTACATCAAAGTCCCCATCTGAAATCATGGTCCCAGAGTAACTTTTCTTGTATTAAAGAGGAAGTAAACCCTGATGAGTTTACTTCCTCTTTGATTCCCTGCAAAGGCAAAGCCTAATGGACTACTATGCTTTACATAGTAGTCCATTATGTGTCACTTACCTGACACAGGAGCCAGCGATGTCACCGTTGTCCCTTGTAGTCCAGAGCATCCATCTTCTCGGTGGGTCTTGGTGGGTCTCGCTGCTCCGCCGCTGTCATTCGATGAAGCCACAATGACGTCACTCCCGCGCATGTGCACGGGAGCCACTACTCGCGGCATATGCCGTAGACAGCGGTGCCTGTATTTTGGCAAATATCTCCTAAACCATGTAGGTTTCTTGGACCTACAGGTAAGCCTTAATCTAGGCTTACCTGTAGGTCAAAGGGATTTGTAAGGGTTTACAACCACTTTAAGGTCCCCAGAGCCACCAAAATTAAATAAGGATTCTCAGAGTTAGCCCCCCTATCAAGGTCCCCAGTGCCCCCCTCCTTACTTTATGGTCACCAGAGCTCCCTCCTTGCATTAGGGTCCCCAAAGCCCCCCTCCTTACATCAGTGTCACCAGAGAGCCCCCCTCTATACATCAGGGTCACCAGAGAGCCCCCCTCAATACATCAGGGTCACCAGAGAGCCCCCCTCCATACATCAGGGTGACCAGAGAGCCCCCTCCTTACATCAGGGACACCAGAGCCCCCCTTGTTACATCAGGGTCCCCAGAGAGCCCCCTCCTTACATCAGGGTCCCCAGAGAGCCCCCTCCTTACATCAGGGTCCCCCAAGAGCACCCAGGGCCCCCCTCCTTACATCAGGGTCCCCCAAGAACCCCCAGGGCCCCCCTCCTTACATCAGGGTCCCCAGAGAGCCCCCCTCCTTACATCATGGTCCCCAGAGAGCCCCCAGGGCCCACCTCCTTACCTCAGTGTCCCCAGAGAGCCCCCTCTTTACATCAGGGTGCCCCAAGAGGCCCCTGGGCCCCGCTCCTTACATCAGGGTCCCCAGAGTGCCCCCTCCTTACATCAGGGTCCCCAGAGAGCCCCCGTCCTTACATCAGGGTCCCCAGAGAGCCCCCCGTCCTTACATCAGGGTCCCCAGAGAGCCCCCCGTCCTTACATCAGGGTCCCCCAGAGAGCCCCCTCCTTACATCAGTGTCCCCCAGAGAGTCCCCCTCCTTACATCAGTGTCCCCCAGAGAGCCCCCCTCCTTACATCAGTGTCCCCCAGAGAGCCCCCCTCCTTACATCAGGGTCAACAGATCCCCCTCATTACATCAGGGTAACCAGAGCCCCCCTCCTTACATTAGGGTCCCCAGAGAGCCCCCTCCATACATCAGTGTCCCCAGAGAGCCCCCTCCATACATCAGTGTCCCCAGAGAGCCCCCCTCCATACATCAGTGTCCCCAGAGAGCCCCCCTCCATACATCAGTGTCCCCAGAGAGCCCCCCTCCATACATCAGTGTCCCCAGAGAGCCCCCCTCCATACATCAGTGTCCCCAGAGAGCCCCCCTCCTTACATCAGGGTCCCCCAGAGAGCCCCCCTCCTTACATCAGGGTCCCCCAGAGAGCCTCCTCCTTACATCAGGGTCCCCCAGAGAGCCCCCTCCTACATCAGGGTCCCCAGAGAGCCCCTCTTTAAATCAGGGTCCCCAGAGAGCCCCCCTCCTTACATCAGGGTCCCCAGAGCCCACCTCCTTACATCAGGATCCCCCGAGAGCCCCCAGGGCCCACCTCCTTACATCAGTGACCCCAGAGAGCCCCCTCTTTACATCGGAGTCCCCACAGAGCCCCCTCTTTACATCGGAGTCCCCACAGGGCCCCCTCTTTACATCAGAGTCCCCACAGGGCCCCCTCTTTACATCAGAGTCCCCACAGGGCCCCCTCTTTACATCAGAGTCCCCACAGAGCCCCCTCTTTACATCAGAGTCCCCACAGAGCCCCCTCTTTACATCAGAGTCCCCACAGAGCCCCCTTCTTACATCAGAGTCCACAGTGAGGATCCTCCTTACAGTGTCCCCAGAGAGCCCCCTCCTTACATCAGTGTCCCCACAGAGCCCCCTCCTTACATCAGTGTCCCCACAGAGCCCCCTCCTTACATCAGTGTCCCCACAGAGCCCCCTCCTTACATCAGTGTCCCCACAGGGCCCCCTCTTTACATCAGAGTCCCCACAGGGCCCCCTCTTTACATCAGAGTCCCCACAGGGCCCCCTCTTTACATCAGAGTCCCCACAGAGCCCCCTCTTTACATCAGAGTCCCCACAGAGCCCCCTCTTTACATCAGAGTCCCCACAGAGCCCCCTCCTTACATCAGAGTCCACAGTGAGGATCCTCCTTACAGTGTCCCCAGAGAGCCCCCTCCTTACATCAGTGTCCCCACAGAGCCCCCTCCTTACATCAGTGTCCCCACAGAGCCCCCTCCTTACATCAGTGTCCCCACAGAGCCCCCTCCTTACATCAGTGTCCCCACAGAGCCCCCTCCTTACATCAGAGTCCACAGTGAGGATCCTCCTTACAGTGTCCCCAGAGAGCCCCCTCCTTACATCAGTGTCCCCAGAGAGCCCCCTCCTTACATCAGTGTCCCCACAGAGCCCCCTCCTTACATCAGTGTCCCCACAGAGCCCCTCCTTACATCAGTGTCCCCAGAGAGCCCCCTCCTTACATCAGTGTCCCCACAGAGCCCCCTCCTTACATCAGTGTCCCCACAGAGCCCCCTCCTTACATCAGTGTCCCCACAAAGCCCCCTCCTTACATCAGTGTCCCCACAGAGCCCCCTCCTTACATCAGTGTCCCCACAGAGCCCCCTCCTTACATCAGTGTCCCCAGAGAGCCCCCTCCTTACATCAGTGTCCCCACAGAGCCCCCTCCTTACATCAGTGTCCCCACAGAGCCCCCTCCTTACATCAGTGTCCCCACAGAGCCCCCTCCTTACATCAGTGTCCCCACAGAGCCCCCTCCTTACATCAGGGTCCCCCGAGAGCCCAAAGGGCCCACCTCCTTACATCAGGGTCCCCCGAGAGCCCCCAGGGCCCACCTCCTTACATCAGTGACCCCAGAGAGCCCCCTCCTTACCTCAGGGTCCCCAGAGAGGCCCCCTCCTTACATCAGGGTCCCCAGAGAGGCCCCCTCCTTACATCAGGGTCCCCAGAGAGGCCCCCTCCTTACATCAGGGTCCCCAGAGAGGCCCCCTCCTTACATCAGGGTCCCCAGAGAGGCCCCCTCCATCAGGGTCCCCAGTTAGCCCCCTCTTTAAATCAGGTTCCCCCGGAGAGCCCCTCTTTAAAGGGGTTGTAAAGGTAATTGTTTTTTCACCTTAATGCATTCTATGCATTAAGGTGAAAAAACATCTGACAGTGCCGGCGCCCACAGCCCCCCCGTTTTACTTACCTCACCCCTCGAAAGTCCCGCGCTCGTCCCCCGATGTCCTTTCCACCGTTCAGCCTGGCCGCTGATTGGCTGGAGTGGATGGATGGAAAGCAGCGCAGCCATTGGCTCGCGCTGCTGTCAATCACATCCACTGAAGCAGAGCGCTGGGGGGCGGGGCCGTGTGATACAGCGAGCGGCTATAGCCGCCGGCTGTATCACGGGAGCACACCTGCAGGTGCTTCTCACCATGCGAGCTCCCTCGCACGAACGTGAGAAGCACCTGCGGGAGGAAGCCGAGACAGCCATCGAGGGACCCCAGAAGAGCAGGTTCGGGGCCACTCTGTGCAAAACGAGCTGCACAGTGGAGGTAAGTATAACATGTTTGTTATTTAAAAAAAAAAAAAATAATAATTCACTTTACAATCCCTTTACATTGGCCGGGTGGGAAGTGGTTACATATACGGCCGGGTGGGAGCTCTCTACTTCTGATAGGACATTCAGGAACGTCCTTCAGAAGGAGGGGGATCGCGCACGCGCATGCCCGCGCAGCGGCGCCATCCCGATGTGCTCGTGTCACCCGGACACGGCACATCTCGGATCGGCAGGAGGGCTCTGTGATTGTCCCTCCTGATCACATGACGGCTGTGTCCAATCACGGCCGTCATGTGATGTAAACAAACAGCCGGTTGCTAGGCAATCGGCTCCTCCTCCTCACACAGAAGTCATCACTGAGGAGAGGAGAGCAGATCGCTGCAGCCGGCTGATGATCAGTGAGTATGAGCTGTTTTTACAGCTTTTTACTAACTGATCACTAGTCTAGTGTAATACACACATCACCACAATACACATGTCACCACACATGTCCCCAAATAATAAAACACATGTCCCCCACATATGTCCCACTAAAATCACATGTTCCAATGATTATCTGCACACATCTGTACATGATCATTTGCGTACATATGTCCGTGATCACACAAACCAATTATTATACACTTAACGGAATTTTTTTTTACCAAAAACATGTAGCAGAATACATTTTGGCTTAAATTTATGACAACATTTGATTTTATTGGATTTCTTTTAAAATAAAAAAAAGCAAATATTGTTTTTTTTTTTCAAATTTCCACTTTTTTTGCGCTTATATCGCAAAAAATAAAAAACGGAGTTGTGAATAAATACCACCAAAATAAAGCTCTATTTGTGCGAACAAAATGATAAAAATTTCATTTGGGTACAGTGTAGCATGACCGCGCAATTGTCATTGAAAGTGCGAGAGCGATGAAAGCTGAAAATTGGGCTGGGAAGGAAGGGGGCGAAAGTGCCCTGTATTGTAGTGGTTAAATCAGGGTACACAGTGCCCCCTCCTTACACAAGGGTCCCCATAGAGCCCCCAGGGCCCCCCTCCTTACATCAGGATCTTCAGATCCATCCCCCTTACAACAGGGTGTGCACATTTGCCACTTCCTCAGGATCCCCTTCTTATATCAGGGACTCCAGAGCTGTGCCTCCTCTAAAATAAATCAGAGCTTTTCCTTACCTTCCTGGAGTTCTCTGAGCTGGCACTGGACTGGCAGTAGCTGCAGCAGCCAGGTCTGGAGGGAGAAGCCCCGTGCTCTTCCACTGAACACAGAGGGGTGGAAGGGCACAGTCAGTCAGGCAAGCCATGGGGCACTGGCAACAGCAGAAGCAGCCCAGTCTGGAGCAGGAAATCCCGCGCTCATCCATTGAACACAGTGGGCGGAGTCAGACAAACCATGTGGTTGGTTTCTAGATGCTGAGTGGTCGTGACCTAGCAACCAACCACCACTAACAGCTGCAGGGGGAGCCAGGAGGTGGCAGCAGCCAGGACTGCAGGGTAAAGTTCCGCTCTCCACTGAAAGCGTGGGCAGAGTCAGATTAGCCACGAGGTTAGTTGCTAGATGCCGGGCGGTCCTAGCAACTAACCACTATTGGCAGCAGCAGTAGGTGGGAATTCAGCTGCGTCACTGTGGCAGGAAGAATGTCAGATCTATGGCAACACTAGTGCGGGCTCAAGGGGTTCCTGCTTTGGGCCCCAAACAACAGCTGCCCCGCGGGAGGGCGTCATATGACGTCCTCCCATTTAAACAGGGAATGCGCGCGATCGTGCGCACACATCCCTGTTCCTTAGGTGGCGGCATGTCACGGAGACACCGCTCGCTACCGAGGGGGGTGAACAGCCATTGGGCATGGCTGCTTACCATGTGATCACAGCCAATCACAGATAGTTACACCCCCACTGTGCATGGTTTGTGCGCACGAGCGTGCTGCGCATGCACGTCGGTGGCGGTGTGTTCCCGGGAACACTGCTCGTCACTGACGCTGGTAAACAGCCTTTGGCTGTCTGTTTACCCATGTGATCGGCTGTGAAAAGCTAAATGTAAACAAATTGCGGTAACGAGATTTTACCGGGTTCTCCTCCTCACACACCAATCGTGTGTGAGGAGGAGATTGCGGTAACATCTCGTTACCACTTACAGTGTACACCAATCACACTGATTGCCCCCCCCCCAATAAAGAGGACCTATCACCACCCATCATAGTACCTGTCACAGTCCATCAGAGTACCCGCGTGCCTTTCACAGCCCATCAGAGTACCTGTCACAGCCCATCAGAGTACCAGAGTACTTGTCACAGCCCATCAGAGTACCCAAATACCTGTCACAGCCCATCAGAGTACCCGAGTACCTGTCACAGTCCATCCGGGTACCAGAGTATCTGTCACAGCCCATCAGAGTACCAGAGTACCTGTCACAGCCCATCAGAGTACCTGAGTACCTGTCACAGCCCATCAGAGTACCTGTCACAGCCCATCAGAATACCCGAGTACCTGTCACAGTCCATCAAAGTACCCGAGTACCTGTCACAGTCCATCAGAGTACCCGAGTACCTGTCACAGCCTATCAGAGTACCCGAGTACCTGTCCCAGTCCATCTGAGTGCCTGAGTACCTGTTCCAGTCCATCTGAGTACCCGAGTACCTGTCACAGCCCATCTGAGTACCCGAGTACCTGTCACAGTTCATCTGAGTACCTGAATGCCTGTCACAGTTCATCTGAGTACCCGAGTACCTGTCAAGGTCCATATGAGTACCTGAGTATCGCCGCCCTTCAGAGTACCCAAATACCAGTCACCAGGCCATCAGAGAACATGTCACCAGACCATCAGAGTACCCGAGTACCTGTCACAGCCCATCAGAGTACCTGTCACAGCCCATCAGAGTACCCGAGTACCTGTCACAGTCCATCTGAGTGCCCGAGTACCTGTCACAGTCCATCCGGGTACCAGAGTATCTGTCACAGCCCATCAGAGTACCAGAGTACCTGTCACAGCCCATCAGAGTACCCATCAGAGTACCAGAGTACCTGTCACAGTCCATCCGGGTACCAGAGTACCTGTCACAGCCCATCAAAGTACCCGAGTACCTGTCACAGCCCATCAGAGTACCCGAGTACCTGTCACAGCCCATCAGAATACGCGAGTACCCGACATAGTCCATCAAAGTACCCGAGTACCTGTCACAGCCCAACGGGGAAGTTACTGGATTAAGGAACAACCGGAAGTGACGCATAGAGACGTTTGCAACATCACACATTGTTTGATCTGCCTGTTGTTTTCAGCATTGTTGTAAGTAGCCATTTTTTAAACATAAATAAACCTATTTGAGAGTGAGACATATTACGCTATGGGATCTTCCTGTTTATTCCCCGCTTTCATTTGTTGTGGATGATCTGGCGAACTAACCAACTGGGTGCCATTATTGCAATACAGCACTCTTAAGGACATCATCCCTAGTTACCACACTCAGGAGGACTCATCATTAGAAATATCTGAGAGGCATTTCTTACCCAGTTAGAGGTAAGCGCATAGAGAGCACTGAGTTGTGCACACGAAGAGTACACAGTGGATGTCACCTGAAGAGTTTGTCTGTGACATTGCTGCACACCAGCACTTTTTGCACTAATTTGCACGTTTACTGTTTATGGATGGACTTTTATGGGTATCATTACTCAATATAAATAGGACTGTATTGGTGCATTTAAAGGCGTCCACAAAGGATCATTTGATACTCAGAACTTTATGATAATCTTGCACCGTTTTGCACTATTTAGTGTTCATTCAATTATTATTTAATGTTTAGCATCTGATGATGATTTGCATGATTTTGCACTATATTAACTGTTTGTTTTAATTATTTGCACAGCAGTAGCTATTTTATTCACTTTATGAATTTATGGTAAAGTGTTTTTTGAAAATAATTTATTTGCGTAGTTTGCATAGTAGCAGTTTGCACAGCAGCTAAATAATCGCATGTACAGAAAATAATTTATTTGCGTAGTTTGCACAGTAGCATTTTGCAAAGCAGCTAAATTATTGCATGCACAGCAAATTATTTATTTGCGTAATTTGCACAGTAGCAGTTTGCACAGCAGCTAAATAATCGCATGCACAGCAAATTATTTTTTTGCATAGTTTGCACAGTAGTATTTTGCACAGCAGCTAAATAATCGCATGCACAGCGAATAATTTATTTATGTAGTTTGCACAGTAGAAGTTTTGCACAGCAGCTAAATAATTGCATGCACAGCAGTAATTTGCATTAGGATTCACAAATAGTATTGATACAATTATTGATTTATTGCACTTTATCTATGAAGTAGAATACATATCAAACAAGGATTTTCCATCTTTGTAGTAATATTTGGTATATAGTTTGCGCTGATCACCTTTTTTATTTACTGTTGTTCAAGTGCATGGTATACACTTTAGGTCTAGCAGCAATCTAACCGACATAGCACATTCAGATATTTCTCACTTTGATAGCGCAAGGGAACCCCATTTTTCTAGATTAGTGGCTAACACTGCTCAATTTGACAGTTGGTAAAGTGGTGTGTGACAACGGTGCCAATCTGCTTAGTGCATTGAAACAGGGTAAAATTACGCATGTGCATGGCACACGTTGTCAAATACCCTGGGGTCCAGGACATCTTGCGGCAGGCAAGGAAAATCTCGGCCCATTTCAGAAGATCTTACACGGCCATGGCTCGCCTTGCTGACATTCAGCGGCGACACAATCTGCCGGTCAGAGGTCTTATTTGCGATTACCCGACGCGATGGAACTCAACCTTCTATATGCTCGATAGGCTGCTCCAGCAGAAACGCGCAGTTAACGTCTACCTGTATGAACTCTGTGGCAGAACAGGTTCTGGGAGATGTTTTTTTTTCACCACGCCAGTGGCTGCTCATGCGTGAAGCATGCAGACTTCTGCGGCCTTTTGATGAGATCACCAAACTGGTCAGTCGCAGCCATGGTGCCATAAGTGACATGGTACCTTATGCCTTCTTTATGGAGCGTGCATTGCGTTGTGTCATTGATAAAGCCGTGGAGGAGCAGGAGCGGGAAGATGAGGAAGTCGCAATACTGGATGAATTCCCAGGGGGGCCTACTCTATCTGAGACAAGTCAACAACAGGCGTCTGAAGAGGAGTCAGAGGAGGATGGTGCCGGGGCTGATGAGGAGGAGCAAGAAGAGCATGCTTTAAACCTTTCTGGGATCCCTGTTGTGCGTGGATGGGGAGAGGAGAACAAGGAGGACGACATTATCTTGGATGATGAGCAGGAGCCTGGCCACCACACCGCTTCCAGTTTAATACAAATGGGGGCCTTCGTGCTCCAGTGTTTTAACAGGGACCCCCGTATAAAAAGCATAAGGGTCAAGGACCAGTACTGGGTGGCAACGTACTTAGACCCACGGTACAAACACAAAATGGCGGAAATGTTACTACCGTCACAGGGGGCTGTCAGAATGCAGCACTTCCAGGCCTTGCTTCGAGAAATGCTGCATTCTGCTTTTGCGTGCGCAGGCAGAGGAGCAATTCCCACTCCCAGAGAAAGAGTTGCGGGTACCAATCCAACAGCGCCTGCAAGAAGAGGGCGGTTTGAAGATGTGTTGGTGACTTCTGATATGAGGTCATTCTTTCAGCCGACTCATCGACAGGTCTCATCCGGATCCAGCATCAGGGAACGCCTAGACCGACAGGTGTCCGACTACATCGGGTTAATGGCCGATGTGGATGCTCTGAGGAGTGATGAACCCCAGGACTACTGGGTGGGCAGGCTTGACCTCTGGCCAGAGCTTGCCCAATTTGCAATGGAACTGTTGGCTTGCCCCTCGTCCAGTGTCCTGTCCGAAAGGACGTTCAGCGCAGCAGGGGGATCGTGACCGATAAGCGCACTCGCCTAGCTCACGACAGTGTTGACTAGCTCACATTTCTAAAAATGAATGATGCATGGATCTCGGAGGAATTCAACACATGTGACCAGTAGACCATGTATATCTCTATAAACGATTTATTTAATCAAGCACACAGACCTTTTTTCTACATTTGGCTCACTTCCTTGCACAAAAAAAGCACACCGTACTATATGCCCATACCCTCCTGTTTGAAGAGGTTGAGCGGTGTCATATTTTTGGGGTCCAGCAGCAAGTTGCTGGTATCAGTGCTGTTGTCAGTGCTCTATATCACGGTGCTGGTGTCAGTGCTCTCTATCACGGTGCTGGTGTGGTGTCAGTGCTCTCTATCTCGGTGCTGGTGTGGTCTCAGTGCTCTCTATCATGATGCTGGTGTCAGTGCTCTCTATCACGGTGCTGGTGTCAGTGCTCTCTATCTCGGTGCTGGTGTCAGTGCTCTCTATCTCGGTGCTGGTGTGGTGTCAGTGCTCTCTATCTCAGTGCTGGTGTCAGTGCTCTCTATCACGGTGCTGGTGTGGTGTCAATGCTCTCTATCTTGGTGCTGGTGTGGTGTCAGTGCTCTCTATCATGGTGCTGGTGTCAGTGCTCTATATCAGGGTGCTGGTGTCAGTGCTCTATATCATGGTGCTGGTGTCAGTGCACTCTATCACGGTGCTGGTGTCAGTGCTCAATCTCATGGTGCTGGTGTCAGTGCACTCTATGATGGTGCTGGTGTCAGTGCTCTATATTATGGTGCTGGTGTCAGTGCACTCTATCACGGTGCTGGTGTCAGTGCTCAATCTCACGGTGCTGGTGTCAGTGCACTCTATCACGGTGCTGGTGTCAGTGCACTCTATCACGGTGCTGGTGTCAGTGCTCTATATCACGGTGCTGGTGTCAGTGCACTCTATCATGGTGCTGGTGTCAATGCACTCTATCACGGTGCTGGTGTCAGTGCTCTCTATCACGGTGCTGGTGTGGTGTCAGTGCTCTCTATCTCATTGCTGGTGTCAGTGCTCTCTATCACGGTGCTGGTGTGGTGTCAGTGCTCTCTATCTCGGTGCTGGTGTGGTCTCAGTGCTCTCTATCACGGTGCTGGTGTCAGTGCTGTATATCACGGTGCTGGGGTCAATGCACTCTATCACGGTTCTGGTGTCAGTGCTCTATATCACGGTGCTGGTGTCAGTGCACTCTATCACGGTGCTGGTGTCAGTGCTCTATATCATGGTGCTGGAGTCAGTGCACTCTATCACGGTGCTGGTGTCAGTGCTCTATATCACGGTGCTGGTGTCAGTGCACTCTATCACGGTGCTGGTGTCAGTGCTCTATATCACGGTGCTGGTGTCAGTGCACTCTATCACGGTGCTGGTGATCATCTCCTGCACCCTCTTCATAGCCTACCCTGACCTTTCCTCTCCTCCATTGCCTTCATGTGCTCCTGAGTCCTGAATTGTCAAAATTTCACAGATAAAAAAAGAATGCTTGTAGTTGTCGATCCCTGATTCACTTCATACATGTGTTATGTCAGTGGCCATGTGGTGGGACTATGTGTGCACCGCTAGTAATTATTTTGTGGCTGGAAACATGACCTGTAGGTTTTTAAAGTTCGCCTGCCATTGAAGTCAATGGGGTGCACCTCGAACTTTGTGGTTCGATAACTTTCGACCGCGTTCACAGTTCGTGTTCGCGAAGCGTCCCGTCGGAAGTTCGTCCATCTCTAATACAGAATTTGCAATGTCCTTATAGAGGAAGTAAACTCTCCCACTCTGATGCTTCTTTTCATTTAGTCCATTATAATAAGTAATTATCAAATTATAGCCACTGTAATCCAGCCCAAATCGCATATTACTTACTGTTTAAAGAAACTTTAAAAAAACTTGTTTCCAGGGATTAGGCAGCGACATCTTAAGTATTGTTTTCTGAGTCCACAGTGGAGTGTATTTCCGCCCTTACATTGAGCACTTCCTGTACTGTTAACCAAGCCTCCTTCTCAATCCAACGTTCCTATGGCAACCCTGCTTCCTGTTCATAGCTGACTTGTTTTATTTCATAGTATTTACTTGTGCTGATTGTCTAATGTTTGCTTCAGTCTTATCAGCTTCAGCTGATAAGACTGCAGTAATGGACAGCTTTACACTGTATGTGAGGTCACATGATCACATGGTGTGTAGGAGTAAGCTCTGAATGATTCTGCAGCCTCCTGGGAGTTCAGTGTTGTGCCATAGGAAGTCCTGATAACAGGTAGATAAGCACATAGAGAGTGTGGCATAAATCAGGGGAGATCTGGGCATGCTCAGTGACATCATTCTAAGGAACAAAAAGGATTACAACAATACTAAGCAAGTAAGGAGATATCTACAAGTAGTGTTCATTAGGGTTTTTTTATGCTGATTTACATGGGACAAAATGGCAGGCCACAGGAAAAGAGGGGGGGCGAGAGAGCACCCCCCCTCCTGAACCGTACCAGGCCACATGCCCTCAACATTGGGAGAGTGCTTTGCAGGTAGCCCCCCAAAGCATCTTGTCCACATGTTGATGAGGACAAGGGCCTCATCCCCCCAACCCTTGCCCAGTGGTTGTGGGGGTCTACGGGTGGGGGTAAATCGGAATCTGGAAGCCATCTTTATCGAGGGGACCCCCAGATGCCGCCCCCCCCAGGTTTCTATTACATCAGAGGGGGCGGGGTCACCCGCACATCACCAGGGAAGCCTGGGTTTTTCCTTGCATCAGTAGGGGGCAGGGTCAGGTGATGGGTGGCCCCGTCCTCCTCAGCTAAGAGACCTGTCAGGCTGCTGGGATTCCCACGGTGTCTCTGGTGGAGACAATATGCGCTGGACATCATCGTTGGACCCTGGACCCAGAGAGGAGAGATCATCCATCGGTAGAGAGATGATCACCCATCGCAGGATACCAAGAGTGGATTACCACCACTAAAATATTTTTTTTATTTTTAATAAAGGACTTATCCCAACGGTGTCTGTGTGTTTTTTTTTTTACAATTTTTTACACTTTCTTTGTGAAATGGTAAGAGTACAATCATTACCATTTCAAACAGGGGGGGGGTGGGATCTGGGGGTCCCCTTGTTAAAGGGGGCTTCCAGATTCCGATAGGTCGCCCGCCGGCAGACCCCCACAACCACCTGGCAAGGGTTGTGGGGATGAGGCCCTTGTCTCCATCAACATGGGACAAGGTGCTTTGGCGGGCCTCCCCCAAAGCAGCCTCCCGATGTTGAGGGCATGTGGCCTGGCCTCCCCCCATCCTTTCATTTAGCCTACCAGGTTGTGTGCTCAGATAAAGGGTCTGGTATGCATTTTGGGGGAGCTCAACGCCATTTTTTTAAATTTGGCACGAGTTCCCCTTTAAATCCATACCGGACCTGAAGAGCCTGGTAAGTGAATTTGGGGGGACCCCCATGCATTTTTTTTTTAATTTGACACGGGGTTCCCCTTAATATCCATACCAGACCTGAAGAGCCTGGTAATTGAATTTGGGGGGACCCCACACATTTTTTTTTTTTTTTATCAATGACTTTCAATGACTATTCTCTGTATTATGGGGAGCTGACAATCCATTATAGCTGCGAGTGCTTTTAAATGACTTTTTTTCCATCAGAAATGACACTTTGTGCAGGGACAGTTCTAAATATGGGAAACATGTGCCCCTTTACAGGCATACTATACACACCCCCCAGTACGAAATTTAAAGGAATATTACACTTTTATTGTTTCACTTTAAGCATTATTAAAATCAATGCTCCTGAAAAAAACATCTGTTTTTAAAAGTTTTTTTTGCATTGATACATGTCCCTGGGGCAGGACCCAGGTCCCCAAACACTTTTAATGACAATAACTTGCATAAAAGCCTTTAAAATTAGCACTTTCGATTTTTCATGTTCGAGTCCCATAGACTTTAACGGTGTTCGAATGTTCGAACAAATGTATTGCCTGTTCGCATGTTCTGATGCGAACCGAACCGAGGGGTGTTCGGCTCATCCCTAATCTTGAGCGAGTATTAGCATGGATTCATATTGGATCTGGCTATGAGGTCTTTCATGTCCAAGCAGCCCTGCTAAAATCAGATATCAGAAATGGAAATTGGTTTAACCTAAATTTCACTGTAAACCAGTTGAGAATTTTCCAAATTTACACAGTACAAAAAAATAAAATAAATTAAAAACTTCTATCGATAGAACCCTAAACCCGCAGATCCAAAAGATAAAAGAAAATCCTTATAGTGTCTTTTGGAGACAAACAACTCTTATTTTTGGTGATATCACCTAGCAAAACTTATTTTATTTTTAATGCAATCCATAAACCAAAAATGTAATAAAACAACAAACAAAATGTTCTACGTTGATAAGTGTTAGTTTATATATTATATATATATATATATATATATATATATATATATATATATATATATACATATATTTATTTAATGTACATAAAAAATATACATATACTGCTGCGTACACACAATCCGAACGTGTGTGGGCTAATCTGATCGTTTTTTCGGTAAAAAAAATGAGACGGACCTAGAAATAGAAAATGTTTCAAATCTGTCCGACGAACTCAACTCCTATCGGGAAAACCGTTCGACTGTGTGCTGGTCCGAACGTACCAAATACAACGCAAGGCAAGCTATTGGCTACTGGCTATTGAACTTCCTTTTTTAGTCCCGTCTTATGTCATCACGTTCAAAATGGACGGACTTTCGAAACGGATTTAGTCCGTATGTGTGTGGGCATGTCCGTTCGTTTGGAAGGTCCTTCGGAACTCCGCTGAAAGTCTGTCGGGAGGACCGTTGGACCTAGTCTGCCGGAAAGTCCGGTCGTGTGTACGCGGCATTATTCTATAATTTCTCCTGTTTAAAATGACACAAAAATTATTATTATGGTACAAAGCATTGAAAAGTTATTTATGAATGTAATAAAGTTTGTTTTTTTGTTTTTTTCTCAATTTTGCGCTTTTATCTAATGCAAAACAAAACAAAGAAAATAACATACAAGTGACAACAAAGAAGTTTACAAATTAATAGTTGGGAAAAAAAGAAATATAAAAAAAAAACATCAGGAGAGTACACCCTCACATTTTTGTAAATATTTTATTATATCTTTTCAGGTGACAACACTGAAGAAATTACACTTTGCTACAATGTAATGTAGTGAGTGTACAGCTTGTATAACAGTGTAAATTTTATGCCCCCTCAAAATAACTCAACACACAGCCATTAATGACTAAACCGCTGGCAACAAAAGTAAGTACACCCCAAGTGAAAATGTCCAAATTGGGCCCAAAGTGTCAATATTTTGTGTGGCCACCATTATTTTCCAGCACTGCCTTAACCCTCTTGGGCATGGAGTTCACCAGAGCTTCACAGGTTGCCACTGGAGTCCTCTTCTACTCCTCCATGATGACATCACGGAGTTGGTGGATGTTAGAGACCTTGCACTCCTCCACCTTCCATTTGAAGATGCCCCACAGATGCTCAATAGGGTTTAGGTCTGACGACATGCTTGGCCAGTCCATCACCTTTACCCTCAGCTTGTTTAGCAAGGCAGTGGTCGACTTGGAGGTGTGTTTGGGGTCAGTATCATGTTGGAATATTGCCCTGCGGCCCAGTCTCTGAAGAAAGGGGATCATGCTCTGCTTAAGTATGTCACAGTACATGTTGGCATTCATGGTTCCTCCCAATGAACTGTAGCTCTCCAGTGCTGGCAACATTCATGCAGCCCCAGACCATGACACTCCCACCACCATGCTTGACTGTAGGCAAGACACACTTGTCTTTGTGCTCCTCACCTGGTTGTCGCCACACACGCTTCACACCATCTGAAATAAATACATTTATCTTGGTCTCATCAGACTACAGGACATGGTTCCAGTAATCCATGCCCTTAGTCTGCTTGTCTTCAGCAAACTGTTTGCGGGATTTCTTGTGCATCATCTTTAGAAGAGGCTTCCTTCTGGGATGACAGCCATGCAGACCAATTTGATGCAGGGTGTGGCATATGATCTGAGCACAGACAGGCTGACCCCCCACCCGTTCAACCTCTGCATCAATGCTGGCAGCACTCATACGTCTATTTCCCAAAGACAACCTCTGGATATGACGCTGAGCATCTGCACTCAACTTCTCTGGTCGACAATGGCGAGGCCTGTTCTGAGTGGAACCTGTCCTGTTAAACCGCTGTATGGTCTTGGTCACTGTGCTGCAGCTCAGTTTCAGGGTCTTGGCAATCTTCTTATAGCCTAGGCCATCTTTATGTAGAGCAACAATTATTTTTCTTAGATCCTCAGAGAGTTCTTTGCCATGAGGTGTCATGTTGAACTTCCAGTGACCAGTATGAGAGAGTGAGAGCGATAACACCAAATTTAACACACCTGAAACCTTGTAACACTAACGAGTCCAGTGACACTGGGAGGGAAAATGGCTAATTGGGCCCAATTTGGACATTTTCACTTAGGGGTGTACTCACTTTTTTGCCAGCGGTTTAGACATTGATAGCTGTGTGTTAAGTTATTTTGAGGGGACAGCAAATTTACACTGTTATACAAGCTGTACACTCACTACACTACATTGTAGAAAAGTGGCATTTCTTCAGAGTTGTCACATGAAAAGATATAATAAAATATTTACAAAAATGTGAGGGGTGTACTTACTTGTGAGATACTGTGTATGTGTGTATATATATATATATACAGTATATATATATATATATATATATATATATATATATATATATATATATATATATATATATATATTCAAACGTATTGGGGTGCCTGCTTTTACATGCACATTAACTTTAATGGCATCCCAGTCTTAGTCTGTAGGGTTCAATATTGAGTTGGCCCACCCTTTGCAACTATAACAGCTTCAACTCTTCTGGGAAGGCTGTCCACAAGGTTTAGGAATGTGTCTATGGGAAAGTTTGACCATTCTTCAAGAAGTGCATTTGTGAGGTCAGGCACTGATGTTGGACGAGAAGGCCAGACTCACAGTCTCTGCTCTATATCATTATATAGGTGTTCTGTCAGGTTGAGGTCAGGACTCTGTGCAGGCCATACAAGTTCCTCCATCCCAAACTCACTCATCCATGTCTTTATGGGCCTTGCCTTGTGCACTGGTCCAAATCATTTGGTGTAGGGGGGATTATGGTGTGGGTTTGTTTTTCAGGGGCCTGGCCCTTTAGTTCCAATGAAGGGAACTCTTGAGGACTCAGCATACCAAGACATTTTGGACAATTTCATGCTCCCAGATTTGTGGGAATAGTTTGCGAATGTCCCCTTCCTATTCCAACATGACTGTGCCAGAGTGTACAATGCAAGGTCCATAAAGTCATAGATGATTGAGATTGATGTGGAGGAACTTGACTGTCCTGCACAGAGTCTTGACCTCATCCCGATAGAACATCTTTGAGATGATTTACCATGGAGACTGTGAGCCAGGCCTTCTCATCCAAAATCGGTGCCTGACCAAACAAATGCACTTCTGGAAGATTGGTCAAGCATTCCTATAGACACACTCCTAAACCTTGTGGACAGCCTTCCCAGAAGAGTTAAAGCTGTTAAAGTTGCCAACTCAATATTTGACCCTACGGACTAAGACTGGGGTGCCATTAAAGTTCATGTGTATGCAAAGGCAGGTGTCCAAATACTTTTGACAATATAGTGTGTGTGTATATATATATATATATATATATATATATATTTTCTGCCTTTTATTCTTCTTTGTGTCCAAAAAACAACTGGGGTATTTCTTGTATTTAATTCTATGAAAGACTAAAACAAAATGTTTTGGCTGAACTTATACTTTAATCGATCTGGACTGACTCCCTTGTCTTTATTTCTAATCTGACCTTTAAACTCTAATGCCCCGTACACACAATCTGACTTTCCACCAACAACAAAACCGTGGATTTTTGTTCGAAGGATGTTGGCTCAAACTTGTCTTGCATACACACAGTCACACAAATGTTGGCCAACAATTACAATTGTGGGAACATGGTGACGTACAAGACGTACAATGAGCCGAGAAAGAGGAAGTTCAATAGTGCGGATCCTTCTGCTTGATTCCGAGCACGCGCAAACTTTTGTGCATCGGACTTGTGTACACACGATCGAAAATTTGTACAAAATTTGAACAAAATTTTGTTGGAAAATTTGAGAACCTGCTAGCCAACATTTGTTGGTGGAATGTCCGACAACAAATGTTTGATGGCGCGTACACACGGTCAGACTTTCAGCCAACAAGCTTACATCCAACATTTGTTGTTGAAAATTACGCTCGTGTGTACGGGGCAAAAGGATCTCTTCCAAGAATGTAATAACATGTCTATTGAAAGCGATAATTACTTGATCACGCAAAAACATTAATATTGGTTAATGAACAGCTGTCTAGGGGCCTTCCCCCACTAGGTTATTGGAATTGGGTTCAGCATGTCCACCCTTGACAATGCAGTTTCTTCCACCCTGTAGGATCTGGGAGAAGGCATTCCTTAACTTGGCTGTACTATAAATGATGTAAAGTGAATGGATGATTGGGAAGAAATTCCAAATCACATAGGAGAAGGTGGTGCCAAGGGTTTCATAATGGTATACAAATGTTAACGTAAGAATGACTTCTAAAGCAAAATTCAAAAAACTAAAAATGATAGTCCGTATGACACTATAATACGGGTCCACTAGGATGGTCGTATTGCTCCTAGATCTCATCCTTTTCAAGTGAACATACAAAGAATAGATTACTAGGCAGGAACAAGTCAACTGGATAAGAAATGGAGCAGCATTCCCCGATGCATAAAAATATACATACTGCAATGCTACGTTATGGTCGTAATAATCGATTACGTAATCATCTGTCGAATTTCTGTTTAAAAGTTCAGCACACCATATGAAGACTACTGTCTGCAAAATAGACACCACCACTACGGCTGAGATCAAGTGAGCGATCCTTTGCGATAAAACAAATTTCTTGATCATACATCACGGGACACAGGAGCTTCATTACATAGTGGGTTATTTGCACCTCTGGTGATTGGACACTGGTTGACCCAATTAAAGAGAATTCCTCCCCTATATAACCCCTCCCATTAGGGAGGCACCTCAGTTTTTTCGCCAGTGTCTGGTCGATGGTCACGTAAAACTAAAACTATGCGGGTCCCGGCGAGGGCCGAAGGGCTACAACAAACCGGATCCATACCTCGGGCCGATAATTGACTCCCAAGATGGTATGGTACCCGGGCCTCGTCTGCCGAAGACACGAGGTTTTGCCTGTAAGTCCTCTCCATTGGAAGACTGGACTCTGGGACAACCAGACTTGGGGTACTGTTTACTCAGGGCGCCCGTAAGTTTCTGGCAGAGTTTTTTACAAGGCCCAGGTAGGAGGATCTTTTCGTAAGAACCCCAGATACGCCTGAAGGTTGGCTAACAATACCCGCCGTGATGGGTGAAGGCTGGAATTGGTCTGAACACAGCAATTCCTGCGGCGGGGAACAGGTATGGGAAGTCATCCTATATATTTAATATATGAATGGATTTCTTCATTGTGAGTAGTTGTATGTCTTACCTGGTTTCCACCACTTGAGGGAGTAAGAGCAAGCCTGATGCATACTTACATGCCTTTCAAACAAACACGCTCAGTGAAATGCCTGGTCCTCCCAGCTACTCACGTCTCCTTGCAGTCCCTGCCCCAATAAAGGTAAAAGAGGGGTCCCACGCAGATCAGGGGGTCCCATGTCACTCCCTTTGGGTTCTCCTCCCCCCCCGGGTCCCGCGGTCCTCGTGCACGCGCGCGGGCGCGTGCACGCGCGCCGGGCGCGCTCCCGGCCTAATGGGGAAAGGGGGGGGGTGTGGTTGCCAGCTGTGCACAATCAGGTGCTCTATGCTGCAGTGCAGGCGCCAAAACGGCCGTTTTTAAAAGCCCAGAGCGTCAGGGGACTGTAAGGTGAGACACAGGAGCTGTGGGCTGTAAGCATCCGTGGGATTGGATCCAGGCGACCCTTAAGACACCTACTCAGCATCATATTGTGCAGTTAAGCTAATATTGATTTATTGTGAGACTTTAAGCACAAACAAGTGATTGCATTTTACATTAGTAACTCTGCTTTGTAGCTCAGTACTATGTCTCCTCGTAAGAGGGTTTCAGGGGCAGGTAACAAAAGCACTGGCAGGTCACCGCCTAGGTCCAGGGGTTCCAAAAGTGCATGCAGATTACCATCCCCCTCTGCAAGAGTGGAGCCTGCATCTCAAGACGAGTCAGTGCCCCTTTCAGGCTTTGCAGCCTCTCCTAATGTCGCAGCCCCGGTATATGTCACTGAGGACTCCCTTAGGGCTTCATTGGAGAGTTTTGAAGGGAGGATAATGAATTTTATTTCTGCTTCCCTAAAAGATAGCAGAAAAAGGGGTAGATCCCCTCCCTCTGCTGAAATCCCTCTCTCAGACAGTTGTTCTGAAAATGAGGAGAGATCCCTATCTTTGGATAGGGATCATGAGCAGTCGGATCAGTCAGAGGAAGAGGAGTTAGTCCCCTCCTCCCAGGCACTCAGAAAGCAGGTGCAGTATTACACTGAATTGGTGCGTACCACATTCAGAATGCCTGCTACTGAAATCGCTACATCCTCTGTCTCTTCCCTGGGAGTCAGGAAAGCCCCACAGACTGCCTGTTCCTTTCCAATTCATCCTTTAATGGCTGACTTGATGTATAAGGACTGGGGACATCCCGATAAACTGTTTTCTCCTCCCAAGAGGTTTTCTATGTATTATCCCGTGGAGGAAAGTTTCACCAAGAAATGGGGGGCCCCATCTGTCGATGCGGCTATCTCTTGTGTGAATAAAAACCTAACTTGTCCTTTGGATAATGCGCAGGTATTTAAGGATCCAGCTGACAAAAGGCTGGAAACCTTGTTAAAAGCCTCCTTTTCCATGGCCGGCGCTGTGGTGCAACCTACAGTCGCAGCCGTGGGGTTGTGTCAGTTCCTTAAGGAACAGGTTAAACAGATGTTTGAACTCCTTCCCAATGAGGAAGTAGAGAAATATGCAGAAATGCCTCACATCTTATGTTTCATAATTGATGCGATTTTGGATTCTGTCCAACAAGCATCACGTTTGTCCCTCATGTTGGTACACATGCGTAGGGCTCTATGGCTAAAAAATTGGGCTGCTGAGATGTCATGCAAAAAGCATTTGGCTGGGTTCCCGTTTAAAGGGGAACGGTTGTTTGGAGAGGAATTAGATAAATTCGTCCAAAATATTTCGGGAGGTAAATCTACACTCCTTCCAGTCAAGAAGAGTAAACGTCCTTCATTCAGGCGTACTCTTTCTCCCGAAGCATCAAGCTCTAAACAGTGGCGACGGCCTTCCCAGCCCTCCTCGGCTGGAAAGCCTCAGGGCCGAGCCCAGGGACAGAAAAAGACTTGGGGGCGGAAGCCTGCCAAGCAGACCTCCAAGACCTCCTTGTGAAGGGGCGCCCCCGCTCGGCCGAGTGGGGGGAAGGCTCCTGCAGTTTGCAGGCGCCTAGCGGGAGGAGATTCAGGACAGATGGGTGATCTCTTCAGTGTCTCTGGGCTACAGGCTAGAGTTTCAGGAGATTCCACCTTCTCGTTTTCTAAGGTCAAGGATCCCCAGGGATCCGATAAAGCAGAAACCGCTATTTCTGGCCTTAGATCAATTACTATCCCAGGGTGTGATAGTAGAAGTGAGCCCGAAAGATCAGGGTTCAGGTTTTTATTCGAATCTCTTCACCGTTCCAAAACCAAACGGAAGTGTCAGACCTATCTTGGATCTGAGAGACTTAAACCGGTTTCTACACATCCAGACCTTCCGGATGCAGTCAATACGCACTGTGCTCTCCTCCCTGCAAGGAGGAGAATTCATGGCATCAATAGATATCAGAGACGCATATCTCCATGTGCCAATATTTCCCGCACACCAGAAGTTTCTGAGGTTCGCGGTAAAGCAGCGCCATTTTCAATTTGTGGCCCTGCCGTTCGGCCTAGCCACGGCCCCCCGAGTCTTCACGAAGATTCTAGACCCTCTCTTAGCAATCTTAAGAGTTCAGGGCATAGCCGTCATGGCTTACCTAGACGACTTGCTTCTCGTAGAGAGAACTGCAACATGCCTAAGTCGCAGCGTCACCAAAACGTTAGAACATCTGGGCCACCTAGGTTGGATTATAAACCTAGAAAAGTCGTCTTTACAACCGACCACCAGGTTGGATTACCTGGGTCTGATTATCGACACCGCTCAAGGCAGGGTGTTCCTTCCAAAGCCAAAGGCCTTGGCCATTGGAGATCTGGTGCGCCTGATTCTGGGCAGAAGATCTTCCTCCATTCGGTTGTGCATGAGACTGTTGGGAAAAATGGTCGCCTCTTTCGAGGCCTTTCCATTCGCCCAGTTCCACTCAAGGCCCCTGCAAAGATGCATCCTTGCGATTTGGAACAGGAAGCCCCAATCCCTGGATCTTCCTATGCGTTTATCCCCTCGGGCACGCAAAGTCTTGTCTGGTGGTTACAGACCAAAAATTTGCTGAAGGGCAAAACCTTTCTTCCCCTCTCATGGAAGATTGTCACCACGGATGCCAGCCTGACAGGCTGGGGAGCCGTGTTACAGGGAACATGCTCGCAGGGAAAATGGTCTGCGACCGAAAGTCTGCTGCCCATAAATATCTTGGAGCAGGGGCGTAACTAGAAATCACAGGGCCCCATAGCAAAATGTTGTATGGGCCCCCCCCCCCCCCTCACCCAGGGGCGGATCCAGAGTCTAGTCTCGGGAGGGGCACTGATAAAAAATACTTTTTTGGGGGGGCAATTTATTGGGGCAATGGCTGATGTTGGCGCTTCAATTGTCACGGCACCATTTGTGTTATGGTGTAAGGATGATTGAAACACATTATTTCTATTATTACATTGTTATAGTTCAACTCACCATAATGCAGAATCAGTGGAAGCCCCGAGTGTGTCACCTGCCACCAGGTGCAGATTGTCCACTTGCCACGTCACCTGCCACACATTGCAAATTGTCCACTTGCCACGTCACCTGCCACCCGTTGCGGATTGTCTGTTTGCCACGTCACCTGCCACACGTTGTGGATTGTCCACTTGCCACGTCACCTGCCACCCATTGTGGATTGTCCATTTGCCACGTCACCTGCCACACATTGCGGATTGTCCACTTGCCACGTCACCTGCCACAAGTTGCGGATTGTCCACTTGCCACATCACCTGCCACCCATTGTGGATTGTCCACTTGCCACGTCACCTGCCACCCATTGCGTATTGTCCACTTGCCACGTCACCTGCCACAAGTTGCGGATTGTCCACTTGCCACGTCACCTGCCACCCATTGCGTATTGTTCACTTGCCACGTCACCTGCCACCCATTGCGTATTGTTCACTTGCCACGTCACCTGCCACCTGTTGCGGATTGTCCATTTGCCACGTCACCTGCCACAAGTTGCAGATTGTCCACTTGCCACGTCACCTGCCACCCATTGCAGATTGTCCACTTGCCACATCACCTACCACAAGTTGTGGATTGTCACTTTCCTTTTAAGGTGGGGAATGGGATTGTCACGTCTGAGTCAGGCAGCAGAGAGATTCAGGCAGCAGAGAGATGATGTAATCTCTCTGCTGCCAGCACAGTGAGTGAGGGTGGAGCTGGCAGAGAGATTCAGGCAGCAGAGAGATGATGTAATCTCTCTGCTGCCAGCACAGTGAGTGAGGGTGGAGCTGGCAGAGAGATTCAGGCAGCAGAGAGATGATGTAATCTCTCTGCTGCCAGCACAGTGAGTGAGGGTGGAGCTGGCAGTTCGCAGGGCGGGCGCTGGGCGGTGAGAGAAGATGTCATCTCTCTGCCCCGCCACTCGCTGATTGGCCACCCACCAAGCCTCCCCGCTGGCAGCTTCCCCGCCACGCCCCCCCCCGCCGCCGCCGCCGCCGCTGCCGAGTGACCCGGCTGCGTCCGCTCGTACAGTCAGTGTGACTGTACGAGAGCTGAGCGGATAGGCAGCTCGGCGGCTCACCCGCCGCCCGCTCACCGGGCCCTTCTCAGCTGCGGGCCCCATAGCGACCGCACGGGTCGCTATGGTGGTAGTTCCGCCACTGTCTTGGAGATTCGGGCAGTTTACATGGCACTCAGAGAGTGGTCTCACAGACTGCGAGGTTTCCCGGTTCGGATTCAGTCCGACAATGCCACCGCAGTGGCTTATATCAATCACCAGGGCGGTACCAGAAGTCTGGTGGCCCAAAAGGAGGTGAATCGCATACTTGTCTGGGCAGAAGAGCATGTTCCGTGACTCTCTGCAGTCTTCATCCCAGGAGTGGAGAATTGGCAGGCGGATTATCTCAGCCACCAGCAGTTGTGCCCAGGAGAATGGGCTCTGCACCCCGATGTGTTTCAGGACATATGTTACAAGTGGGGCACTCCAGACGTGGATCTGTTTGCGTCCAGATTCAACAGGAAACTGGACAGCTTTGTATCAAGGACAAGAGATGCACTTGCTCAGGGGTCAGATGCTCTGACAGTTCCCTGGGATCAGTACAATCTGATCTATGCCTTCCCCCCGAGCCCGCTGCTATCGAGGTTCCTGGGAAGGGTCAAGAGGGAGACGAAGCCGGTCCTTCTAGTGGCCTCGGCTTGGCCCAGGCGACCATGGTTCGCAGAAATCATGAAGTTGGCAGTGGGCAGGCCATGGACCCTCCCTCTCCGGCCAGATCTGCTCTCACAGGGCCCAATTTACCATCCTGCTTTACGCAGTCTGAATTTGACGGTCTGGCTGCTGAGACCCACATTTTGAGAGGCCGTGGTCTTTCGGGGCCAGTCCTTTCCACTCTGGTCAATGCCAGAAAACCGGCCTCCAGGCGTATCTATTACATGATCTGGAGGACATATGTTTCCTGGTGTGAACCCAGGAGATGGCATCCTAGAAGGTATGTCATTGGCAGAATCTTGGCCTTTCTCCAGTCAGGCCTTGAAATGAATTTGGCCATAAGCACCATCAAGGTGCAGATTTCGGCCCTATCGGTCTTTTTCAAAGATCGCTTGCATCACATTCCCTAGTACGGGCTTTTATCCAGGGGGCTATGCGGATGAGACCGCCAGTCAAACCTCCGGTATGCCCTTGGGATCTGAATTTGGTTCTCTCGGCCTTAGAAGCCCAACCATTTGAACCTCTGCATCTAGCTTCTTTGACTCTCCTGACAAAGAAGCTGGTTTTCCTAGTAGCCATATCCACGGCTAGAAGGGTATCAGAATTGGCAGCTCTTTCCTGTAAAGAGCCCTATTTAATTATCCATAAGGACCGAGTGGTCATGCGTCCCAACAGGTCCTTTCTACCTAAGGTAGTTTCAGGTTTCCACCTGAATCAGGATGTAATCCTACCATCCTTTTTTCCAAATCCTCAGTCCACAGAGGAAGAATCCTTACACACTTTAGATGTGGTTAGAGCAATCAGTCTTTATCTTCAAGCAACTGCTCAGAGAAGAAAAACTGACTGTTTATTTATTCTGCCAGAAGGCCCTAAGGAGGGTCAGGCAGCGTCAAAGTCCACTCTCTCAAGGTGGATCAGACAGGTTATTTCTCAGGCCTATGACTTAAAGGGGAAGATTCCTCCTTTTCAGGTGAAAGCGCACTCTACTAGGGCTGTCAGTGCTTCTTGGGCAGTGCATCACCAGGCCTCCCTGGCTCAGATCTGTAAGGCTGCGACTTGGTCATCAGTCCATACATTCACCAGATTCTATCAGGTGGATGTCAGAGGGCAAGAGGATATCGCCTTCGGGCGCAGTGTACTGCAAGCTGCAGTTTAGGTCCTCAGGTCCCTGGCGGTCTAGAATTATGATCTGTGTCTCCCTCCCCTCAACCTGAGCATTGCTATGGGGCATCCCACTATGTAATGAAGCTCCTGTGTCCCGTGATGTATGATCAAGAAAATAGGATTTTTATATACAGCTTACCTGTAAAATCCTTTTCTTGAGAGTACATCACGGGACACAGGGCTCCCGCCCCTCTTGGGTTTTACGTGGTTTCTTATTGCTTTGCTACAAAACTGAGGTGCCTCCCTAATGGGAGGGGTTATATAGGGGAGGAATTCTCTTTAATTGGGTCAACCAGTGTCCAATCACCAGAGGTGCCTATATAACCCACTATGTAATGAAGCTCCTGTGTCCCGTGATGTACTCTCAAGAAAAGGATTTTACAGGTAAGCTGTATATAAAAATCCTATTTTAAGATGCTGAAAGTAAGCATGGCGAATGTTGGAGATCTTCAAACAAACCACAAAAGTAAGCAAAGTGAACAGACAGACGCAGCAGGTGTTGGTTAAGAGTTCGGTGAAATCGGCACATTTTTTGACTATGCTAAAGAGGAAGCCATCTTGATAGCAGATTTCCAAAAAAGTGTTAATCAGGCAAGTCAGCTGGAAGCTCACCCTCGCTATGCTGAGAGAAGTGATCGTTTTGTCCACAACGGTCAACGTTCTTCCTTTCATCCAGCCACAAATCATCACCACTACAATGAATGAATGAATAACTGCCCCGGCTATGAAGAAAAGTCCTACTCCAACAAATAGACCTAAATTTTTAAAGATATATCGTTCGTCCATAAACATGACCATCTTTTTAGGAATGTGAAATGCTTTCCACGCTGAAAGAGTTCGATTTTTTTTATTTTTATTATCTTAGAGGTAATGTTTGAAGGTTCCTGTACTGAAGTAAAAACAAAAATGGAAACATCAATGCAAAACTCATGTGGCTAAAAATGTTCCTGGTTGAGAGAACAGAATTTACATGTTCATCTATTCAGTTTGTTCCAAACAGGCTGACCGCATATACAAATAATGTTTCAGCGATTGACCAGGCTTTCAGAAACATGAGATTTATTACTTTTTTTTTTTATAACATATACAAGTGAACTCTTTACAGTTCCTCTCTTTAAAATGGAGGAACCTTTGGCATATGCTTCGGTCTTGCCTATTAAAAATGATTATATCTACAGCTGATGGTACATTATCATGATACAGTAAGTTGTAGTTATAATACATTTGACATCCAGCGCAGATCATTTTTTAACCCCTCCCCTGATCTATAATTATTTAGTAATTTATTTATTTATTGTTAGTGCATTATTTATTTTTAGTAACATTACTAAAATGACGAAAAGGAAAGTCAGATGGTAAAAGTTGAATGAGTAGTAAATGGATATGGGACCATTTACATTGGTGTTCAACATAGGGCTAGACCATTCTTTCTTAACCTTTTCAACACAGAGGAACCCTTAAAATAGTTCTCTGGTCTCAGGGAACCCCTGCTAAAAATGAGTAATCTACAACTCATGATACATTAGTGTGATGGTCAGTGGGAAGAATGGTCCTTACACTTGTGGTCATTAGGAAGAATTACCTCCTTAGACCCCATTCACACCTGAGTGTTTTGTAGCTTGAAGCCTGAAGCTACAAAATTCTAGAGGGGAAAAATTCTATTATCTCAATGGAGATGGTTCACATCTCCACTCCATGTCGCCTGACGCCGAACGCCTGAAGCTCAAACAAGTTTCGGATCCTTTTTTGTCGCTCGAATTGAGCAGATTTGGGCGTTTTTCTTCTTTTAACATTGGTGACCTTTTGCCCTGCACAAAATCGTGGCAAATCGCGGTAAAAAACGCCGCAAAAAATGCCGCAAAAAACGCTTGAAAACGCTACGCTCAGGTGTGAATGCAGCCTAACAGATAGTTAAAAAGATCAATGGTGTCGGTGGGAACTTATCTGAGAGGCAGAAATTGGCCAATGCTGAAGGAACCCCTAGCAACCTCTGGAGGAACCCAAGGGTTACACGGAACCCTGATTGAGAATCACTGGCTAGAGGATAAGATACACTCGGAGATTAACTCTAGTTCTAGGTAAATACCACTATTCATGTAGGGCTCCATTCACGAAGTAGTATCTTACTGCATCCGAGAATCCGGTAATATACCGCACAGCATTTTTCAAAACTTTTTTGGCAGTCACTAAAAAACACTATACTAAAATACCAAATGCACTATTTTATAAAGTCATGCATAATTGAAGAGGCTGATGTTTTCATCAATAGTCCACAATCTTTTAGAAATAGATCTGTGACAGACCTAGCTGGGACCGAGGCTCTTGGAGGGGACTGAATGCGAGCCTCTTGGTCCCAGCTAGGTCTGTCACAAGATCTATTCTGCTATAACTGTGATGTGGTGAAGAGAAAAAAACTATAGTCTCTTTCATTTGCATTGAGGCATCTCCACCTATCATACAGTTCCTGGTGATAAATTAAAGGTTGCAGTGAGATAGGGTTTCTATTTGGAGAAGAAGTAGTGTTAATGGTAGGGTCCAGTGTAAGGTTGAATTCCCCACAAATCAACAGTGAGCCCTTTTGCTCTCTGTGAACTAATCATTAGTGATGGCCGAACGGTTCGCCCGGCTGTCGTTTCGCGGCGAATTTCGGCCGTTCGCAGTCCGCTCGTTCGCTCGCCTATTGGCGTCGTTCGCCCCGCGGACTTACGTGTTATATGTGTAAAAGAACTTTGACCTATGATGACACATCCATCATGGGGTACAGGACAGCCAATTGAGACATGACAGCACATGGACACTTGGACATTTCCCCTAACCTATAAATACACCCGATCCGGTGCCATTTTACATTCTTTTTTCTGTCACTATAGGGAAAGGTTGCTGTGTGGAGTAGGGAGAGATAAATCGCTAGCTATTTGGTACACAAAAGTTCTTTTCAGGACTGGTATAGGTGTTAGGTGTATATAGGTTTGCTGTGCTACTGATTGTTGCAGCAGCCTGAGTGTCTTTTGTCAGTTTAGAGAGAGGGACAGGACGGTGTGTGCTACAGGGAGAGTCAGTTTAGTCGTCATCATCATCATCATCATTAGCTGTTTCTATCAGGTCCACAAAAGAGCTATTCCAGTAACCACTAATCATTCCAGTCTCCTCTTTTTTGCCACTTTGTATAGGGACAGGAAGGAAGCAGTGTGTCAGGCAGTGAGGGTCAGTTTAACCACTTTAGCTCCGGACCAATAAATACCTTAAGGACCAGAGGTCTTTTTGCAATTTCGCACTGCGCTGCTTTAACTGGTAATTGCGCGGTCATGCAATATTGCACCCAAACGAAATTTGCGTCCTTTTCTTCCCACAAATAGAGCTTTCTTTTGATGGTATTTGATTGCCTCTGCGATTTTTTTTTTTTGCGATATAAATGGAAAAAGAGCGAAAATTTTGAAAAGAAAAGATATTTTCTTCTTTTTGTTATAAGAAAAATCGAATAAACTAAATTTTAGTCATACATTGAGGGCAAAATTTATTCAGCCACATGTCTTTAGTAAAAAAAATGTCAATAAGCGTATATTTTTTGGTTTGCGCAAAAGTTATAGCGTCTACAAACTAGAGTACATTTTCTGGAATTTACACAGCTTTTAATTTATGACTGCCGATCTCATTTCTTGAGGTGCTAAAATGGCAGGGCAGTACAAATCCCCCCCAAATGACCCCATTTTGGAAAGTAGACACCCCAAGGAAATTGCTGATGGGTATGTTGAGCCCATTGAATATTTATTTTTTTTGTCCTAAGGGATTGAATAATGACAAAAAAAAAAAAAAAAATTTTTTTTACAAAAAGTTGTCACTAAATGATATATTGCTCACACATGCCATGGTTATATGTGGAATTGCACCCCAAAATATATTCCGCTACTTCTCCCGAGTATGGGGATACCACATGTGTGGGACTTTTTGGGAGTCTAGTCGCGCACGGCACCCCGAAAACCAATCACCACCTTCAGGATTTCTAAGGGTGCAAATTTTTGATTTAACTCCTCACTACCTATCACAGTTTCGAAGTCCATAAAATGCCAAAATAGCACAAAACCCCCACAAATGACCCCATTTTGGAAAGTAGACACCCCAAGCTATTTACTGAGAGGCATGTTGAGTCCATGGAATATTTTATATTTTGCCAAAAGTTGCGGGAATATTACAAACTTTTTTTTTTTTGCACAAAGTTGTCACTAAATGATATATTGCTCACACATGCTATGGGCAGAAGTCAAATTACACCCCAAAATAAATTCTGCTGCTTCTCCCGAGTACGGGGATACCACATGTGGGGGACTTTTTGGGAGCCTAGCCACGTACGGGACCCCGAAAACCAAGCACTGCCTTCCGGATTTGAATATAAAATGCTACCAAAAAACCTGTTAGCGATGGCAGGGATCAGGCCTGACTCTGCGATCGCTGCAGTTATGTGTTTAGTGTTTTGTAAGTGACAGTGATCGATCGATACTGCACTTGGGTGGGCTGGGCAGAGGGGCAAAACGCAGGTGCCAGCAGGTATTTGGGCTGATCCCGCTAACAATGCGTTTTTTTGGAACCCTAAACTGCTGGGGACGCTAGTATAGATCTGATCAGATCAGATATTGATCTGTTCAGATTCTATACCACTACGGGAGGTGTATGCTTTGCGTGTGGGTGTTAGCGGTACTGGCACTAACCTAGCGCTGCCTGGGGCGACGCAGACCCTGACCCTAAAACCTAATTGATATCACCCGCCGGGTGATCAGGGGGTTAAGCCTTTATTGGGTAATAAATGGTGGGTGCCCTGATGCTATAAAAAACAAACTAACCAGAGTCACCCGTAACACTTATACGGTGATCAGTGGTGAAAGGGTTAACTAGGAGCAATCAGGGGGTTCAAATTTTTATTAGGTAGTATATGGGGGTCCCTGGCGCTATATAAAAACCTGACGGGGAACCTAAATAACTAACTGGCTAACCAGCGTCACCAGTGACACTTATACTGTGATCGCTGGTGAAAGGGGGTGAAAGGGTTAACTAGCAGCAATCAGGGGGTTAAAACCATTATTGGGTAGTATATCGGGGTACCTAGCGCTATAAAAACCTGGCGGTGAACCTAAAAAAATAACTAGCTACCTAGCGACACTAGCGACACTGATGCAGCGTTCAGAAAAATTATCGCTTAGTGACACTGGCAAAAGGGGGTGAAAGGGTTAACTAGCGGAAATCAGGGGGTTAAAACCATTATTGGGTAGTATATCGGGGTACCTAGCGCTATAAAAACCTGGCGGTGAACCTAAAAAAATAACTAGCTACCTAGCGACTGTAGCGACACTAATGCAGCGATCAGAAAAACGATCGCTTAGTGACACTGGCAAAAGGGGGTGAAAGGGTTAACTAGCGGCAATCAGGGGGTTAAACCCATTATTGGGTAGTATATCGGGGTACCTAGCGATATAAAAACCTGGCGGTGAACCTAAAAAAATAACTAGCTACCTAGCGACACATGCAGCGATCAGAAAAATGATCGCTTAGTGACACTGGCAAAAGGGGGTGAAAGGGTTAACTCTAGGGGCAATCAGGGGGTTAAATCTTTATTGGGGGGTGATAGGGGGCTACCCTGGACCTAACACTAACTGTCCTGACAGTTTTTACTGTCACAACTGACACTGAATGCATTGATCAGTAAAGAAATGATCAATGCAATCAGTGACACTGTGACTGGGGGGGGAGGGGGGGCGGGGGGGATCGGGGGGGGGGGGTTTGTGTGCCTGTGTGTACCTACATGTCAGTGTAGTGTTGGTGCACACTTACTTTTACTCTTCTCCTCGTAGTCCGGTCAAAAAGACCGCCCCGAGGAGAATGACATCACTTCCTCCTTCCTGTGTAAACAATACACAGGGGAGGAAGCTTCTCATTGGCCAGGAGCGATCCAGAGTGGGTGGCCGAAAACCAACGGCCATCCCCTCATCACGGAGCGCTCCTGGACCGAATCGGACCGCCGTAACCAGCGGGAGGGGGTCCGATCGGACCCCCCACCCGCTGGAAGGCAATCACGTAGATGTACGTGATTGTGCCTGCCTGTGCCATTGTGCTGACGTACATTGGCAATACGGCGGTCCTCAAGTGGTTAAAGAGTTGCTGTTACTATTAGTTCCACAAAGGTTCTTTTAAGGACTGGTATCAGTGGTATGGTAATAGGCTTGTACACGTATAATATTCTTTCTTCCAAATATAGAAAGAATATTATACTTGACTGCTGCCCTTCTGCTGCAGTCTGCTAATCATTCACAACTCACTTGTTCCACAAAGCTCTTTATCAGGACTGGTAACTTGGTCTGTGTAGGGTGCTACAGTACATAGGGTTGAGTGAGGTACAGTCTGCTGTTCTGTAAGGACCGCTATCGGTCCACAATAGATAGGGTTGAGGTGCACCACTGCTGACCGCTGCCCTATACTGCAGCAGTCCTTCATTGGTATAGGGACTGAAGTACAGTCTGCTAATCACTAACACACAACCTGCTTGGTCCACAAAAGTTCTTCTAAGGACTGGTAACTTGGTCTAGGGTGCTACAGTACATAGGGTTGAGTGCGGTACAGTCTGCTGTTCTGTAAGGACCGCTATCGGTCCACAATAGATAGGGTTGAGGTGCACCACTGCTGACCGCTGCCCTATACTGCAGCAGTCCTTCATTGGTATAGGGACTGACGTACAGTCTGCCAATCACTAACACACAACCTGCTTGGTCCACAAAAGTTCTTATAAGGACTGGTAACTTGGTCTAGGGTGCTACAGTACATAGGGTTGAGTGAGGTACAGTCTGCTGTTCTGTAAGGACCGCTATCGGTCCACAATAGATAGGCTTGAGGTGCACCACTGCTGACCGCTGCCCTATACTGCAGCAGTCCTTCATTGGTATAGGGACTGACGTACAGTCTGCTAATCACTAACACACAACCTGCTTGGTCCACAAAAGTTCTTATAAGGACTGGTAACTTGGTCTAGGGTGCTACAGTACATAGGGTTGAGTGAGGTACAGTCTGCTATTCTATAAGGACTGTTATCGGTCCACAATACATAGGGTTGAGGTGCACCACTGCTGACCGCTGCCCTATACTGCAGCAGTCCTTCATTGGTATAGGGACTGACGTACAGTCTGCTAATCACTAACACACAACCTGCTTGTTCCACAAAAGTTCTTATAAGGACTGGTAACTTGGTCTAGGGTGCTACAGTACATAGGGTTGAGTGAGGTACAGTCTGCTATTCTATAAGGACTGTTATCGGTCCACAATACATAGGGTTGAGGTGCACTACCTTCTTTCTTCATTTGGCTCACTTCCTTGTCCCAAAAAAGCACACCGTACTATATGCCCCTACCCTCCTCTTTGAAGAGGTTGAGCGGTGTCATATTTCTACTGGGGCTGCTTATGATATCCCTGTGCTGTGCTGACTTCCTCCTGGGGGTTCTTATTATGAGGGGATCACACCATCCCTGTGCTGTGCTGACTTCCTCCTGGGGGTTCTTATTATGAGGGGATCACACCATCCCTGTGCTGTGCTGAGTTTCTCCTGGGCCTGCTTATTATGAGGGGATCACACCATCCCTGTGCTGTGCTGACTTCCTCCTGGGGGTTCTTATTATGAGGGGATCACACCATCCCTGTGCTGTGCTGAGTTTCTCCTGGGCCTGCTTATTATGAGGGGATCACACCATCCCTGTGCTGTGCTGACTTCCTCCTGGGGGTTCTTATTATGAGGGGATCACACCATCCCTGTGCTGTGCTGACCCTCTCCTGGGGGTTCTTATTATGAGGGGATCACACCATCCCTGTGCTGTGCTGAGTTTCTCCTGGGCCTGCTTATTATGAGGGGATCACACCATCCCTGTGCTGTGCTGACTTCCTCCTGGGGGTTCTTATTATGAGGGGATCACACCATCCCTGTGCTGTGCTGAGTTTCTCCTGGGCCTGCTTATTATGAGGGGATCACACCATCCCTGTGCTGTGCTGACTTCCTCCTGGGGGTTCTTATTATGAGGGGATCACACCATCCCTGTGCTGTGTTGAGTTTCTCCTGGGCCTGCTTATTATGAGGGGATCACACCATCCCTGTGCTGTGCTGACTTCCTCCTGGGGGTTCTTATTATGAGGGGATCACACCATCCCTGTGCTGTGCTGAGTTTCTCCTGGGCCTGCTTATTATGAGGGGATCACACCATCCCTGTGCTGTGATGACTTCCTCCTGGGGCTGCTTACGGTGCTGGTGTGAGTGCTTAATGTCACGGTGCTGCTGTCAGTGCTGTATATCACGGTGCTGATGTCAGTGCTTAATGTCACGCTTCTGATGTCAGTACTCTCTATCACGGTGCTGCTGTCAGTGCTGTATATCACTGTGCTGATGTCAGTGCTGTATGTCACGCTCCTGATGTCAGTGCTCTCTATCACGGTGCTGCTGTCAGTGCTGTATATCACGGTGCTGATGTCAGTGCTGTATGTCACGCTTCTGATGTCAGTGCCCTCTATCACGGTGCTGCTGTCAGTGCTGTATATCACGGTGCTGATGTCAGTGCTTAATGTCACGCTTCTGATGTCAGTACTCTCTATCACGGTGCTGCTGTCAGTGCTGTATATCACGGTGCTGATGTCAGTGCTTTATGTCACGCTGCTGATGTCAGTGCCCTCTATCACGGTGCTGTTGTCAGATGCCTCTATCACGCTGCATGTGTCATTGCTGTATGTCACGCTGCTGGTGATCATCTCCTGCACCCTCTTCTTTGCCTACCCTGGTCCCTGACCTTCCCTCTCCTCCATTGCCTTCATGCGCTCCACAGTCCTGAATTGTCAGAACAATTTCCCATATAAAAAAAGAATGCTTGTAGTTATCGATCCCAAATTCACCTCATACATGTATTATGTCATTGGGCATGTGGTGGGACTATGTTTGCCCAGCTAATAATTATCTTGTGGCTGCAAATTGGACCTAAAGGTTTGCGAAGTTCGCCTCCCATTGAAGTCAATGGGGCCCGCGGCGAACGTTCGGTTTCGCGAACGGTCGGCCTCGTTCGCGGTCCGCGTTCGCGAAACGTCCCGTCGGAAGTTCGTCCATCACTACTAATAATAATAGCTTATTGAGGAACCTCAGTTGATACACGTTGGGTGAATGTGCATTCACAAGGGTGTAGATAGATAAGTTAATTTCACATATGAGGATGAGATAGTGACCTCTTGTGTCTTTCATTTTATTTTAGGAGGTTAAAAAATACTGTAACTTTGACCGCCGTTAAAATGACTCTTTTTTGGACTCAGAGTTTGCAGAAAATATGTAGGGGAAGTTCTTATGGGTATAGCTTGGTGGAGCCTTTTTGCAGAAATGCGTCTCCTGCACACAGATGATGGTCACATTTGTACTGTAAATCTTCTTGCTAGAGAGTTTAATGCTTGACAGGCTGGTTGAGACCCTTAGTGTTTTTTTGTCAAGAAAGTTATTCCCATATTGAGGTTGTGTAGTGATTTCAGGGCCGTCTTTAATATTGATTGGACCCTGGGCAAAACTTTTCTTGGGGCCCCCCATGCAGCTTCACTTTCCACCTGCTCTGAGACATACAATAAATAGCAGCTAGACTCAAAATCAGTTTACTGAATCAGATCAGGCAGCTATTGCGATTGGTTGCCAGAGGTTACAGTGTATCCTTACCGCTCACTGACTGGTTGCTAGAGGTTACAGCACACATTACGGCTCACTGATTAGTTGCTAAAGGTTACAGCACATGATTTTTGCTTGTTGATTGGCTGCTAGAGATTGCTGTGAATATGACCTCAGGGGGGCAAGATATACATATTAATGCCGCTGGCCACCGCTATTTACATATGAATGCCAGTAATATACATGTAAACACAGGGTCTGCAGGTAAGTCATCTGTACACAACAAAAGGGCAGAGCTGGGCAGCATTAGTAGCAGCACTTCACACTGAGATATTGGGACACAGCACAGGACTAAAACCTCAAGGGATGAGGGAATTTAAACCAGGATATTTGACAAGTATGAGGCAGCTTCTTTGGGCCCCACAAGAATGTCAGGGCTCAGGGCAGCTGCCCCTTTTGCCCTGCCTTAAAAACGGCCCTGAGTGATTTGATGAGTTGCAAAAATACTTATGTTCACTTACATTCACTTACATTACTTGACCTCTAGTGGCCAAGGGTGGAATGGTCTTCAAAATTTCTTTCCAATGTAAAGGTGGCCAGGTTATGAAGCTTCCAAGTTGTCGTCTTTTACATAAATGAGGACTGTGACACAAAAAAATGTGAAAAACAAGAGAAAAGAAACAGTAACATAAAACAATAGTCCGTTTTCATGTCTCCCATACTGCGCAGGGGAGAAAGTGTATCATCTGTACTAAGGCACAGTTTTTACGCTGCTCAGGTGAAGGCAAGGTAGGGAAACTGTGCAATCAAACAGACAAGGATTGCAAGGAAATACCGTATATACTCGAGTATAGGCCGACCCGAATATACGCCGAGGCCCCCAATTTACCCCCAAAAAACTGGAAAACTTATTGACTCGTGTATAAGCCGAGGGTGAGACATGGCTGTCCATCCCTGTGTGTCCGTCCATCCCTGTGTGTGTGTCCGTCCATCCATCCCTGTGTGTGTGTCCATCCATCCATCCATCCATCCCTGTGTGTGTGTCCGTCCATCCATCCCTGTGTGTGTATCCATCCATCCATCCATCCCTGTGTGTGTGTGTGTGTGTGTGTGTATTCATCCATCCATCCATCCCTGTGTGTGTGTGTGTGTGTGTGTGTGTGTATCCATCCATCCATCCATCCATCCCTGTGTGTGTGTGTGTGTGTGTGTGTGTGTGTGTGTGTGTGTGTGTGTGTGTGTGTGTGTCCGTGCAGCCTTGTGTGTGTGTCCAGCCTACCTGTGTCCCAAGCCTCCGTCCCGAGCCGCCGTCGTCCCGAGCCTCCTCCGTCCCGTGCCTCCTCCGTCCCGTGCCTCCTCCGTCCCGTGCCTCCTCCGTCCCGTGTCGTGCCGATGGATCGCCGCTCCAGGATCGCCGCTCTTCTCGGCGGCCATTCTACAATTCAAAAGCCGCGCCTCCGCCTCCGCCTGTGATAGGCGGAACACTCAATTTCCCAGCAGCCTGTGTTCCGCCTATCACGGACATCCTCTCATACTCGTCAGTAGTATGAGAATGAGCGGATGTCCGTGATAGGCGGAACACTGACTGCTGGGAAATTCAGTGTTCCGCCTATCACAGGCGGAGGCGGAGAAGGAGGCGCGGCTTTTGAATTTTAATGTCCGCCGTCTGTCTGCTCGATACGCTGATCGAGCAGTCAGACAGCGGTGACTCGAGTATAAGCCGAGGGGGCACTTTCAGCCTCAAAAAAGAGGCTGAAAATCTCGGCTTATACTCGAGTATATACGGTAAGTATAAAAATGAAAAAAAAACCGCTAAACAACGGTGGGGGTTGGAAATCAAAAAGGATAGCGATAACAATGACTACAGACAAATACTAATTCTATCACTAGGTTGCTGCCACCCACAAGGAAAGAAACTCCAATTGGGGTTTCCTCCAAAAAATAGAAAAATATGGTAACCGGGTAATTGGCGCTACCTACAAATAAATAGAATGAAGAAAAATCCTTCTACCGGGATTCCTCAAATCCTTTAAGGTCCTAATTGTTTCTACTAGGATCAAGAAAAACGGCAACAAAAACAATTCCTACTAGAATCTATTACAATCACAAAGATGGTCTAATGTGTATCAGCCACACCCTACAGAGTAAGGTCGGTATATGTAAAATATATAATCCGGAATAGATCATGTATTTATCCTAAAAAATATATATATAATAAAAAAGGAGTATATGCCAAAAAAATGCTGCTATTATGCGATTTTACAAGTTACAAGCTACTCAAATGTCCCAAAAAACAGCAATCTTCCTCCTGGAAATTAATTCCTAAGATTGACAGATAGATCCAATAAACGAAGGAGAAAAGAGAAAACTAAAAACCAAACAACAACAAACAAAAGACAAAGGATTGGTATATGTGTATCTGTTGCTAAGTGCAATATTGCCTAAAATCGCATTAACGCCAAGATATAGTTAAATAAGCAAATTCCCAGTAAGAGGCGTATATAAATATATGCTTGTGAAAATTATAGTTCAAATCCTAAATATACAAGCTATATGAGTGTGAAATGCTAGTGTAAACATATATATGAAAAAAATATATTATATATATATATAAAAAGTGCATCAGAAAGTGCGAGTGAAAAAACAAAAAAACAAAAAACCAATTAGCCAACAAATAAACAATCCATAATGAAAAAAATATATATATGTATAAAGATAATCAGGAAGAAAAAAGAAACAAGAAAAAAGAAAAAAAAAAAAGAAAAATATATAAAGGAAAAAATAATAAAAAATAAAAAATAAAATATAAAAATAAAAGCAAACAATAAAGGTAAAAAATAAAAACATAATAAAAATAAATATAAAAATACAAATAAAAATACAAAAATAGTGTCCAATTCTTCAAAAATCCAAAAAAATCTTCAATGGTGCAGTTGCAAAAAGTTCAAAAGTGACTAAAGTGCTTCTTGTGCAATCTTCAACGTGACTTCTGTGTTCCCCCACAAGGTACCCCACTCACCAGAAGAATGTACCCCTTGCAGGGGTAATTCGCCTTGAGATCAAAGTCTGCCGATATCCAGCTCCTCAATCGCAACCAAGGGGAGATTTCATATGTCCTCATAAGAAAAAAATTGTAGCCTCCATAGTGTAATTTGTATAAAACATCAATTTATTGCCACAAAAATATAAAACAATAAAAACATAAAAATAAAAATAAAAAATGGAAAAAACAAATCTCATATGTTGAGACAAGATATGGAAACACAGTCCACTAAAAAATCACTCAGCCCCCATATATAAATAAATGGTAACGTTCCAGGAAAACAGATATTAACTCCTAGAACCAAGCTGAGAGAAAGATAATAAACCATACGCTAATGGCACTTTATCCCAAAAACACAAAGGACTAAGAGTGCAAAAACCACTTAAAAACAATGTCCCGGGATATACCCTGTTGTATATGGTCACTCCAGTTTTTGTAAGTCCCCCAGGGATAGAGCCCTTCTAGCGTGAAAATCAGTCCGAACGTGGAAGCCGTTCGGTAGATACGCAGCTGCGGCTTGCACTCCAACTGCGTTCCAACAAACGGAACTGACGTAATAGGCGTAACTCCGTCGATTTTTTTTTCCTTTTTTTTTTTTTCTTTTTTCTTGTTTCTTTTTTCTTCCTGATTATCTTTATACATATATATACTTTTTTCATTATGGATTGTTTATTTGTTGGCTAATTGGTTTTTTGTTTTTTTGTTTTTTCACTCGCACTTTCTGATGCACTTTTTATATATATATATAATATATTTTTTTCATATATATGTTTACACTAGCATTTCGCACTCATATAGCTTGTATATTTAGGATTTGAACTATAATTTTCACAAGCATATATTTATATACGCCTCTTACTGGGAATTTGCTTATTTAACTATATCTTGGCGTTAATGCGATTTTAGGCAATATTGCACTTAGGAACAGATACACATATACCAATCCTTTGTCTTTTGTTTGTTGTTGTTTGGTTTTTAGTTTTCTCTTTTCTCCTTCGTTTATTGGATCTATCTGTCAATCTTAGGAATTAATTTCCAGGAGGAAGATTGCTGTTTTTTGGGACATTTGAGTAGCTTGTAACTTGTAAAATCGCATAATAGCAGCATTTTTTTGGCATATACTCCTTTTTTATTATATATATATTTTTTAGGATGAATACATGATCTATTCCGGATTATATATTTTACATATACCGACCTTACTCTGTAGGGTGTGGCTGATACACATTAGACCATCTTTGTGATTGTAATAGATTCTAGTAGGAATTTTTTTTGTTGCCGTTTTTCTTGATCCTAGTAGAAACAATTAGGACCTTAAAGGATTTGAGGAATCCCGGTAGAAGGATTTTTCTTCATTCTATTTATTTGTAGGTAGCGCCAATTACCCGGTTACCATATTTTTCTAAGGATTGCAAGGAGCTTCTGCTCCCTGAGGTGGATTAACTGAGGGTGAAGGCTTATCCAGACTTTAGAATATTTGCTTGAGTTTTTAGTGGTGACCAGATGCTATTCTGGGTTAACATGTTGGGTGCCTCTCGCAGGTGAGGTTAAGCTTTGCGGTTCAGGAAGAATATTCCAGGTTTTTTGAAGGGAGAGGCCCTTTTCTAAGGAATCAACCACATGTGTGGATCCTTCATGTGTGACAGTGATCTTAATTGGGTAACCCCAGCTATAGCTGATTTTTTGATTACAAAGTGTTTTTGTGATGGTGTTGAGGTTTCTTCGTTTTTACAGTGAGATAGACCTGCATAAAATTGAAGATCTGAGTATTGAGATGAAATCTGGGATTTGGTACATGCAGTGCCTGTGCTACCACTAGGCAAATTAGGCAGCCGCCTAGGGTGCCCGGCCACTGGTGTTCCTACTCTCTTCTCTCTGCAGCAAGCAATTAAGTCTCAGCATCAGCAGGCAGCCGCCTGTTGGAGACGCAGTGGCGGCGGCGGACTGTGTCTTTGTCCCGACTCCCAAATGAATGGAAACAAGCAAACTTTCATTGTTGGGCACTGGTAGGCTGCATTTGATGGGCGCTGGTGAGGCTGTATTTGATGGGCGCTGGTGAGGCTAGATTTAAAGGGCGGTTCATTAAAAAGGTGGGGTTTACATGGCAGGGAAAAGGTGGTGGAGCCAGGGGTGCAGCAAAATTAAGTTTCGGCTAGGGTGTCAAAATGCTGCTGAGATAATCCTTTCTTTAATATGGAACTAATGCAAGCGTAGAATCACATCCCTGGGAATTTTTTCTGGGAGATAGTAGGGTTTAGGCATGCGATGAATCCTTTCTATTGTCACATCTAGATCATCAGGGAGGATTGCTTTAAACAAGTTGGTGGCATATGAGCAGAGATTGTCCTGCTGAATGTTCTCAGAGACTTGATGTCAGCTAATTTAGCTGTAACTCCTTCCATGTCATCATCTCTTTTATCATGTACATCAATTAAGTAATTTATAGTGTTGCAAACTCAATTTTTGTTTCAACATATTCCATTCTATTTTCAACAGCCTGGAGGTCATTACTGAATTTATTCATATATGAGGCTAGGTCAGATTGCAATGAGCGCCTTAGGGACATTAGCATGTCCTTTAGGACAGTGTCCATCACAGGTTGATTTGTGGTCAGGAATTCTTCCGTTGTGTCAGGCGGGTCTCTAGTGTCCTCCCCTGTGTCCCCATTAGGACTCACTTGTCATCCATGACCTCCATCCAGCCTGAATTTGGCTTTCTCCAGGCTTCCGACCATGGAGTCCTTAAGTGCACTGTGTTCAGACACCGGACACAGTCCGATGCTGGACACAGTGCACCTATGGGAAGTGCCACGTCTATGCAATTACGAGATTGCAGACATGATGCTTAATTTGCGGGCATTTAGCCCACCTTGCGGTGCTTTCTGAAGCTCTGAGTAGCTTCTGCCCATTCGTAGTATATATTACTATGGCCGGGCGCTTTGATTGACATCTGAGTTGATGTCACTTCCTGTTTTCTCTCTCCAATTGCATCCAGGAGAGAGGAAACAGAAATTATGAGAGGACGGACCTCTCCACAGGAGACACCGCTGGAAAGGAAAACACACAGCAAGGTAAGTAATGGGGGAGAGGGGGTTGCTGCAACTTGGTGGGACACATGTTGCTGCAACTTGTTGGGACGCATGCTGCTGCAACTTGTTGGGATGCATACTGCTGCAAATTGGTGGGACGCATGCTGCTGCAACTTGGTGGGACACATGCTGCTGCAATTGATGGTGACACATGCTGCTGCAATTTGGTGGTGACACATGCTGCTGCAATTTGGTGGTGACACATGCTGCTACAATTTGATGGTGACACATGCTGCTGCAATTTGATGGTGACACATGCTGCTGCAATTTTGTGGTGACACATGCTGCTGCAATTTGGGGATGACACAGGCTGCTGCAATTTGGTGGGACACCTGGTGGCAGGCGACGTGGCTAGTGGCACGCTCAGGGCTCCCACTGATTCTGCATTATGGTGAGTTGAATGATTTCATTTTATATTACAATGTTATGATATAAATAATGTGCTTCAATCATCCTGACACCATAACAACCATGGTGCCAGGATGATTGAAGTGCTAACACAAGGTGTTTGGAGTATCTTTATCTGCTGATTGTTAAACTTCCTAGAATACACATATTTCTATTGTTGTGTAGGATCTGGGCCTGCTGTCCCTCCATCCCTCTCTCTCCCTCTCCCCGTAGTGAGCCATGCCCACTATTTAGCTGAAACCACGCCCATTTTCACCAAGTAGGAGGGGTCAAAAAGGAAGGGCGGGGTCTGGCATCCCCATTCTAAAACTTTACCAGCCTCCACTACTTCTGACACAGGCGTGGAGCTCTAGGCGTTGTGATGCTGCAGCCATCTGGTGAATCAGACTGAGAGGTCTGTGTCAGAAAACAGGTGGCAGATGGAAAGGAGCCTGCGCCATCTTGACTGGTTCAACTGGCTGGATGAAGACGGACGTTTCTGTGGCCTGCTATCATCCTTTCTCTTTCTGGTCATATCCCCGGTGGTCTGGTGGGGCAGATTGCATGGATAGCGGGTGAATTGTGCCTAAGGTTTGACCTCATATTATATGGTTTTGGTAAATCTGAAGGAAAAAAATCTGCAGAAATTCTGATAGTGTGTATGGGGTTTAAGTATGAAAATCCAAATGAAGTGGAAATGTCAGTATCACTGTATAAGAAAAAAAATAAAAGGAGGGCAAGAAACCAGCATATATATGCAAACAGCATGTTACGTTAACGCATGTAAAGTTAAGTCCATAAGTATTATCTCTGGCAATCCATTGAAACAAAGATACACAGATTAAATCTGTAGACGGAGTCTACCATGTATTGAGAAAGCAGGTATTCCAGGAGACTTGTTACTCAGGTTACAGGTATATTCCTGGGGCCTGGGTCTTTCGGTTGCATACTGTAGTTTGCCGTAGTGTGGATCAGAATGTTTGTTAAACTAAAGCCCCATACACACTATCAGTTTTTCTGCTGACTTTTTCCTTCAGATTTACCAAAACCATATAATATGAGGTCAAACCTTAGGAGTTTCCATTTGTATGCAATCAGGCAGGCCCTTCTACTACATGGTTTTGGTAAATCTGAAGGAAAAACTCAGCAGAAAAACTGATAGTGTGTATGGGGCTTTAGACTTCTTGGATGAGGGTGGTTTTGACGGTGATGCCTGCAGTGAGTGAGGGGGTGTATTACCGAATGTGGGGACCCTGAATTCCTGATACCATTCAGGGAGGTCAATCAATGGCAAGTTCAACTGTTCACAGAAAATTGGGATGTCCTCCGGGATGCTCAGGTAATACTATTTACCTTTGTATGTGGCATTGAGGGCGAAGGGATACTTCCACCTGTATGGTATCCCCCCCCTCTATCTCAGAACCTCCAATAGGGGACGAAGTGCCCGTCTGTTTTTAGGGGTAATGTGAGAAAGATATTGGAATAGACAGGGCGATCGTTAAAGAGGATTTTGTCATTCTTTCTGGATTTACCCAGTTTTTCTTCTTTGAGTGTAAAGCTTTGTAAGCAACAGATAATGTCTCTTGGGGGTGCAGTATCAGAGGGACGTGGGCGCTATGGGGCCCCCCGCCTGGTGAGTCAGCGTGCATTGCGGGTGACGGGTGAGCAGCTCGTCCACTCGCAGCTGGGCGGCTCGGCCGGCGGGTGAGTGAGAGGATGAAAGGCTGTCAGCTGGGGGGCCCGGTGGGTGGCCAATCAGTGGGTGGCGGAGCAGAGAGATTACATCATCTCTCACCACCCGATGCCCGCCCAGCAGTTCACATACTCTACAAATCACACTTGATGTCCTGACTCCCCCCCCCCCTCCCGGCTGTCTTTCCCTCCGCCTCGATTGAGGGTGGTTTTTTCCCGCATCAACCCGGGTATAGGCGCCTGTCTTGGCACCTCTATTTCTCCTCCCAGACGCAGAGGCCTTACTTTGAGCTGACATGGAGTTTGCAAAGTTACCCTTTTGATATTTTCTCTGCTACTTGTGGAGAATCATTCATTAAATTTTTTCCTTCCTCTACAAACTTACATGATATTATTATTTCTATTTATTCACAGACATTTTATCGCATCAAACTCCTGATGAGTGGACATTATCATGATCCACAAAATGTGTTGAGCTCCATAGATACAAAGTAATCTGTTCATTCTCAGGCCATTATGTACCCTGCTATCATATTTCATGAATATTACCATGTGAATGATGTTTCGTTATATATATGGACTTTCTTATGGCTATTTTATTGCATATGGTTCTATGATTATTGTTCAATTTTTTCTAATATATTTTTGTATATCTTGGAAATTATAATAAATGATCAATTTTACTTTGTGACCTACCTCATTTAAAGTCCCATGACCACATTCTTGTTCTTATGTGTATAACTTGACATGGGTTTTAGCCCTTCCCAAAATACCCAACTCGCAGCAGAACTCCTGAATAGGGGAAATGTTCTAAACTGAATGACAAACCCCATTGAAGTCTATGGGAGCCGAAAAGAAAAAAATCAAAAGTGGCCATTTTTAAGGCTTATATGCAAGTAATTGGCATATGAGGGCCTGGGTACTGCCTTGGGGGACATGTGTTAATAATTTTTTTTTTTTAAACGATTTTTTTTTCAAGAGTAGTGATTTTAATTTTGCCCTATAGTACAACAATAAAAATGAAAAAAAATCTTTAAATATAGTGCCGGGGGGGTCCCTTAATGTGTCTGTAAATTGGCGCATCTGTAGCATGCATAAAACATGCTACCGTAAAAATTACATTTCTTTTTTTTGTTTTTGCTTTTTGTTTTTTCAGTAATGACATTTCTAAAGAAAAAAACAAATCAAATCCCATTTAAAATAGCTCATGGTTCAAATTTCCAGCAACCGGCGATTGAAAAAATAAAGAAGAAACTGGCATGCCCCCCCCCCCGTCCATACCAGACCCCTCATCTGGTATGGATTTTAAGGGGAACCCCATGCCAAAATTGTGAAAAGAACAGCGTCCCCACAGCCCCCTTCTGATGTCACGTGACATCAGAAGGGGTGGTTCAACCAGGTGATGTAGCAGGGGGGTTACACCCCTTGCCTATATAAGAACTGTCAAAGCGCAGAGTGAGCATATGGCGGGAGGCCTCCCAGGAGGCAGAGGTTTTTTGTTTTCCATCTTTCGGGTCCCACAGGCGTTCTGTTTGGTGATGGATATACATCTAGGGACACAGATTTTTTATTTTTGAATAAAGGACTTGTCAAAAACTCTTTCTTGTGGTTATTACTTTTTGACAATTTTTGGTGAATGGGTAGAGGTACCATGTACTCGATACCCATTCACATGGGGGGTGGGGTATGGGGGCCCCCTTGTTAAAGTCCAGGGTTGGCGGGAAGAGGCCCTTGTCTCCATCAACATGGGGACAGGGTGCTTTGGGGGAAGGGGGCAGAGCCAAGGACCCACTCCCTCATTTTGAGGTCATGTGGCCTGGTATGGTTCAGGAGGGGGGGGGGCGCTTGCTCGTTCCAGGCTGCATGCTCGGAAAAGGGTCTGGTATCGTTTTTGGGGGGAAAGTCACGGCGTTTAAAAAAAAGTTGGTGTGGGATTCCCTTAAAATCCAGAACGGAAGGGCCTGGTATGGACTGGGAGGGGACCCTGGCACTTTTTGCACAAGACTCACAAATATCAGCAATCAGGTAGTACTGCTGGCCCTCTTGCTCAGCTGGTGCCTGGGCCTCCCTTTCAAATTGATAAGGCCTGGGCCCAGTACAGGAGGGCTTGCTGTACTGCCTTATCAGCAGCCCTGTTCATCGGGGAACACACCTGGCAAACAATCTGCAAATTCGGGTGTTCGCCGAATGGTCAAATGGGCAAATGTTTGGCCAGAACTCATGCTCGGCCTGAACTAATTGCTCGTCCCTTCTGGTGACCTCTCTCTGTGTCAATGCTGTTTCAAACCTAACAAAAAGTATAAAGAAGTAAATGAGGTGCTGTGCTCCTCCAATTAAAAGATACATGGGGAATTCATAAAGGATGTCAGACACCCTTTGGAATGCTATTGGGACACAGCACCGATTGTCAGTGCTTGCACCAGATTTATGCACCTGTCACAAACAGATACATGGACATGTCTGTTTCTGCATTGGAGTGGACATTTTATTCTTCAACGCATTAATTTTTGCCTTCCCTCCCCAGCCACTGAGCTCATTAAACTGACAGGCGCATGGCTGAGGAGTTTTGTACTAGGCAGGGGCGGATCCAGGGCGGGAGGGGGGGGCAATGGGGCAATTGCCCCTGCCGATAAATAGTGAGCGGGCCAGGTGGCAGATGGGTGAGCGGAGCGGGTGAACAGGTCAGAAGGTAGCCGGTTAAGCAGGTCACTAGGCAGCCATCAAGTGATCGGAGCGGGCGAGCAGGTCAGTAGGAGGCCAGCAAGTGAACAGAGCGGGCGAGCAGGCCAGTAAACGGGCTAGCGGATGAGCAAAGCAGACGGGCAGTCATGTCACTAAGCGGGCTGCTCTGTGAACTTGAAGGAAGTAGAGTGAGTGGGCAGATGAGGGAGTAGAGAGATGACATCATCTCTCACTGCCTGATCTCACATGTTCTGAAAAACTGGGAAGAGAAGCCTGTTTCTCTACTGTCACTGTTGTTGCAGGATAGTGACAAGTTGCATCTGGTGGCAATTAATGTGGCAAATGACAAACAGCATCTGGTGGCAATTAACGTGGCAAGTGACAATCCACATCTGGTGGCAATTAATGTGACAAGGTGCATTTGGTGGCCGGCAATGTGGCAAGTGACAGTCCGCATCCGGTGGCAAGTAACATGGCAATTAACGTGGCAAGTGACAAGCTGCATCTGGGCTGCATATGGTGGCAGGCGACGTGGCAAATGACAAGCTGCATCTGGTGGCAGGCAATAGTGGCAAGTGACAATCAGCATTTGGTGCCAGGTGACATTGCAAGTGAAAATCTGCATCTGGCGGCAGGTGACGCGGCTAGTGACAAGCTGCATCTGGTGACAGGTGATGGTGGCAAGTGACACATTCGGGGCTCCCATTGATTCTGCATTATGGTGAGTTGAACTATTTCATTTTATATTACAATGTAATGTTAGAAATAATGCTCTTCAATCATCCTGACACCATGACAACCATGGTGCGGGGATGATTGAAGCGCATTGCCCCGACAAATTGTCTGTGAGAACCTTATTTTCTGGAAGTGCCCCTCCCGAGACTAGACTCTGGATCCGCCCCTGGTACTAGGGTGGACAGAACCCAATGGGGAGCTGAAAAACTACTTCCCTATCACTTTACTTTTGATTGCCAGGGAACAACAGTGGGTGGATCCACAGTTTCTATTCAGTCCAATAACCGCTTCCGAATCCACCAACTGTAATGCGCTGTCAATCAGTCAGGTCTTCTTAAATAAACTACTACCAGAAAAGTACCGTTAGGGCTGTTTTTAATTCCCCTGATAGCCAGGGTTACATTTTTGACAGCTTCCCTGCACAGGCACAGCCCACTCGGAGTACTGGCTGACCTTCTCTATGCCAGCTTAGAATTAGTCTTAAAACCCAGGCTCCTTCAGAAAAAACACAACTACTGTAGGTGCTGACTTTTAATATTAGGACACTTACCTGTCCACGAATCCAGTGGTGTCATCACTAGCCGATTTTTCAATCAACTCTCGGGTGCTGCCGCCGCCATCTCTGGTAAGGGAAGCCATGCGGTTCCACAGTTTAACGCCCATGTGTTGGTAGATTTGCAGTTGCGCCATACTCTCCATTTTTGGATGATGGCTTAATCAGTGCTCCGTGAGATGTTCAAAGCTTGGGATTTTTTTTTATAACCTAACCCTGCTTTAAACTTCTCCACAACTTTATCCCTAACCTGTCAGGTGTGTTCCTTGACCTTAATGATGCTGTTTGTTCACTAAGGTTCCCTAACAAACCACTGAGGGCTTCACACAACAGCTGTATTTATACTGAGATTAAATTACACACAGGTGGAGTTTATTTACTAATTAGGTGACTTCTGAATGCAATTGGTTCTACTAGATTTTACACCCCTTTCACACTGAAGGCACATTTCAGGTGTTTTTGCGCTAGAAATAGCACCTGTAAAGTGCCTGAAAAGCTTCTCAAGCATCCCCAGTGTGAAAGCCCAAGTGCTTTCACACTGGGCCGGTGTGTTTGCAGGACCTAAAAAAAAGTCTTTGAGGCGGTGCAAGAGTGGTGTATACACCGCTCCTAAACTGTCCCTGCCATTGAAAATAATGGGCAGTGCTGCCGAAGCGCCTGCAAAGCGTGTCGGCAGCACCGCTTTGTGGGCGGATTTAACCCTTTCCTCAGCCAGTAGCAGGGTTAAAAGCACCCCTCTAGTGGCCAAAAAGTGGTAACACCGGTAAAGCGCCGGTAAAACTAGCGGCGCTTTCATTCTAATGCGGCCCTCCTCCCAGTGTGAAAGGGATCTTAGTTAGGGGTATCAGAGTAAAGGGGGCTGAATACAAATGCATGCCACACTTTTCAGGAATTTATTTGTAAAAAAAATGTAAAAACCTTTTAACATTTTCCTTCCACTTCACAATTATGTGCTACTTTGTCGGAATTTCTGACAACAAGCTCCCATCTAACATTGCCTTAGAGTAAGGCCCCGTACAAACAATAGGATTTTCTGACTGGAAATGTTAGATGGGAGCTTGTTGATGGAAATTCTGACCATGCGTAGACTCCATCGGAAATTTTCTATCGGATTTTCCGCCTAAATCAGAGCGTTTCAGAGCGTATCCAACATGGTCAAGTAACTGGAACACTTAGGGTGGATCCTCAACTTCGAAAATCAACCTTATAGCCAGTAAAAAGGCAGGAGTACCTGGGCCTGGTCATAGACACAGCCCAGAGAAAGTTGCTTCTGTCTCAATCAAAGGTCACTGCTATAAAGGAGCTGGTCCAGCTGATCAAGGCAAGGAAGAATCCTTCCATCCGCCTATGCATGAGATTATTGGGGAAGATGGTGGCTTCATTCGAAGCAGTCCCCTATGCTCAATTTCATTCAAGACTGTTGCAAAACAGGATCTTGTTGGCTTGGAACAAGAAAATCCAAACCTTGGACTTACCAATCTATCTGACCCCAGAAGTTCTTCAGAACCTCAGTTGGGGGTTGGCAGCCAAGAATTTGCAGAAGGGAAAATCCTTCATACTGGTTACTTGGAAGATTGTGACAACGGATGCCAGTCTGACAAGCTGGGGAGCAGACCTAGAGGAGGTTACGGTCCAAGGAAAATTGTCTAGGGCTGAGAAGACCTTGCCCAACAACATCCTAGAGATTCAGGCTTGGGCCTGGATGTCCAGCTTACAGAATTGGCCCGTCAGGATTCAATCTGACAATGCTACAGCGGTAGCCTACATCAATCTCCAAGGGGGCACCATAAATCACGCAGCCCAGAGGGAAGTGAACCATATTGGGCAGAGAAGCGTGTACCTTGCCTGTCTGCAGTTTTCATTCCAGGCGTGGAGAGCAGATTTCTTAAGCCGCCAGCAGCTGTTTCCAGGGGAATGGTCTCTACACCCCGACATCTTTCAGGCGATTTGTCAAAAATCCAGGCACCCTGGATGTGGACCTATTGGCATCCAGGTTCAACAAGAAGTTAATAAACTTTGTGTCAAGTAAAAGGGATCCACTCGCATGCAGAACAGATGCATTAGTGGCACCGTGGGATCAGTTTTCACTAATTTATGCATTCCCTCAAGTACAACTGATACCGCAACTTCTTTGCAGAATCAAACAGGAAGGGAAGCCAGTAATTCTGGTAGCCACAGCGCTCTCGCAGGGTCCAGTATTCCATCCTTCTTTACAAATGCTAAATTTAAGAGTTTGGCTATTGAAGTCCATATTCTAAAGAATTGGGGGCTTTCAGGTATGATGATTTCTACCCTGATTAATGCTAAAAAGCCAGCCTCCAGAGTAATTTATTATAGGGTCTGTAAACCCTATGTCTCTTGGTGTGAGTCCAAGATATGGCATCCCTGAAAGTATGTCATAGGTATCAGGGGCGTAACTAGAAATCACAGGGCCCCATAGCAAAATGTTGTATGGGCCCCCCCCCCCCCCCACAAAAAAAAGATGATAGTCTCCCACTCCTTTCCTACCTCCTGTTCAGACTCCAGAGCCTCCTCATGTGCTGAAAACGATGTCCTTTCACAGGCGCTCTCAAGCGTTCGGCCTGGCCCACTCTGCTCTCTGCTCCTGCTGTATGCGGCTGCGTGTGTCAGGACATGGCAGGACTCGCGGGGCCTGGGAGGCTTAACAGTTAACTTACATTCCTCATCCTCCCCGGGCCCCGGGGGGTGGGGGGTACCTAGAGCATTTGGCACCCAGGGCAGATCCTATATCTGGCACCCCCCCACTTTAAAATGTAAAAACAACCCCCTGTGCCCCCGCATACCTCTGCATCCCCCAATATCTCTTTGTCACTACTTTGTACCCCCTCGCCAAAACTGGACCCCTTTACATTACACAGCCCCCCTGCACCTCTGGACCCCTTTACATCAAATAACCCCCTGCACCACTGGACCACTTTACATTACACAACCTGCTACACCACTGGGCCCCTTTACATTACCCAACCCCCTGCACCACTGGACCCCTTTACATTACACAGCCCCCTGCACTTCTGGACCTGTTACATTACACAACCCCCTGCACCCCTTTACATTACAGAACCCCTGCACCTCTAGACCCCTTTACATTACACAACTCCCTGAACATCTGGACCCCTTTACATTACACAGCACCCTGCACCTCTGGACCCCTTTACATTACACAGCACCCTGTACCTCTGGACCCCTTTACATTACACAGCACCCTGCACCTCTGGACCCCTTTACATTACACAGCACCCTGCACCTCTGGACCCCTTTACATTACACAGCATCTATGGACCCCTTTATATTACTCAGCACCCTGCAGCCTTTGAGTTCACATTGCTGTCCTGGAGTTTTTCGCAGTTCTGGGGTACACGCAGTTTTTTCTGCATTTTATCCCCATTTTTAGCTGCATTCCCACAGACTTCTATTAGTTTGTATAATGTTACTGTGTTTTCTGAAAGCACACCAAAGTTGCAGTATAGAGTACATTTGGTGCTCTTTCAGAAAATGTTGTCAAAATGTGTAACCTAATAGAAGTCTGTGGGACTGTAGTGGAAATGGAGTTAAATGCGGGAAAAATCTGTATACACCATCACTGCAACTGAACCACAGTGCATCAGTGTGAATCAACTTGAGTCCTGGTTCACATATATGCAATGCAGGAATCAGCGCGATTCTAGTGCGGACTCCTGCATTGCATGTCGCTTTCTGGAGGTTCACACTGCCCTTTGCAAGCTGCTACGGGGGTCAATGTAAAGTTACTCACATCCCCATATCAGTTTGCAGATCACAGTGCGAACTGTGAAATGGTGCAGGCATGGGATCGCATAGGTGTGAACACCCATGCGATCCGATTCCAGTGCAGACCAAAAAAGGGTCCTGCACCATTTTGGAGAGAATGCAATGCGATTTCAGCCATACAGTTTGTATGGCTAAACTTGCATTGCACAGACATTGCATGTGATTTGCACAGCAATGTGGTGCGAATCACATGCAATGTCTGTGATTGCACTAGTGAAAAACATGGCTAAAGGAACATGATGTGGCCATCTATTAGTATCGGCTGGTTAAAAGAAAATGCTTTGGATAGAGTTAATGAAAGATTCTGCTGAAGGACAACAGAGGAAAGAGGGGGAGAGAAAGATTTGGGAGAGAGAGGGCAGAGTCTGGACACAGTGACAGTGCTGCAAACTCACTTGGATGTTCCCAGGATGTTCACACACGCTTCTGTAGCTGTCGGCTACTTTTGTAAATGCTCCCGCCCCCACATTCCTTTCAGACACAGCACACGGGCTGCACGGAGCTTGGATGGACACAGAGAAGAGGGAGGGAGCAGAGCCGATGCAGCCTCTTCCATTTCTGTGGAGGGGGTGGGGGGAGTTGTACTCGCTGGGCTGTTAGAACGTAATGCACAGCATTGTGTCAAGTACAGCCGACATCCCTATATTTATGCCTGATGGTTCAGTCCACCTGAGCTGGGATCTCCCTGCACACATTGCCACTGCTGCTACCAAGCCTGCCCGTTGTCACTGTTTCATACGCCGTCTGACATCCCCACAGCGTGTGCCACCCAGTGCGGACCACCCCGCACTCCCAGTTAGTATGCCACTTGCGGGCCCCACTCGGCTGCGGGCCCCATAGCGCCTGCATGGGTCGCTATGGCGGTAGTTCCGCCACTGATAGGTATAATTCTTACCATTCTACAGCTGGGAATAGAAATTAAGCTGGCCTTGAGTACTATTAAGGGTCAAATCTCGGCCTTATCAATGTTCTTTCAAAGGCCGCTTGCTTCACATTCCTTAATTCGGCCCTTTATACAAGGGGTAATGCATATAAATCCACCAGTTAGATCCCGTCTGTGCCCATGGGATTTGAATCTAGTTTTATCGGTGTTACAAAATCAGCCTTTTGAGCCAATACGTCAAAGTCCATTGGTCATTTTGACAAGGAAATTGTTTATTTTTTTGGGTGATTATCTCTTCGGCTAGAAAGTATCAGAGTTGGCTGCTTTTTTTTATAAAGAGCCATATTTTATTGTTCATAAAATCAGGGTGGTGTTGCAACCTCACCCGTCTTTTTTACCTAAGGTAGTATCAGGTTTTTATCTGAACCAAGATGTTGTCCTACCTTCCTTTTTTCCAGAACCTAGTTCTACGCAGGAAAAATCTTTGCACTCACTTGATGTAGTGAGGGCAGTCAGAATTTATCTGAAAGCGACAGCTCAGATACGTAACACTGATGTTTGGTTTGTGTTGCCAGAAAGTCCCAGGAAGGGCCAGGCAGCATCGAAGTCTACTATTTCTAAGTGGATTTGGCAGGTTATTATCCAGGCTTATGGTTTGAAAGGGAAAACCCCCCCCCCTTCCAAGTTACAGTGCACTCTACCAGAGCAGTCAGTGCTTCCTGGGCAGTTCATCACCAAGCATCTATGACTCAGATCTGCAAGGCTGCAACTTGGTCTTCGGTCCATACATTCACCAGGTTCTATCAGGTGGATGTAAAAGGGCATGAGGATGCCACCTTCCGGCGCAGTGTTCTGCAAGCAGCAGTATAGATCCTCACGTCTGATGGCAGCGGGTTTTGTTCTGTGTCTCCCTCCCCTAAGATGGCATTGATTTGGGATATCCCATTAAGTAATTATTATGGACCTGTGTCCCGTGATGTACAATTAAGAAATTAGGATTTTTATAACAGCTTACCTGTAAAATCCTTTTCTTGGAGTACATCACGGGACACAGAGGTCCCACCCCTCTTTCTGGGATATATCTATATTGCTTTGCTACAAAACTAAAGTACTCCCTGTAGTGGGAGTGGCTGCATAGGAAGGGGGGACTTCCCTTCTTGGGTGTGCCATTGTCCATCACCTGAAGGTGGCCTATAACCCATGTAGTAATTATTATGGCTCTGTGTCCCATGATGTACTCCAAGAAAAGAATTTTACAGGTAAGCTGTTATAAAAATCCTAATTTTCTGTGGAATTTGTCATGTTTGTAATCACATTCAAGGGCTGTGCGGATATAATTGATAGAAGTACTCTAATAGAACATAACTTCTTAGAATCTATAATGCAAATGGTAATGCAAACACCTTGGCTGTACTGATGGTTATACAAATAAAAAAGATGAGAGTGAGCATGATACTCGTGGATGTGGTTATATGATAATGCGAGAAAATTGGATGGAAAATAAATGAACTTGTATATTGCAAGCAAATAATGTGGAAATGTTTTAAGATACCATAAACTGGTTTATTGCAAGCACACAGCATATTTATATCCTTAATTAACCACTTAAGCTCTGGAAGATTTTACCCCCTTCATGACCAGGCCAATTTTTTGTTATTCATCACTGCGCTACATTAATTAGCAATTGCGCCGTCATGCAACAGTGTAGCCAAATTAAATTTATATCATATGTTTTACACAAATAGAGCTTTCTTTTGACACCACTGGATTTTTTTTGTCTTTTGTTATATAAACGAAAAAGTCAGAACAGTTTTATTCTTTTTTATTTTCTGCTGTAATACATACTCAATAAAAAAAGGCCAAAATTTATTTTGCTACATGTCTTTGTTAAAAAAAAAAAAAACAATAAGTGTATATCAATTGGTTTGCATGAAAGTTATAGCAACTGAAAACTATGGTATATTTACTGGAATGTTTAGTTATTTATTTTTTATACTAGTAATGGCGGTCATCAGTGACTTATAGTGGGGCTGTAATAGTTCAGCCAGCAATCTGACACTAACCTCCCCAGCCCCACCCAATGATCTGTATATCCGATCCATGACGTGCCGACCCGGAACGCCCGGTAAACAACATACCATTCGGCGATCACGGTCTTTGAGGCAGATTGTCTTATCTGTCCTTCTAATAATTGAATCCTCTACCACCAGTACCTTTCTAACCATGCCTCCCCCCCCCCCCCATTGTAAAGAGGTCTTGCAGATTAGAATAAGCCCCTTGCTCGCAGACCCACACAACCACTACACAGGGTTGTTGGGATGAGGCCCTTGTCCTCCTCAACAAGGGAACAAGGCACCCCCCATGTGGAGGACATGTAGCCTGGTGTGGTTACGGAGAGGGTTCACATTCTTACTCCCCCCCTTTCTTGGCCAGCCAGGCTGAATGTTCAAGTTAACGGTGTGGTATACATTTTTAGGGGGACTTCATGCTTTTTTTTTTTATGTGTGAGGTACTCCCTTACAATTTATACCAGACTGAAAGGGTCTATTGTATATTTTGGGGCAGACTCTATGTATTTTTTGTTTGCAAAAGAGACATTTACAACACAAAAAAATATATAAAGTTTAAATTCCTGAGAAATGGTATTCATTGGCTTTTTTTATTTTATTTATTTAAGCAGCACACAAACCCCTCTAACGATCCACTTAAATACATAACAGATCCTTGCAGGGATCTGTGTGTTTTTTTTACCATTTCAGCTCCGGAAGATTTACCCTCTTTCCTGACCAGGCCATTTTTTGCGATATGGCACTGCGTTGCTTTAACTGACAATTGCGCGGCTTCCTCCTTAAAGCGGGAGTTCCGCCGTTTTTTTTTTTTAAAGCCAGCAGCTACAAATACTGCAGCTGCTGCACCCGAAGCTGATCTCTCAATCGTATCTCGGGTGCTGCCGCCACCATCTTGGGTATGGGAATCAGGAAGTGGAGCCTTGTGGCTTCATTTCCCGGTTCCCTACTGCGCATGCGCGAGTCGCGCTGCGCAATAAGGATGGTCCCCGCTGTCTCTGGGATCCCTGTGTTTCCCAGCAGACAGCGGGAGACCCGCGGGAAGTGGCATAAATATCCGCAGAGTCTGTCTTGTTTACATAGGCAGACTGCGGTTCTGCTTGTGTTACGAACGATCGGCAGGTACTGGCTGACATAGAGTCTGCCGGATCTGCTGATTGGCTCCTGCTGTGTCCAATCACAGTGGGAGTGGATTGCCAGCAGTGTGCGTGCCAGCCCCAGACCTGGAAGTGCAGGATCAAGTTTTGAACTATATCAGAGTACTCATACCCCTTCCTGTTGACCATCGGTGTTTGTGTCAGGCTTGTGAGTATATTCATTACCTTTAGCACCAATTATCAAGGATGAATTTGTAGAGCTATGCATCTTTCTTGTTCTGTATGTACCTGTACTAATTTAATTACGCTCATATTTTAGAGTATGTATACACGAGATGTTTGTTATGCCTAAGAGAAAGGACGGACAGTCCGAAACATGTCGGCATCATTCTCCATACTACATATGTTTCAAGCCTGCTCCAACCCAGCATTGTGAAGTACTCTTTGTATATGTTTGATACGTATTATATTATTTTTTCCTCTAATAAATAAATATATATATATTTTTTGAATAAATCAAATCTAAGGGGATATACCATATAGTCAACAAGAGGGAACTAAGAACTGTGTGGGGAATATGTTTTATATATAATTTATATGATACATTATATATCATATTGTGTATTGTATTTATCAAGTGTATAAAATTGATTGGATTTATAAATAGAAATCAATTATTGTCATTCCCAACTGGAATTATCTGTTTATAATTGGATATCTTTAATTTTATTATGCACGTGCATATTCCTTATTTAAAGTCCCAAAACCCTTTTCTCTTTTTTCCACATGTACTACGTATTTAATGCTGCGCAGGCGAGCCGCTTCACCGCCATATACAGTGGGTACGGAAAGTATTCAGACCACCTTTAAATTTTTCACTCTTTGTTATATTGCATTGCATTGCGATTTGCTAAAATCCTTTAAGTTCATTTTTTTCCTCATTAATGTACACATAGCACCCAATATTGACAGAAAAACACAGAATTGTTGACATTTTTGCAGATTTATTAAAAAAGAAAAAAAAAATGTCACATGGTCCTAAGTATTCAGACCCTTTGCTCAGTATTTAGTAGAAGCACCCTTTTGATCTAATACAGCCATGAGTCTTTTTGGGAAAGATGCAACAAGTTTTTCACACCTGGATTTGGGGATCCTCTGCCATTCCTCCCTGCAGATCCTCTCCAGTTCTGTTGGGTTGGATGGTAAACGTTGGTGGACGGCCATTTTTAGGTCTCTCCAGAAATGCTCAATTGGGTTTAAGTCAGGGCTCTGGCTGGGCCATTCAAGAACAGTCAGGGAGTTGTTGTGAAGCCACTCCTTTGTTATTTTAGCTGTGTGCTTAGGGTCATTGTCTTGTTGGAAGGTAAACCTTCGGCCCAGTCTGAAGGTCCTGAGCACTCTGGAGAAGGTTTTCGTCCAGGATATTCCTATACTTGGCCGAATTCATCTTTCCCTCGACTGCAACCAGTAGTCCTATCCCTGCAGCTGAAAAACACCCCCACAGCATGATGCTGCCACCACCATGCTTCACTTTTGGGACTGTATTGGACAGGTGATGAGCAGTGCCTGGTTTCTCCACACATACCGCTTAGAATTAAGGCCAAAAAGTTCTATCTTGCTCTTATCAGAGCAGAGAATCTTATTTCTCACTATCTTAGAGTCTTTCAGGTGTTTTTTTAGCAAACTCCATGCGGGCTTTCATGTGTCTTCCACTGAGGATAGGCTTCCGTCGGGCCACTCTGCCATAAAGCCCCAACTGGTGGAGGGCTGCAGTGATGGCTGACTTTCTATAACTTTCTCCCATCTCCCAACTGCATCTCTGGAGCTCAGCCACAGTGATCTTTGGGTTCTTCTTTACCTCTCTCACCAAGGCTCTTCTCCGCCGATAGCTCAGTTTGGCCGGAAGGCCAGCTCTAGGAAGGGTTCTGGTCATCCCAAACATCTTCCATTTAAGGATTATGGAGGCCACTGTGCTCTTAAGTGCAGCAGAATTTTTTTGTAACCTTGGCCAGACCCGTGCCTTGCCACAATTCTGTCTCTGAGCTCTTCAGGCAGTTCCTTTGACCTTATGATTCTCATTTGCTCTGACATGCACTGTGAGCTGTAAGGTCTTATATAGACAGGTGTGTGGCTTTCCTAATCAAGTCCAATCAGTATAATCAAACACAGCTGGACTCAAATGAAGGTTTAGAACCATCTCAAGGATGATCAGAATATATATATATATATGGGTGTCACAGCAAAGGGTTTGAATACTTAGGACCATGTGATATTTCAGTTTTTCTTTTTTAATAAATCTGCAGAAATGTCAACAATTCTTTGTTTTTCTGTCAATATAACAAAGGGGGTCTGAATTCTTTCCTTCCCCACTGTATATATATATATATATATATATATATATATATATATATATATATATATATACATATATATATACAGTATACGGTTGGTAAGCAATTAAAAAAGAAAGCACAGCATGTTGTAATACGGCAGCTGGGGGTGTACACATGCTGGAGCCACAATGCTTTGATTCGTGACTGTGGCAAGCATAATATCACCAGTTGCATTTGGTGGGCACCACTGCTTACCAAATTCAACCAAATCAAATAAGAGTCTGTGCGGCAACTTTCCCACAACCATGTGCAATGCATATAGCTGTGATGAGGGCGATGCAGCTTTTAAGGGGTTAAAAAAAGGTGGTGAGGAAGCAACATATCACCTCCTCACTGCCCATCTAATACCTCTGAAAAGCAATCCACATGCGGCAGTACAGAGACTAAATGCCGATTCACACTTTTGTGCTGTGCATTTGCAACAAATTCTGTGCAGATTCTGCACCACATCCAAATCACACCCTGTTCATGCGACACCGCTGCAGGTGTGTATGTTAACCACTTGCAGACCGCTGTCGGCATATGTACGACGCCGCCATGTGCGCACCTGCCGCGAGCTCCGTGACCGTGATCGTGTCACAGAGCTGAAGAATGGGGAGATGCCGATGTAAACAGTATCTGCCCGTTTTGCCTAGTAACAGGACACTAATCTTCTGCTCCCTGTCATAGGGAGCAGCAATCAGTGTCACGTCACACAAGCCCATCCACCAGTCAGTTAGAAACACTCCCCTAGGAAACACTTAACCCCTCCCTGCCCCCTAGTGGTTAACCCCTTCACTGCCAGTGACATTTTTACATTAATCAATGCAAGTTTAATGCATTGATCACTGTATTAATGCCAATGGTCCCAAAAAATGTGTCAAAATTGTCCAATTTGTCGCCAATAATGTCGCAGTCACGATAAAAATCGTCTCTATTTTTTTGTTTATAGCGCAAAAAATAAAAACCACAGAGGTGATCAAATACCACCAAAAGAAAGCTCTATTTGTGGGAAAAAAAGGACGCCAATTTTGTTTGGGAGCCATGTCGCACGACCGCGCAATTGTCAGTTAAAGCGACACAGTGCCGAATCGCAAAAAGTGGCCTGGTCCTTTGGCTGCAAATTGGTCCGGGGCTTAAGTGGTTAAAGTGATTGTAAACCCTTTACAACCACTTTATACTACAGGCAAGCCTATAATTAGGCTTTCCTGTAGCTACACTGGATATCTCCTAAACCTGCACGGTTTAGGAGATATCCCTGTATTTGCATGTGCCGATGTCATCGGCATATACGCACTTAAGCAAACTGAAGCAACAGCACGTACGTGCTGTTGCTTCAGTTACACTGTGCCGTTACCAGGGGCTCCCATGCGCATGCGACGGCGTCACGGCTCCAGCCAATCACAACGCGGGAGCCACGATACCTGGAGGTAACCCCTGGAAGAGGTGAACGAGGAACGCTGCGGGGGCTTCAATCTAAGGTAAGTAATTCATAATGAGCTATGAGTATGCTATGAATACTAGCTCATTATGCCTTTGTCTTGCAGGTTTGTTTGTTTTTTTGATTTTTTTTTACGAGTTTACAACCACTTCAAGCATGTTTCTGGTCAAATGGAATAAAAAGAAAAAGGTTTGTATTGCTCAGGGTAGTGTCCACACCATACTCTGTTTTGACACCCCTTTGCCTATTAGCCCAGAAAATGGGAATTTTTAATCTGACAAATTCAGTTCTTATTGAATTTTAGTGGGATTTAGGTTTTTCCATCCAAACTTTTTCAAAGTTCAGGGTATCCTGCTGGAATCAAACCCAGGGCATCAAGAGTGCTCAGTAGCTCACTAGTCTTTTTTTCATCACCTCATGGTCTAATGCCCTGTACACACGTCAATCTGTCAGATTTTTTCAGACGGATTTTGGCCCAAACTTGTCTTGCATACACACGGTCGCACAAAGTTGTCGGAAAATCCGACCGTTCAGAACGAGGTGACGTAGAACACGTACGACGGGACTATAAATGAGCCAGTAGCCAATAGCTTTCGTCTCATAATTTATTCTGAGCATGTGTGGCACTTTGTCTGTCAGAATTGTCTGCACACGATTGGAATTTTGTTGTCGTAAAATTTTAAATCCAGCTCTCAAACTTTGTGTGTCGGAAATTCCGATGGAAAAAGTCAGATGGAGCCCACACACGATCGGATTTTCCAACAACAAGATCCGAACGCACATTTTCCTGTCGGAAAGTCCGACAGTGTGTACAGTGCATAAGTGTGACTTGTAAACTCTCTCACCTCTTTCGCTGCTACATCAAGGAGAAAAAGGTGGTATAGTAGTCAGTAAAAAAGAAAAAGAAAAAAACATTGCAACCATCTCAAAAATTAAAATGAATGTATAATTGTTAGTGTTCTAATTTCTAACCTTAACAGAGGTTTTTTTTTTTTTTTTGTTTTTTTTTACTGGAATTTATTGCTAAACTACAAAACTACAAATGTCGTATGAGATTTCAGCTTACGAGACAACGTGGGGGGTTGATTTACTAAAACCAAATAGGCTGTTTACTTTGCAAGTACATTTCCCTTCGGCTTCTTGAATTTGGTAATGTATTTTGCAAAAAATGCTGCATCATGTTAAAGGAAAATAACAACAATATTTTTGATTGCATTTGATTGGACGAATGTCATAGAGTTAATATGTTGCAAGTGATTGTTTATGGGGTAACTGATCTAGTTGTAGAAGATGATGCAATGTACCCATTTTTCTGTTGGCATATACAATGTAAGACCAACATGTGTTAGCTAATTCAGCATGTCTAAATGCATCAAGTTTTAGAAATAAGCCCCAAAAAATAGTTATAGTTTTTTTTTTATTAAGACAGTCAAAGATTATAAATAAGTATTCATACATTTGTAAGTATTTGTACATATGATGTGCCTTTTTATTAACGGTATTAACTGCTTATTATTTATTACATGTAATATATAATGTAGCGCCGGCTCCTGAAGAGCACGTACTATGTTTTTGAAGTTTAAGGTTACACCTGAACTGCAGTTTGGTTTGGGTATAATTATTCCAAATTTTGACCTCAGCATCAGTCTGACTGGACTATAGGGTGTTCAGCCTGGCCCCCGGGGGCACTGTCTCTTCTAGCAGGTATGGAACCATAGTCTGGTTGGGTGCTTTAAGGTTACTTTCTCTCAGAGCCCGCCCAGTGGAAGTGTCACTCTTGCAAGTACTCTTGTTGGTATTTAAGATGCGGATGTCACGTGGTTCGGGGTTCCGGTCCAGGAATATGCTCTGACTCCATGGTCCTGGTCCTCCTGACCAGCCCCCAGGAAGGCTATGGCCTGGGGTGCGGATCCACCCAACTTTATGTCTTGGGGCTGGCTAGCCCGAGGCAAGGAACCTAAAAAAAGGATTCTGAGGTGGTCTGGTGCCGTCTACGGTTGTGGGGAGGCCCAGCGACTTCGTAGCTATCCAGGGGAGGACTCTTCAGAAGAAGGCCATGCACGGGTTGGTTTCTTAGCAAGAGCCTGGTGAGGCTGAAGTACCTAAGTGAATCCAATCTCATGGGTATCGCCAAACCGGCTGAAAGATCCGGGTATTACACGAGTGTTCTACAAGTTCTAGTTTGCTACATGTTCTACAACAACGTCTGTGGCAGAGGCTTATTCTTACATGTTCTACAACAACGTCTGTGGCAGAGACTTATTCCTACATGTTCTACAACAACGTCTGTGGCAGAGACTTATTCCTACATTATCTACAACAACGTCTGTGGCAGAGGCTTATTCTTACATGTTCTACAACAACGTCTGTGGCAGAGACTTGCTCCTGATTTAAGCTCCTTGTTGGTTACTAGGCCTTGTGAGAGAGGGACTATCCAACTTGAGTGAACATCCAGCTGTGAATGGTTATTCTCTGGATTTAGTCAAAGTAAAAAAGAGTTCTTTATTATTGACTTTGACACTAAGAGTACCTTAACTTTCCTCCTAACCCTCTGATCCTATACTAAGAGACTGTTCGTTAACTACGTTTTTTGCAAATAAAAATCCTTTTAAGTGGATCTGTCATCAGTCTCTAAAGTTTCTGGTTCATCTACCACGGAAACCCCTAGATGCAAATCGAGGTGAAGAAGCTAACAGTAAGCCCAATCAAACCAGCAGCTCCTTCGGGGGTTAGTGCTACAATAATATCGCGTTTTTGCATTTTAATGCGTTTTTGGTGCTTTTTCTCGTAGCCTGACCCACAACATGTACTTGTGAAACATGGACATATGTCTCAAAAAGTTCACCAAAAACTCAACCCCAATGCATTTTTGATGTGTTTGCCATTTCCCATAGGATGTTCATTTTTGGTGTGCTTTTGAAACAGAGCACCAAGAATGCAGCATGCAGGACTTTTCAAAACACACCTGCATCACAGTGATGTGAAGAGTTCCATAGGATTTAAAGCTTAAGCTAAGAATCTTTACGTTATAAATTAGGGGCATTTTTACTTATCCAATTATATGAAAAGCAAATTGCTGTTTATGTATTTATTCTGCAAATTTGGGCATTCATAGTATAGTATAGTAAAATTAGCTTTTCATATAATTGGACAATTGAAATATATATTGACAAAAAACATTGGGGTTGAAGTTAGAAGGCGATTGGCTACAATGCACAGCTACACAAGATTTTGCACTCTCCAAATTCAGCAAATCAACCCCATTGTCTGAAGATTCTTAACTACTCTAGTAATATAAAAATTCAAATTCAGATTAACAAATGCACAAAAAAGTTGTATAAAACTTTTCGTGCTGCATTTAACCGGTTCCCGACTGGCACACGGCGATGTACATCACCAGAATGGTACGGTTGGGCAAATGGGCGTACCTGTATGTCCCTTTAAATTTGCCGCCGTGCCATTGTGTGTGGGCCCCTGGCCGGGACCTCCGTGAGTCGGATCGTGGGTCCAGCGGACTTGATCGCCCGTGATCATCTCATGGGGAGGAAGAACGGGGAGATGCTAATGTAAACAAGCATCTCCCTGTTCTGCCTAGAGACAGGGTCACTGATCTCTGCTCCCTGTGATCGGAGCAGAGATCAGTGACGTGTCAAATGTAGCCACGCCCCCCAGTTAGAATCACTCCCCAGGACACACTTAACCCCTACACTGCCACCTAGTGGTTAACCCCTTTACTACCAGTGTCATTTACACAGGAATCAGTGCATTTGTATAGCACTGATTGCTGTATAAATGACAATGGTGCCAAAAATGTGTCAAAAATGTCCAATGATCCCGCCATAATGTCGCAGTCATGATAAAAATTGTAGATCGGCGCCATTACTATAAAAAAAAAAGATTAATAAAAATGCCATAAAACTATCCCCTATTTTGTAAACGCTATAACTTTTGCGCAAACCAATCAATAAACGCTTATTGAGATTTTTTTTTTTAGAAGAATACATATCAGCCTAAACTGAGGAGAAAAAATGTTTATTTTATATATTTTTGGGGGATATTTATTATAGCAAAATGTAAAAAAATATTGTGTTTTTATTTCAAAATTGTCGCTCTTTTTTTGTTTATAGTGCAAAAAATAAAAACGTCAGGGGTGATCAAATACCACCAAAAGAAAGCTCTATTTATGGGAAAAAAAGGATGTCGATTTTGTTTTTGGGAGCCACGTGGCAATTGTCAGTTAAAGCGACGCAGTGCCGAATCGCAAAAAGTGCTCTGGTCAGGAAGGGGGTAAAATCTTCCGGGGCTGAAGACAGAAAACATCACAGCAACAGCTATAAATGCATCTATAAATGAATATAAAAAGAATATCAAATGCAGCATTCTCACACACTATAAATTAATATAAATTAGTACATTATTTATAAATAAGTTTACTGCTATTTCCCATCTGCTTATTATGAATATAATTATAACAAAAGTCCTCATCTTTTCTTCAATCACAAAGGGGTCTCCTCCTTCGGCCCTCTAGAGCGAGGTCCAGGAGCATTTCTGTTGAACAAGCAGTCAGTTCCACAATGGACAATAACTTATAAATAAGTTTGCTGCTATTTCCCATCTGCTTATTATGAACATAATTAAAACAAAAGTCCTCATCTTTCCTTCAATCACAAAGGGGTCTCCTCCTTCGGCCCTCTAGAGCGAGGTCCAGGAGCATTTCTGTTGAACAAGCAGTCAGTTCCACAATGGACAATTCTGAAGAACTGATTTCTTAGTTTTGTTGCTACATAAATGAGCAAAATAGAGTGTAGAGCTGGAAAAACATTTATTATAAAACACCACCAAAGCACTTCCAATATTGATGGGATACACATGTGCAATACGTTTAATATAATATAGAAACTACAAACCAGAAAAGACAAAACGGTAAATGTTATAGTCCTACAGTAGGTGTCTGCATGTCCGTGATTTTTCAGATTGCTTGTGTGAAGACCAAGCAAAATGATAAGTAAAATCGAAGTTATGAAGGACATAAGAAGGGGTACAACGTTCCACAACACTATAAAATAGTCCAACATCATCACCAGTTGTGTGATGTCTGAAGTGTAAGCTTGCATTGAATTACTGAAGAAAACCACACTGAACAAACCATTCATTGATGTATATCCTAAAGAAAAAATGAAAGCGGCAATAATCAGGTAGGTGACCCTCTTTCACATGATGACCTTTAGACGTAAGATAAACATTGTGAGAGGTGGAGATCTTGAAGTAGAAGAAGATGGAGAGCAGGGCCGAAAACCAGATGTTGGAAAGGTTTAAGGATTCCAAAGCACACGAAAGAAATATTGAATATATAGTTATCTCTGAAAAGTAATCAGATAAAAATAACAGGAAAGCAGCATGAAAGAAGATCCTTGATATCCCAATAGAGGTGAGAATTTTGTCGGCACCTGTTATTAATCTTCCCTTCATCCAGTCAATGATATTAACAGTCACAATAAATGATTGTATCACCAGACCTGCCAATACCGATATTACAAGCAAGGTAAATGGAACCAAATATTGTTCTAGAATCATTTCATCATAGTTTTTTTCTGTTGAATTTGCCATGTTTGTAATCACCTACAAGAGCTATGTGAGGATAGTTGATAGACGTACTCTGATAAAACATAACTTCTTAGAATCTATGATGCAAATGGTAATGCAAACACCTTGGCTGTACCGATGATTATACAAATAAAAAAGATGAGAGTGAGCATGATACTCCTGGATGTGGTTATATGATAATGCGAGAACATCGGATGGAAACAAAATGGACTTGTATAGTGCAAGCAAATACTGCGGACATTTTTTGAATGAATGAATGAATAACTTGTATAGCGCTACATTTGCAAACTAAATCGTCTCAGGGCGATATTTTTAAGATACCAGAAACTGTATTTTTTTTTTTGCAAGTGCAAAGAATATTTATATCCAGAGCCGGATTACCCACAAGGCCACCGAGGCCAGGCCTCGGGGCAGCAGTGGTGTAGGGGCGGTGCCGCATGCAGGGCTGATCCTAGGCTGCTCGGGTGCAGTGCTCCCGGGCGCCAAAGAGGTGGGGATGCTGAAGTGACAGAGTGCTCCCTTGCCTCCTCCTCCTCTTGTTTGTTTGCAGAGGTGGCTCTCTCTGCCACTGTGTTTCCTGCTCAAGCCCCTCCCCGCTCCCTGCTCCCCGCTCCCTCCTCCTGTCAGAGAAGGGGAGCAGCTAGGGATGAGATTGGACGCGGAGCGGCTGGTCTCTATGTGGAGCGAGACCAGCGGCAGCTGCACAGTGACATTGCGGGGAGGTCCGTGACACATTCTCCTCCCCTCTGTGTCTTTCTACTGCCTGCTGTGAACGGCTCTCCACCCGGGCGGCGCAGGTGCACACTGTCCACTCCTCTCCAGCTGCCGCCTGGGTGTAATGGGGGGTCTGTACCAATAGGGGGGTCTGTCCTGGGGGGTCTGTACTAATGGAGGGGGGGAGGTGTCAAAGACCGAATAGGAGAGGTGGGAGTAGAGGGTCGAAGATAAGTAGAAGGAGAGTGGTGAATATAGAAGATGCCTAGTAACCAACTTGGACTTTTAGGAATCGATTAGTGATGCAAAAATAAAGATACAAAGTTACAAGGGGGCAAGGGGAGGGGGGTAGGTGTTCACATCTTGCTCTCTTTGGTCTAAACAGTAGCGTTTATTTTCAGTGGTCAAAGGTTCAGTGCGGTGTCTGGGTGCTTCTCCCTCTGCTCCTACTGGCGCGATCGGGGAGCGGGTTTATTTCCCTCCCCTGACATCTCGCTGCAGTACTAGTGTGTGCCGTGCTCCGCTGGGCGCGCGTGCGCTGTCGGCCGGACGGACCAGGCGAGCCGAGTGTCCATAATATGGGCGCGGCCATGTTTCTGGTGTCCGAACGGTATGGGCGCATGCGCGGGACGGGCATCGGTTCACGCCTTGCCGGACCACTGACCCCGCCGACGTCACACGCCAGCGACATGGCATGAGGGCATACGGTGGGGTTGGGAGGTTTAAAAGGGCGTTCATTACACCTATCTACAGCGGCGGCGGGACCCGGAGGACATGATTGACAGAGGACACGGGGGTAAGTGCAGAGTCCACCTTACCAGATATTGTATAGGAACCCTCCCTACCCTCTAACATATGGTCCTGACTCCGTTTATATGTTTTCTCCATTTTATGGATGTGCTACTCAGCATCTGATGGGAACAACTTATATTATATGGAACATTGGGTCAACCAAGATGGACCTTGCACCATCCCTGTCTCCTAGATAGTCCTCGGTGTACTACCCCTGATTAGCCAGCTAATCATCTGGCTTTCCTCTCCCCTCCGGGATCCCTAAATTCCTCTTCCCTCTATTCCTTAAGAAGAGGTAAAATTTAACTCATATTTATATATATATATATATCCTTTCCTCTTCTCTTCTTTTTTTCTCTGGTCTAGTATTTATTCCCACCTCCGAATGGTCCTTCGGGCCTTTCTGATTCACTGATTCTCATGGTCACTGCCTATTCACTCACTTTTTGCACCCCCTCTCTCTTTCTTATGTCACGGAATTCCTCTTGCTATGGAGTGATGATGTATCATTTTATGGCCTTTTTCACAACCTCTGGACTTTATTCCAGCTTGGTTCACTGTGGGTACACATCTCTTTTGGTGGTCTTCCCCATATTGATTTATTATACCTTTTATTGTCTACCTTATTATGATTATTTATATATTTCTACATACCCAGCAAATCCTTATAACATTCGAACTTGCCGCCGGTGCTGTGATATATCCCTCCCCCAGTCGCCGGGAGGAACTCTTTTCCTTTCGCGCCATTGGGCTTGATCGGGAGCTGAGACGGGGTTAGAAGGAGAGGTAGGAATATGCCTCTACATTTTATTGTAATGATGACATTGTCTCTCATGTCTCAACAAACTGTCTAGATTTGTCTAATCCATTAAATTGTAAGCTCTGTATTTATCGATACTAATGATCTGTTTATATGTATTTGTATATTCGCAGATTTAGGTGTTATCCTGATGAAGCAATTAAGCGAAACTAGTTGAATAATCACCTTATGTACCTCTACCAACTGTATTTTGAGATTTCTTATACTTTTATATGTCAAATTTTTATTTATCTTTTCTAAATAAACTGTTTCTTTTTATGATTTACCGTCTTGATATCCATTTTCTATGTATACAAAAATAATTCATGTGCCCCATAATAGTCCCGATACTCACCCTTTTCTTCCCTGTTGATGTCTCCCCTGAGACATAGGAGATATCCACATTTTTCTCTAGTGGTCAAAGGTAGTCAGAGAGGAGTGCTACCCCAGTTATGTGGGCTTGATACTTCTGAGTTGGGCCAACCATGGAGTCCACTGTCTGTGGAACTTCTCTCCAATTAGGTGAGATTTGGAGAAGAGATATTCCATGTGGCAGTACTCATTTAAAGCAGCAGCGAGAGAGGTGGTAGTTGGTGGAAGTGGGTCTTTCCAGGCATGGGCTATTAAAAATAAATAAATAAATATATATATATAATAGGATTTTTATATACAGCTTACCTGTAAAATCCTTTTCTTGAGAGTACATCACGGGACACAGGAGCTTCATTACATAGTGGGTTATATAGGCACCTCTGGTGATTGGACACTGGTTGACCCAATTAAAGAGAATTCCTCCCCTATATAACCCCTCCCATTAGGGAGGCACCTCAGTTTTGTAGCAAAGCAATAAGAAACCACGTAAAACCCAAGAGGGGCGGGAGCCCTGTGTCCCGTGATGTACTCTCAAGAAAAGGATTTTACAGGTAAGCTGTATATAAAAATCCTATTTTCTTGATCATACATCACGGGACACAGGAGCTTCATTACATAGTGGGATGTCCCATAGCAATGCTCAGGTTGAGGGGAGGGAGACACAGATCATAATTCTAGACCGCCAGGGACCTGAGGACCTAAACTGTAGCTTGCAGTACACTGCGCCCGAAGGCGATATCCTCTTGCCCTCTGACATCCACCTGATAGAATCTGGTGAATGTGTGGACTGATGACCAAGTCGCAGCCTTACAGATCTGAGCCAGGGAGGCCTGGTGATGCACTGCCCAAGAAGCACTGACAGCCCTAGTAGAGTGCACTTTCACCTGAAAAGGAGGAATCTTCCTCTTTAAGTCATAGGCCTGAGAAATAACCTGTCTGATCCACCTTGAGAGAGTGGACTTTGACGCTGCCTGACCCCTTTTAGGGCCTTCTGGCAGAATAAATAAACAGTCAGTTTTCCTTATCTGAGCAGTTGCTTGAAGATAAAGACTGATTGCTCTAACCACATCTAAAGTGTGTAAGGATTTTTCCTCTGTGGACTGAGGATTTGGAAAAAAGGATGGTAGGATTACATCCTGATTCAGGTGGAAACCTGAAACTACCTTAGGTAGAAAGGACCTGTTGGGACACATGACCACTCGGTCCTTATGGATAATTAAATAGGGCTCTTTACAGGAAAGAGCTGCCAATTCTGATACCCTTCTAGCCGTGGATATGGCTACTAGGAAAACCAGCTTCTTTGTCAGGAGAGTCAAGGAAGCTAGATGCAGAGGTTCAAATGGTTGGGCTTCTAAGGCCGAGAGAACCAAATTCAGATCCCAAGGGCATACCGGAGGTTTGACTGGCGGTCTCATCCGCATAGCCCCCTGGATAAAGACCCGTACTAGGGAATGTGATGCAAGCGATCTTTTGAAAAAAGACCGATAGGGCCGAAATCTGCACCTTGATGGTGCTTATGGCCAAATTCATTTCAAGGCCTGACTGGAGAAAGGCCAAGATTCTGCCAATGACATACCTTCTAGGATGCCATCTCCTGGGTTCACACCAGGAAACATATGTCCTCCAGATCATGTAATAGATACGCCTGGAGGCCGGTTTTCTGGCATTGACCAGAGTGGAAAGGACTGGCCCCGAAAGACCACGGCCTCTCAAAATGTGGGTCTCAGCAGCCAGACCGTCAAATTCAGACTGCGTAAAGCAGGATGGTAAATTGGGCCCTGTGAGAGCAGATCTGGCCGGAGAGGGAGGGTCCATGGCCTGCCCACTGCCAACTTCATGATTTCTGCGAACCATGGTCGCCTGGGCCAAGCCGAGGCCACTAGAAGGACCGGCTTCGTCTCCCTCTTGACCCTTCCCAGGAACCTCGATAGCAGCGGGCTCGGGGGGAAGGCATAGATCAGATTGTACTGATCCCAGGGAACTGTCAGAGCATCTGACCCCTGAGCAAGTGCATCTCTTGTCCTTGATACAAAGCTGTCCAGTTTCCTGTTGAATCTGGACGCAAACAGATCCACGTCTGGAGTGCCCCACTTGTAACATATGTCCTGAAACACATCGGGGTGCAGAGCCCATTCTCCTGGGCACAACTGCTGGCGGCTGAAATAATCCGCCTGCCAATTGTCCACTCCTGGGATGAAGACTGCAGAGAGGCACGGCACATGCTCTTCTGCCCAGACAAGTATGCGATTCACCTCCTTTTGGGCCACCAGACTTCTGGTACCGCCCTGGGGATTGATATAAGCCACTGCGGTGGCATTGTCGGACTGAATCCGAACCGGGAAACCTCGCAGTCTGTGAGACCACTCTCTGAGTGCCATGTAAACTGCCCGAATCTCCAAGATATTTATGGGCAGCAGACTTTCGGTCGCAGACCATTTTCCCTGCGAGCATGTTCCCTGTAACACGGCTCCCCAGCCTGTCAGGCTGGCATCTGTGGTGAAAATCTTCCACGAGAGGGGAAGAAAGGTTTTGCCCTTCAGCAAATTTTCGGTCTGTAACCACCAGACAAGACTTTTGCGTGCCCGAGGGGATAAACGCATAGGAAGATCCAGGGATTGGGGCTTCCTGTTCCAAATCGCAAGGATGCATCTTTGCAGGGGCCTTGAGTGGAACTGGGCGAATGGAACGGCCTCGAAAGAGGCGACCATTTTTCCCAACAGTCTCATGCACAACCGAATGGAGGAAGATCTTCTGCCCAGAATCAGGCGCACCAGATCTCCAATGGCCAAGGCCTTTGGCTTTGGAAGGAACACCCTGCCTTGAGCGGTGTCGATAATCAGACCCAGGTAATCCAACCTGGTGGTCGGTTGTAAAGACGACTTTTCTAGGTTTATAATCCAACCTAGGAGGCCCAGATGTTCTAGCGTTTTGGTGACGCTGCGACTTAGGCATGTTGCAGTTCTCTCTACGAGAAGTAAGTCGTCTAGGTAAGCCATGACGGCTATGCCCTGAACTCTTAAGATTGCTAAGAGAGGGTCTAGAATCTTCGTGAAGACTCGGGGGGCCGTGGCTAGGCCGAACGGCAGGGCCACAAATTGAAAATGGCGCTGCTCTACCGCGAACCTCAGAAACTTCTGGTGTGCGGGAAATATTGGCACATGAAGATATGCGTCTCTGATATCTATTGATGCCATGAATTCTCCTCCTTGTAGGGAGGAGAGCACAGTGCGTATTGACTGCATCCGGAAGGTCTGGATGTGTAGAAACCGGTTTAAGTCTCTCAGATCCAAGATAGGTCTGACACTTCCGCTTGGTTTTGGAACGGTGAAGAGATTCGAATAAAAACCTGAACCCTGATCTTTCGGGCTCACTTCTACTATCACACCCTGGGATAGTAATTGATCTAAGGCCAGAAATAGCGGTTTCTGCTTTATCGGATCCCTGGGGATCCTTGACCTTAGAAAACGAGAAGGTGGAATCTCCTGAAACTCTAGCCTGTAGCCCAGAGACACTGAAGAAATCACCCATCTGTCCTGAATCTCCTCCCGCCAGGCGCCTGCAAACTGCAGGAGCCTTCCCCCCACTCGGCCGAGCGGGGGCGCCCCTTCACAAGGAGGTCTTGGAGGTCTGCTTGGCAGGCTTCCGCCCCCAAGTCTTTTTCTGTCCCTGGGCTCAGCCCTGAGGCTTTCCAGCCGAGGAGGGCTGGGAAGGCCGTCGCCACTGTTTAAAGCTTGATGCTTCGGGAGAAAGAGTACGCCTGAATGAAGGACGTTTACTCTTCTTGACTGGAAGGAGTGTAGATTTACCTCCCGAAATATTTTGGACGAATTTATCTAATTCCTCTCCAAACAACCGTTCCCCTTTAAACGGGAACCCAGCCAAATGCTCTTGCATGACATCTCAGCAGCCCAATTCTTTAGCCATAGAGCCCTTCGTATGTGTACCAACCTGAGGGACAAACGTGATGCTTGTTGGACAGAATCCAAAATCGCATCAATTATGAAACATAAGATGTGAGGCATTTCTGCATATTTCTCTACTTCCTCATTGGGAAGGAGTTCAAACATCTGTTTAACCTGTTCCTTAAGGAACTGACACAACCCCACGGCTGCGACTGTAGGTTGCACCACAGCGCCGGCCATGGAAAGGGAGGCTTTTAACAAGGTTTCCAGCCCTTTGTCAGCTGGATCCTTAAATACCTGCGCTTTATCCAAAGGACAAGTTAGGTTTTTATTCACACAAGAGATAGCCGCATCAACAGATGGGGCCCCCCATTTCTTGGTGAAACTTTCCTCCACGGGATAATACATAGAAAACCTCTTGGGAGGAGAAAACAGTTTATCGGGATGTCCCCAGTCCTTATACATCAAGTCAGCCATTAAAGGATGAATTGGAAAGGAACAGGCAGTCTGTGGGGCTTTCCTGACTCCCAGGGAAGAGACAGAGGATGTAGCGACTTCAGTAGCAGGCATTCTGAATGTGGTACGCACCAATTCAGTGTAATACTGCACCTGCTTTCTGAGTGCCTGGGAGGAGGGGACTAACTCCTCATCCTCTGACTGATCCGACTGCTCATGATCCCTATCCAAAGATAGGGATCTCTCCTCATTTTCAGAACAACTGTCTGAGAGAGGGATTTCAGCAGAGGGAGGGGATCTACCCCTTTTTCTGCTATCTTTTAGGGAAGCAGAAATAAAATTCATTATCCTCCCTTCAAAACTCTCCAATGTAGCCCTAAGGGAGTCCTCAGTGACATATACCGGGGCTGCGACATTAGGAGAGGCTGCAAAGCCTGAAAGGGGCACTGACTCGTTTTGAGATGCAGGCTCCACTCTTGCAGAGGGGGATGGTAATCTGCATGCACCTTTGGAACCCCTGGACCTAGGCGGTGACCTGCCAGTGCTTTTGTTACCTGCCCCTGAAACCCTCTTACGAGGAGACATAGTACTGAGCTACAAAGCAGAGTTACTAATGTAAAATGCAATCACTTGTTTGTGCTTAAAGTCTCACAATAAATCAATATTAGCTTAACTGCACAATATGATGCCGAGTAGGTGTCTTAAGGTTCGCCTGGATCCAATCCCACGGATGCTTACAGCCCACAGCTCCTGTGTCTCACCTTACAGTCCCCTGACGCTCTGGGCTTTTAAAAACGGCCGTTTTGGCGCCTGCACTGCAGCATAGAGCACCTGATTGTGCACAGCTGGCAACCACACCCCCCCCCCTTTCCCCATTAGGCCGGGAGCGCGCCCGGCGCGCGTGCACGCGCCCGCGCGCGTGCACGAGGACCGCGGGATCCGGGGGGGGGGAGGAGAACCCAAAGGGAGTGACATGGGACCCCCTGATCTGCGTGGGACCCCTCTTTTACCTTCATTGTGGCAGGGACTGCAAGGAGACGTGAGTAGCTGGGAGGACCAGGCATTTCACTGAGCGTGTTTGTTTGAAAGGCATGTAAGTATGCATCAGGCTTGCTCTTACTCCCTCAAGTGGTGGAAACCAGGTAAGACATACAACTACTCACAATGAAGAAATCCATTCATATATTAAATATATAGGATGACTTCCCATACCTGTTCCCCGCCGCAGGAATTGCTGTGTTCAGACCAATTCAAGCCTTCACCCATCACGGCGGGTATTGTTAGCCAACCTTCAGGCGTATCTGGGGTTCTTACGAAAAGATCCTCCTACCTGGGCCTTGTAAAAAACTCTGCCAGAAACTTACGGGCGCCCTGAGTAAACAGTACCCCAAGTCTGGTTGTCCCAGAGTCCAGTCTTCCAATGGAGAGGACTTACAGGCAAAACCTCGTGTCTTCGGCAGACGAGGCCCGGGTACCATACCATCTTGGGAGTCAAATATCGGCCCGAGGTATGGATCCGGTTTGTTGTAGCCCTTCGGCCCTCGCCGGGACCCGCATAGAGCTAAGTTTTACGTGACCATCGACCAGACACTGGCGAAAAAACTGAGGTGCCTCCCTAATGGGAGGGGTTATATAGGGGAGGAATTCTCTTTAATTGGGTCAACCAGTGTCCAATCACCAGAGGTGCCTATATAACCCACTATGTAATGAAGCTCCTGTGTCCCGTGATGTATGATCAAGAAATATATATATATATATATATATATATATATTTCTTGATCATACATCACGGGACACAGGAGCTTCATTACATAGTGGGTTATATAGGCACCTCTGGTGATTGGACACTGGTTGACCCAATTAAAGAGAATTCCTCCCCTATATAACCCCTCCCATTAGGGAGGCACCTCAGTTTTTTCGCCAGTGTCTGGTCGATGGTCACGTAAAACTTAGCTCTATGCGGGTCCCGGCGAGGGCCGAAGGGCTACAACAAACCGGATCCATACCTCGGGCCGATAATTGACTCCCAAGATGGTATGGTACCCGGGCCTCGTCTGCCGAAGACACGAGGTTTTGCCTGTAAGTCCTCTCCATTGGAAGACTGGACTCTGGGACAACCAGACTTGGGGTACTGTTTACTCAGGGCGAGTTTTTTACAAGGCCCAGGTAGGAGGATATTTTCGTAAGAACCCCAGATACGCCTGAAGGTTGGCTAACAATACCCGCCGTGATGGGTGAAGGCTGGAATTGGTCTGAAATCAGCAATTCCTGCGGCGGGGAACAGGTATGGGAAGTCATCCTATATATTTAATATATGAATGGATTTCTTCATTGTGAGTAGTTGTATGTCTTACCTGGTTTCCACCACTTGAGGGAGTAAGAGCAAGCCTGATGCATACTTACATGCCTTTCAAACAAACACGCTCAGTGAAATGCCTGGTTCTCCCAGCTACTCACGTCTCCTTGCAGTCCCTGCCACAATAAAGGTAAAAGAGGGGTCCCACGCAGATCAGGGGGTCCCATGTCACTCCTTTTGGGTTCTCCCCCCCCCCCCCCGGATCCCGCGGTCCTCGTGCACGCGCGTGGGCGCGTGCACGCGCGCCGGGCGCGCTCCCGGCCTAATGGGGAAGGGGGGGGGTGTGGTTGCCAGTTGTGCACAATCAGGTGCTCTATGCTGCAGTGCAGGCGCCAAAACGGCCGTTTTAAAAGCCCAGAGCGTCAGGGGACTGTAAGGTGAGACACAGGAGCTGTGGGCTGTAAGCATCCGTGGGATTGGATCCAGGCGAACCTTAAGACACCTACTCGGCATCATATTGTGCAGTTAAGCTTATATTGATTTATTGTGAGACTTTAAGCACAACAAAGTGATTGCATTTTACACTAGTAACTCTGCTTTGTAGCTCAGTACTATGTCTCCTCGTAAGAGGGTTTCAGGGGCAGGTAATAAAAGCACTGGCAGGTCACCGCCTAGGTCCAGGGGTTCCAAAAGTGCATGCAGATTACCATCCCCCTCTGCAAGAGTGGAGCCTGCATCTCAAGACGAGTCAGTGCCCCTTTCAGGCTTTGCAGCCTCTCCTAATGTCGCAGCCCCGGTCTATGTCACTGAGGACTCCCTTAGGGCTTCATTGGAGAGTTTTGAAGGGAGGATAATGAATTTTATTTCTGCTTCCCTGAAAGATAGCAGAAAAAGGGGTAGATCCCCTCCCTCTGCTGAAATCCCTCTCTCAGACAGTTGCTCTGAAAATGAGGAGAGATCCCTATCTTTGGAAAGGGATCATGAGCAGTCGGATCAGTCAGAGGATGAGGAGTTAGTCCCCTCCTCCCAGGCACTCAGAAAGCAGGTGCAGTATTACACTGAATTGGTGCATACCACATTCAGAATGCCGGCTACTGAAGTCGCTACATCCTCTGTCTCTTCCCTGGGAGTCAGGAAAGCCCCACAGACTGCTTGTTCCTTCCCAATTCATCCTTTAATGGCTGACTTGATGTATGAGGACTGGGGACATCCCGATAAACTGTTTACTCCTCCCAAGAGGTTTTCTATGTATTATCCCGTGGAGGAAAGTTTCACCAAGAAATGGGGGGCCCCATCTGTCGATGCGGCTATCTCTTGTGTGAATAAAAACCTAACTTGTCCTTTGGATAATGCGCAGGTATTTAAGGATCCAGCTGACAAAAGGCTGGAAACCTTGTTAAAAGCCTCCTTTTCCATGGCCGGCGCTGTGGTGCAACCTACAGTCGCAGCCGTGGGGTTGTGTCAGTTCCTTAAGGAACAGGTTAAACAGATGTTTGAACTCCTTCCCAATGAGGAAGTAGAGAAATATGCAGAGATGCCTCACATCTTATGTTTCATAATTGATGCGATTTTGGATTCTGTCCAACAAGCATCACGTTTGTCCCTCATGTTGGTACACATGCGTAGAGCTCTATGGCTAAAAAATTGGGCTGCTGAGATGTCATGCAAAAAGCATTTGGCTGGGTTCCCGTTTAAAGGGGAACGGTTGTTTGGAGAGGAATTAGATAAATTCGTCCAAAATATTTCGGGAGGTAAATCTACACTCCTTCCAGTCAAGAAGAGCAAACGTCCTTCATTCAGGCGTACTCTTTCTCCCGAAGCATCAAGCTCTAAACAGTGGCGACGGCCTTCCCAGCCCTCCTCGGCTGGAAAGCCTCAGGGCCGAGCCCAGGGACAGAAAAAGACTTGGGGGCGGAAGCCTGCCAAGCAGACCTCCAAGACCTCCTTGTGAAGGGGCGCCCCCACTCGGCCGAGTGGGGGGAAGGCTCCTGCAGTTTGCAGGCGCCTGGCGGGAAGAGATTCAGGACAGATGGGTGATCTCTTCAGTGTCTCTGGGCTACAGGCTAGAGTTTCAGGAGATTCCACCTTCTCGTTTTCTAAGGTCAAGGATCCCCAGGGATCCGATAAAGCAGAAACCGCTATTTCTGGCCTTAGATCAATTACTATCCCAGGGTGTGATAGTAGAAGTGAGCCCGAAAGATCAGGGTTCAGGTTTTTATTCGAATCTCTTCACCGTTCCAAAACCAAACGGAAGTATCAGACCTATCTTGGATCTGAGAGACTTAAACCGGTTTCTACACATCCAGACCTTCCGGATGCAGTCAATACGCACTGTGCTCTCCTCCCTGCAAGGAGGAGAATTCATGGCATCAATAGATATCAGAGACGCATATCTCCATGTGCCAATATTTCCTGCACACCAGAAGTTTCTGAGGTTCGCGGTAAAGCAGCGCCATTTTCAATTTGTGGCCCTGCCGTTCGGCCTAGCCACGGCCCCCCGAGTCTTCACGAAGATTCTAGACCCTCTCTTAGCAATCTTAAGAGTTCAGGGCATAGCCGTCATGGCTTACCTAGACGACTTGCTTCTCGTAGAGAGAACTGCAACATGCCTAAGTCGCAGCGTCACCAAAACGCTAGAACATCTGGGCCACCTAGGTTGGATTATAAACCTAGAAAAGTCGTCTTTACAACCGACCACCAGGTTGGATTACCTGGGTCTGATTATCGACACCGCTCAAGGCAGGGTGTTCCTTCCAAAGCCAAAGGCCTTGGCCATTGGAGATCTGGTGCGCCTGATTCTGGGCAGAAGATCTTCCTCCATTCGGTTGTGCATGAGACTGTTGGGAAAAATGGTCGCCTCTTTCGAGGCCGTTCCATTCGCCCAGTTCCACTCAAGGCCCCTGCAAAGATGCATCCTTGCGATTTGGAACAGGAAGCCCCAATCCCTGGATCTTCCTATGCGTTTATCCCCTCGGGCACGCAAAAGTCTTGTCTGGTGGTTACAGACCAAAAATTTGCTGAAGGGCAAAACCTTTCTTCCCCTCTCATGGAAGATTGTCACCACGGATGCCAGCCTGACAGGCTGGGGAGCCGTGTTGCAGGGAACATGCTCGCAGGGAAAATGGTCTGCGACCGAAAGTCTGCTGCCCATAAATATCTTGGAGATTCGGGCAGTTTACATGGCACTCAGAGAGTGATCTCACAGACTGCGAGGTTTCCCAGTTCGGATTCAGTCCGACAATGCCACCGCAGTGGCTTACATCAATCACCAGGGCGGTACCAGAAGTCTGGTGGCCCAGAAGGAGGTGAATCGCATACTTGTCTGGGCAGAAGAGCATGTTCCGTGCCTCTCTGCAGTCTTCATCCCAGGAGTGGAGAATTGGCAGGCGGATTATCTCAGCCGCCAGCAGTTGTGCCCAGGAGAATGGGCTCTGCACCCCGATGTGTTTCAAGACATATGTTACAAGTGGGGCACTCCAGACGTGGATCTGTTTGCATCCAGATTCAACAGGAAACTGGACAACTTTGTATCAAGGACAAGAGATGCACTTGCTCAGGGGTCAGATGCTCTGACAGTTCCCTGGGATCAGTACAATCTGATCTATGCCTTCCCCCCGAGCCCGCTACTGTCACGGTTCCTGGGAAGGGTCAAGAGGGAGACGAAGCCGGTCCTTCTAGTGGCCTCGGCTTGGCCCAGGCGACCATGGTTCGCAGAAATCATGAAGTTGGCAGTGGGCAGGCCATGGACCCTCCCTCTCCGGCCAGATCTGCTCTCACAGGGTCCAATTTACCATCCTGCTTTACGCAGTCTGAATTTGACGGTCTGGCTGCTGAGACCCACATTTTGAGAGGCCGTGGTCTTTCGGGGCCAGTCCTTTCCACTCTGGTCAATGCTAGAAAACCGGCCTACAGGCGTATCTATTACAAGATCTGGAGGACATATGTTTCCTGGTGTGAACCCAGGAGATGGCATCCTAGAAGGTATGTCATTAGCAGAATCTTGGCCTTTCTCCAGTCAGGCCTTGAAATGAATTTGGCCATAAGCACCATCAAGGTGCAGATTTCGGCCCTATCGGTCTTTTTTCAAAGATCGCTTGCATCACATTCCCTAGTACGGGCTTTTATCCAGGGGGCTATGCGGATGAGACCGCCAGTCAAACCTCCGGTATGCCCTTGGGATCTGAATTTGGTTCTCTCGGCCTTAGAAGCCCAACCATTTGAACCTCTGCATCTGGCTTCTTTAACTCTCCTGACAAAGAAGCTGGTGTTCCTGGTAGCCATATCCACGGCTAGAAGGGTATCAGAATTGGCAGCTCTTTCCTGTAAAGAGCCCTATTTAATTATCCATAAGGACCGAGTGGTCATGCGTCCCAACAGGTCCTTTCTACCTAAGGTAGTTTCAGGTTTCCACCTGAATCAGGATGTAATCCTACCATCCTTTTTTCCAAATCCTCAGTCCACAGAGGAAGAATCCTTACACACTTTAGATGTGGTTAGAGCAATCAGTCTTTATCTTCAAGCAACTGCTCAGATAAACTGACTGTTTATTTATTTTGCCAGAAGGCCCTAAAAGGGGTCAGGCAGCGTCAAAGTCCACTCTCTCAAGGTGGATCAGACAGGTTATTTCTCAGGCCTATGACTTAAAGGGGAAGATTCCTCCTTTTCAGGTGAAAGCGCACTCTACTAGGGCTGTAAGTGCTTCTTGGGCAGTGCATCACCAGGCCTCCCTGGCTCAGATCTGTAAGGCTGCGACTTGGTCATCAGTCCACACATTCACCAGATTCTATCAGGTGGATGTCAGAGGGCAAGAGGATATCGCCTTCGGGCGCAGTGTACTGCAAGCTGCAGTTTAGGTCCTCAGGTCCCTGGCGGTCTAGAATTATGATCTGTGTCTCCCTCCCCTCAACCTGAGCATTGCTATGGGACATCCCACTATGTAATGAAGCTCCTGTGTCCCGTGATGTATGATCAAGAAAATAGGATTTTTATATACAGCTTACCTGTAAAATCCTTTTCTTGAGAGTACATCACGGGACACAGGGCTCCCGCCCCTCTTGGGTTTTACGTGGTTTCTTATTGCTTTGCTACAAAACTGAGGTGCCTCCCTAATGGGAGGGGTTATATAGGGGAGGAATTCTCTTTAATTGGGTCAACCAGTGTCCAATCACCAGAGGTGCCTATATAACCCACTATGTAATGAAGCTTCTGTGTCCCGTGATGTACTCTCAAGAAAAGGATTTTACAGGTAAGCTGTATATAAAAATCCTATTATATATATATATATATATATATATATATATATATATATATATAAATACTAAATATATCATGCTGCAAAATAAGATATGCTGTATGATTGGCATGTAGACTGTGGGCCAGGGGAGAGCTTCTAGGCCAAAGAGAGCCCAAAATACCCACCCCATGTTGAGGGCATGTGGCCTGGTACGGTTAAGGAGGGGGGGAGCTCTCTTGTGCCCCTTTTCCTGTGGCCTGCAAGGTTGCATTTTCGGATAAGGGTTGCGTAAGGATTTTGGGGGGACCTCCATGCCATATCTTAAATCTTGGTGCGAGGTTCCCCTTAACCACTTAAGGACCGCCGCATGCCATTGTACGTCATTACAATGGCATGTACAGGCACAAGCACGTACATGTACGTGCTTGCCTTCCAGCGGGTGGGGGGTCCGATCGCACCCCCTCCCGCTGGATGCGGCGGTCCGGTTCGCTTCAGGAGCGATCCGGGATGAGGGGAGGCCCGTCCCGTCTCGATCGCTCCTAGCGAATGAGAAGCTTCCTCCCACTGTGTATTGTATACACAGGCAGGGAGGAAGTGATGTCATTCTCCTCGGGGCAGTCTTATTGACCAGACTACGAGGAGAGGACACAGTAAGTCTGCACCAAACACTACACTGACACTAAATAACACATAGACACACAACCCCCCCGATCACCCCCCCCCCCCCCCGATGTCCCCCCCCAGTCAGTGTCACTGATTGAAGTGATCATTTATTTACTAATCACTGCATTCAGTGTCAGTTGTAAAAGTAAAAACTGTCAGGGCAGTTAGTGTTAGGTCCAGGGTAGCCCCCTACCACCCCCCAATAAAGATTTAACCCCCTGATTGCCCTTAGAGTTAACCCTTTCACCCCCTTTTGCCAGTGTCACTAAGCGATCATTTTTCTGATCGCTGCATTAGTGTCGCTAGGTAGCTAGTTATTTTTTTAGGTTCACCGCCAGATTTTTATAGCGCTAGGTACCCCGATATACTTCCCAATAATGGTTTTAACCCCCTGATTGCCCCTAATTAACCCTTTCACCCCCTTTTGCCAGTGTCACTAAGCGATCATTTTTCTGATCGCTGCATTAGTGTCGCTGGTGTCACTAGGTAGCTAGTTATTTTTTTAGGTTCACCGCCAGGTTTTTATAGCGCTAGGTACCCTGATGTACTACCCAATAACAGTTTTAACCCCCTGATTGCCCCTAGTTAACCCTTTCACCCCCTTTTGCCAGTGTCACTAAGCGATCATTTTTCTGATCGCTGCATTAGTGTTGCTAGTGTCGCTAGGTAGCTAGTTATTTTTTTAGGTTCACCGCCAGGTTTTTATAGCGCTAGGTACCCCGATATACTACCCAATAATGGTTTTAACCCCCCGATTGCCCCTAATTAACCCTTTCACCACCTTTTGCCAGTGTCACTAAGTGATCATTTTTCTGATCGCCGCATTAGTGTCACTAGTGTCGCTAGGTAACTAGTTATTTTTTTAGGTTCACCACCAGGTTTTTATAGCGCTAGGTACCCTCATATACTACCCAATAATGGTGTTAACCCCCTGATTGCCCCTAGTTAACCCTTTCACCAGCGATCACAGTATAAGTGTCACTGGTGACGCTGGTTAGCCAGTTAGTTATTTAGGTTCCCCGTCAGTTTTTATATAGTGCCAGGGACCCCCATATACTACCTAATAAAAATTTGAACCCCCTGATTGCCCCTAGTTAACCCTTTCACCAGTGATCACCGTATAAGTGTTACGGGTGACTCTGGTTAGTTAGTTTGCTTTTTATAGCATCAGGGCACTCACCATTTATTACCCAATAAAGCTTTAACCCCCTGATCACCCGGCGGGTGATATCAATTAGGTTTTAGGGTCAGGGTCTGCGTCGCCCCAGGCAGCACTAGGTTAGTGCCAGTACCGCTAACACCCACACGCAAAGCATAAACCTCCCGTAGTGGTATAGAATCTGAACAGATCAATATCTGATCTGATCAGATCTATACTAGCGTCCCCAGCAGTTTAGGGTTCCAAAAAAACGCATTGTTAGCGGGATCAGCCCAGATACCTGCTGGCACCTGCGTTTTGCCCCTCCGCCCAGCCCATCCAAGTGCAGTATCGATCACTGTCACTTACAAAACACTAAACACATAACTACAGCGATCGCAGAGTCAGGCCTGATCCCTGCGATCGCTAACAGGTTTTTTTGGTAGCGTTTTATATTTAAATCCGGAAGGCAGTGCTTGGTTTTCGGGGTCCAGTACGTGGCTAGGCTCCCAAAAAGTCCCCCACATGTGGTATCCCCGTACTCGGGAGAAGCAGCAGAATTTATTTTGGGGTGTAATTTGACTTATGCCCATAGCATGTGTGAGCAATATATCATTTAGTGACAACTTTGTGCAAAAAAAAAAAAAAAAAATTTTTATATTCCTGCAACTTGTGGCAAAATATAAAATATTTTATGGACTCAACATGCCTCTCAGTAAATAGCTTGGGGTGTCTTCTTTCCAAAATGGGGTCATTTGGGGAGGGGGGGGGGGTTGTGTTATTTTGGCATTTTATGGCCTTCGAAACTGTGATAGGTAGTGAGGAGTGAAATCAAAAATTTGCACCCTTAGAAACCCTGAAGGCAGTGATTGGGTTTCGGGGTGCCGTACGTACGCAGCTAGACTCCCAAAAAGTCCCACATATGTGGTATCCCCGTACTCAGGAGAAGCAGCAGAATATATTTTTGGGTGCAATTCCACATATAACTATGTCATGTGTGAGCGATATATCATTTAGTGACAACTTTTTGTAAACTTTTTTTTTTTTGTGTCATTATTCAATCACTTGGGACAAAAAAAAAATATTCAATGGGCTCAACATGCCCCTCAGAAATTTCCTTGGGGTGTCTACTTTCCAAAATGGGGTCATTTGGGGGGGGGGGTTTGTACTGCCCTGCCATTTTAGCACCTCAAGAAATGAGATAGGCAGTCATAAATTAAAAGCTGTGTAAATTCCAGAAAATGTACTCTAGTTTGTAGACGCTATAACTTTTGCGCAAACCAAAAAATATACGCTTATTGACATTTTTTTTTACTAAAGACATGTGGCTGAATACATTTTGCCCTAAATGTATGACTAAAATTTAGTTTATTCGAATTTTTCTTATAACAAAAAGTAGAAAATATATTTTTTTCTCAAAATTTTCGGTCTTTTTCCATTTATATCACAAAAAATAAAACTCGCAGAGGCAATAAAATACCACCAAAAGAAAGCTCTATTTGTGGGAAGAAAAGGATGCAAATTTCGTTTGGGTACAACATTGCATGACTGCGCAATTACCAGTTAAAGCAGTGCAGTGTGAAATTGTAAAAAGACCTCTGGTCCTTAGGCTGTTAATTGGTCCAGGGCTGAAGTGGTTAAAATCAATACTAGACCTGAAGGACCTGGTATGGATATTGGGAGGGATCCTTGTACAATTTTTTAAATCTTGGTGCGAGGTTCCCCTTAAAATCAATACCAGACCTGAAGGGCCCAGTATAGATTTTAGGGGGGACCCCCGCTCAATTTTTTAATTTTGGTGCGGGGTACCCCATAATATCCATACCATACCCAAAGGGCCTGGTAATGGACTGCGGGGGGGGGGGGAGGGGGGACACATTCCGTTTTTTCCTTGATTTTTATCTATATTGCCGGGATCCGGCAATACATTACAGCCGCAAGCAGCTTTAAATGACATTGTTTCCTTTGCAGATGTGATTTTGCTGCTCTCATTCATAAACCTATGTACGCCCGCTATGTAAGCAGCCTAACATAGTGTGGGGGGTGGACTCAGCCCCCGGAGCCAAAGGCACACTAGAAAGCATCCCCTAGGGACACACTTAACCCTCTGATCGCCCCTGGTGTTAACCCCTTCCCTGCTTGTGTCATTAGTACAGTAACAGTGCATATTTTTTTTAGCTCTGATTACTGTAGTAATGTCACTGGTTTACAAAAAAGTGTCAAAAGTGTCAGTTAGGTGTCTGATCTGTCTGTGTAATGTCGCAGCCCTGCTAAAAATCGCTGATCGCTGCCATTACTATTACATAAAAATAAATAAATAAAAATGCCATAAATCTATTCCCTAGATTGTAGAAGTTTTAACTTTTGCACAATCCAATCAATATACGCTTATTGGGATTTTTTTTTAACAAAAATATGTAGCAGAAGACATATTGGCTTAATTTGATGAAGAAATTCTATTTTTTTTTTTAATTGGATGTGTTTTATAGCAAAAAGTAAAAAATATTGGGGTTGATTTACTAAAACTATATGAAGAATCTGGTGCAGCTCTGCACAGAAACCAATTAGCTTCCAGTTTTTTTTTTTTTGTCAAAGCTTAATTGAACAAGCTGAAGTTAGAAGCTGATTGGCTACCATGCACAGCTGCACCAGATTTTGCACTCCCCAGTTTTAGTAAATCAACACCATTGTTTTTTTTCAAAATTGTGTTTTTGTTTTTAGCACAAAAAATGAAAACTGCAGCAATGATCAAATACCGCCAAAAGAAAGCTCTTTTTGTGGAGGAAAAAAAGACATCAATTTTATTTGGATACAGCGTCGCACAACTGCGGAATTGTCAGTTAAAACAACACAGTGCTGTATCGCAAAAAATGGCCTGGTCATTAAGGGGGTTAAACCTTCCAGGACTGAAGTGGTTAATGTCATCCCAGTCTTAGTCCGTAGGGTTCAGTATTGAGTTGGCCCACCCTTTGCAGCTATAACAGCTTCAACTCTTCTGGGAAGGCTGTCCACAAGGTTTAGGAGTGTGTCTATGGGAATGTTTGACCATTTTTCCAGAAGCGCATTTGTGAGGTCAGGCACTGATGTTGGATGAGAAGGCCCGGCTCACAGTTTCCTTTTTTTTTTTTTTTATTTATATAATACATTTCTTTTTTTAATCCAAATATATTCATCTCTACAAAAATTTGGTGCATTCCATTTCTTTCTTATAACCTTTATCTGTGTACTTCCATTATTTTATCATTATTATTTTAATATAAACAATACCAACCACACAACAAAAATAAGAGAAACCCCCCCCCCCCCCCCCCTTCTCTCTTCCCTTCCTCTCTCTTTCCCCTTCCTCTTCTTCTCTTCCCATTTACAATGAAATATAATGTATAACCTTTCTTGGTGAGATTCTATAAAATAATGAAGGAGGTGAAGAAGAGAAAAAAAATCCCCCCTCCCTCTTTTTGATTTAGTCACTCCACACCATAAAATCCAATATCCTTCAACAAAATGCAACACCACAAAACCCCTTTTCTCTTTCCCCCCACCTCCAGGGCCGATGCTATCAGTAGGCGGAGTAGGCAGCTGCCTAGGGTACACTACCACTTAGGGCGCTGCCATCGCCTCTGTCAGGGTGAAGCTCCAGGCCTGTATGAGCTCGGTGCAGGGCTGGCGGTCCCAGGGAACACATCTGTGCATACAGACAATCCTCCGATGTGTCCTGCTGGGCGCCTCACCTGTCACATCTCCTCACACAGTAATATCGCACAGCACCGCTCCAGGACTCCTTTACTCCAGCCTGTCCCTTTGGTGTGTCTGTGTAACTCTGAGTGCAGCAGAGGGGCGGGGCTCTGTGAAGATGGACGCATTGAGAGAGGTGCAGCGTCTGTTAGCTAGCCTCCCATCTGGCAGGGACACCATGGAGCTGTTGGATGGTGGCGCTGGCGGGCACTCCTAAGCTATACTGCCCGCCCGCTTCTGAGGAGAGCCCTGATGTTATGGTCAATAAAGCCATGAAGAGCAGAGGTAAGCAGGAGGATGGATGCTCCCCGATCTACATCGAGCTGTGTGTGGGGGATGGAGGGGGTGAGTAGTGCAGGAAGTAGGAGTGAGTGTATGGGTCAGCTAGGTGGGTCAGGTAGGTTAGTGTAGTGGTCAGGTAGGTGAGTCCCTGTATGTGCCAGGTAGGTGGGCCAGTGTATGTACCAGGTAGGTGGGTTAGTATATGTGTCAGGTAGGTGAATCAGTGTATCTCTGCATCCATCAACAATACAACCCTTGGAATTTGATCGGGTCCATTTTGAGCCCAATGTAGTATATGTAGAGCTCGGATTGTATTGTCTCTGGCTTCACGGCCTTTTATAAATCCTGTGTGATTTAGGTGGATCATCTTTGCAATGTGATCCTGCATTCTAAGGGCCAAAATCTTAGATAAAATTTTCGTGTTGGAGTTCAAGAAGGAGATGGGTCTATAATTAGCGCAATATTGAGGGTCCTTCCCCACTTTCGAGAGAACCATCTCCATGTGCCACTAGTGCTTCATGGGGCAACGGGCTGGACAATGTAATGGAGTTAAGGTAGTTACATAGGTGATATATTAAGATTGACAAAAACTTTTTATGCTATATATTTGTAAAGCCATCTGGGCCTGGGCTTTTACCCCTTGGTAATGCCATTATTACATTACCCAATTCCTCCACCGTTATAGGTTATTCCATTTCCTCAAGCGCTGAAGCCAGAATGGCAGGTAGTTCTCAAATCTTATCTACCATACCTTAGGTATTCTCGAATCTTACTTACCATACCTCTGTCCCCAGCCTCCGTTGAAATCGGGTCTATATTATACAAGGATTTATAATATCGCTGAAACTCAGCCGATATATTTTGGGTATCTATTATTTGTTTATTATTCACCACTAAATTGTGGACATGTCTCAACTCTTGTTGTTTCTTCAGTTGTCTGGCCAACAACTTACCCCTGTTCGTAATTTTAAACTTTCTGGTCTAGGAATTGAGTTAAGTATTAATTCTTCCAATCTATAAACATCCTCTGGGTTCCGACCTGCCTCATGTTTAATTTCTAATTTATGTATTTCTTCTAAAAGATCTGTAATTTCCCTTTGTTTCTCCTTTCTGACACGTGAACCTTGTGCGATCATTTCCCCTCTAATGACCACTTTGTGAGCTTCCCACACTGCTTGATTGGATACCTCACCAGGTGTATTGATTTCAAAATATGATACCAATTTATTAGAGAGGGCTTTAAAGACCCATTTATTGTCCAAAATGGACTCATTTAGTCGCCATGTCTATTCTTTACTACCAGCAGCAATCAGTCGAAAACTCTAACTTATTGGCGCATGATCAGATACCGTGATTAATCCAATTACGGAAGATTGCACAAGGTGCAGGTAAAACTGATCCACCATAAATAGATCAATCCGTGAGTATGTGTTATGTATTTTAGAGTAATAGCTGTAATCTCTCTCTCGACTATGTAACACCCACCAGCTATCCACCAAGTGGAGGGATTGTAACCTTTGTTTAATATGTCTTAGGGTTCTGAACAACATTGCTGTCTTACCTGATGAGGTGTCCATCCCAGGTTCCAGTGTAAGATTACAATCATCCCATCAATACCAGAGCACCCTCTCTAAACTTCCCTAATGTTTTCAATGCTTTAGATAGAATGTCTACCGTACAGTTATTAGGAGCATAAATTGAAGCAAATGTGTAGCACTGACCATAAACTCTACTCTTCACGAAAAGAAAACGACTTTTAGGATCCACCTTCACTTCCGTAGGTATATATGGACATGATCTGTGAAAAGCTATTGTAACTCCCCTGGCTCTCAAAATACAGGACGTCACATGGAACCATTGGTTAAACAGAAACCGGGCCATACAGGGGATCGACCCTGCTGCGAAGTGCTTCTCCTGTAGGAATACAATCTCTGCTCCCAGGATCGGCAGTGCGCACCAGAGACGGCCCCTCTTACAGGTTGAACCTAGACCCCTTATATTATATGATACAATCTTTATATCCGCCATTTCTTACTGAATATGTGCAATTTATTAAACATATTACCGCACCACTCCATTCTCTCTCTATCTATTCTCTCATCTTGAGATCTAGAAGGGTCCACTGTCTCTCTGTTGGATGCATCTGGTAAAAAAAGAAAAAAAAGAAAAAAATCGACCAAAAAAAAATAACAATAGCACAAAAAAATCACACTACAAACATAAATGCACAGGTGTATTACAAAATACCCACAATACAAATTATTAACACTAAAAGGAAGACCAATCCTTAAAAAAGGTGTACTACCCCTCTCTGGAGTTGTCTTCCCTTCTGCCTATATGCAGAATAAGAAGTCCCTTTTCTTGGGACCATCCTATTAGGGGAAAGATGATTAACAGTATGATTGAAGTACCCAGTTCTCCCCAGACTCCAAGAAAATAAACCAAAAGTAAGTGAAATAGAGAAAAGGAGAAAACAAAGAAGTAAAAAAAGGTTACATCAACTTCACCGTTCCATCTTACAATAATTTATACTCCAACACAAAAAGAGTAATAACCTCTTCCCTATTCCCTCCCCCCTTTAATAATAAGCCCCCTTTCTATGAAAGTATATTCTTATCCCTCTTTAATACTTAATATCCTCCTCTATATTAGTCCTAATTAGGACTAATTAATATTAGTCCTCTTATAACCAGTTCTCTTTTAATTAAACCCAGTTTATCTTTCAAATATGCCCATTAGCAGTTGAATTCCCTCCCACCCCCTTTATTTGTTAGCATCTTCCCTCAACCTCTAATTGGGACTTGACTCCACTGCTGCAAAGGAAATTAAATACTGCTCATTCTCCAATCTGGGAAGCCAACTAAGGGGAGGTCCAATATTTCTAAAAACATTTGTAAATCATCTTTAGATCTAAGGACTGCTGTCTTCCCATTCTGGGTGGCCGTTATACGGAAAGAGAAGCCCCAACGATATTTCACATCACTAGCCCAGATGGCTTCTAATAAAGGTTGGACAGTCCAGTGTTGCATAAATGTATGATATGTTAAGTCTGGGAATAGAGATATCTGGGATCCTTCATATTCTATCATGGAATTATTGCGGGCTGCTTTCATAATCGCCTCTTTCACAGAAAATTTGTGCAATTTACATATACCATCTCTGGGTCTGTCCGCAATCTGAGGGTCATAGGTTAGAGATCGGTGCACTCTGTCTATTTCGATCGTATCTGGTGATGAAGGCCCCAAAATCTGACAAGATAAAGCAATCACTGTTTAATGGAAATCAGGGGCCTTTTTTACTTCAGGCAACCCCCATATACGAATATTCTGCCTGAGAGTTTAATACTTCTTCATGATATTTAGCCGTTTCTTGGGTGTCTCTAAGTTCCCTATCCAAGTCCATCCTTAAAACTTCTGTTTGAGATATAATTTGGTCTAGGGGGAGACCTGAATCAAGGGGACAGATTGCTGTATCTGCATTGCCGGTCTTTTTTCTGTGTCACCATCACCATCTCCATACGGAACAGGTCCCTGGCTAGCAGACGCCAATTCCCTGACAATACACCGTCATAATCAGCCCCCCAGACACTCCCACCAGGGGGGTCCCCAAGTCCCACCACTTTGCTTCCTATTACCGGGGTGTCCTGATCCATATCCAGCCCCTGTAGTTTTCTGTCAGGCTTGTTACCTGCGTGCTGGGGATCTTCCCCAGAGTCTTTCCCAATAGTTAGGCGCTTACCACCTATGGACAAGGCATCCTGCTCCATCATTACGGGTCTATGCACTGCATTGTCTTCCGCCAATACTGGGCTCCCATGGCCAAAACCTGGGGTCGCCCGACTGTTCAATGGTGTGTCCCTCTCATACCTTTGTCCGTCTTGTCCACCTTTGTGGTCGGGAGGGCCACGCTTAATCTGATCCTGAACAGACATCTTCCTGACTGTCCGTCCTTGGTCTATGCTCTGCAGGGACAGGTAGGCTCTCAAACCACCTATCCGTGGCTTCCCTTTACCAGGGGGCTGTGAAGCCATGCGGCGGCATTTCGCTATGCTGGACTGCAAAATCCATAAGAGGCGAAGGGGAAGGGCTATCACTGTAGCTTACTGCTACTCATGTCTCTCAGAGCCCAGGAGTCTCCATATGCTCACGTAGTGCGTCTACTCTCCATACCACGCCCCTGCATCATCAATTCCCTTCTGTTGTAAACACCCACAGTTTCCGTTCTAATTCGTCCCAAAGGTATTCTGTTGGGATGAGGTGCAAGCCAGTAAAGTTCCTCCATCCCAAACTCGCGCACCCACACTGCATTGCCAAAATTGCTACTATATTGTCCCATATTGAACTCTGTCTGCTTTTAGGTGATCCCTGAAAACTCATCTCATGAGAGAAGCTTATACTGCTTCCGCTTAACAATTGAACTTTTACCCACTGCATCAACTATTCCCTCACAGTTTTACCATATCTATCACTTGTTTCCCCTTTTATATTGTAAGCCCTCATGAGTAGAATCCTCCTATATCTTTTGTCTTGAATTGCATTGTAACCGTACTGTCTTTCTTTACAGTATATTGTTAAGTGTTGTGCAAACTGTTGGTTCCTTTATAAATCTTGTATAATAATGATAATAATAATAATCATATAATGACATCAGTATCGGAATCTCCCACCAACTGATATATTGAAGAGGAAGTAAACCCTGATGTGTTTACTTCCTCTTTCATTCCCTGCAAAGGCAAAGCATAATGGACTACTATGCATCGCATCGCATCGCATCGCATAGTAGTCCATTATGTGTCATTTACCTGACACAGGAGCCAGCGATGTCACCGCTGTCCCCTGTAGTCCGGCGCATCCATCTTCTCGGTGGGGTCTCGCAGCTCCGCCGCTGTCATTTGGCAAAGCCACGATGACGTCACTCCCGCGCATGCACACGGGAGCCAACACGTGCGGCATCTTCATCATCGACGATGCCGCGCTCAGTGCGCCTGCACGCCCCTGTCTACAGTGCATGCGCCGTAGACAGCGGTGCCTGTCTTCAGGCAAATATATCCTAAACCGTATAGGTTTAGGAGATATTTCTTGGACCTACAGGTAAGCCTTAATCTAGGCTTACCTGTAGGTCAAAGTGGTTTGTAACGGTTTACAACCACTTTGATTTGTTGCCGAAAATATACAACATTAACTGCTTGCCAACCGATGCACACAGATGTACGTCGGCAGAATGGCACAGGCAAATGGACGTACAGGTTTCGGGCGTGCGGGTCCCGGGAACTCGATGTTTTCCGGTGGTTGCGGTGTGGAGAGGAAGAACGGGGAGATGCCTATGTAAGCAAGGCCTTTCCCAAGTTCTGCCTTCTGTAATGACAGAGATCTATTGCTCCCTGTCATCGGGAGCAGTGATCGCTGTCATGTCCTAGGTAGACCCCCCCCCACAGTTAGAATCACTCCCTAGGGAACACTTAAACCCTTCTTTGCCCCCTAGTGGTTAAACCCTTCCCTGCCAGTGTCATTTACATTTGCATTTTTATAGCACTGATGGCTGCATAAATGATATAAATATAAATATATTAGCAGAGACCCTAGAGAATAAAATGGTGATCGTTGCAATATTTTACGTCACACTATATTTGCACAGCGGTAATTCAAAAGCAATTTTTTTCGGAAAAAATACACTTCAATAAACTAAAAAAAAAAACAACAGTAAAGTTAGCCCAAATTTTGTATAATGTGAAAGATGATTATTATGTCGAGTAAATAGATACCTAACTTGTCACACTTTAAAATTGCACACACTTGTGGAATGGCGGCAAACTACGTTACATAAGTGACGTTTTAAAAAAACATTTAGCGTTACAGAGGAGTTATTGTGCTAGAATTATTGCTCTCACTCTAATGATCGTAGCGATACCTCACAGGTGTGGTTTGAAAACTGTTTACATTTGTGGGTGTGACTTATGTATATGTTTACTTTGGCACGTGAGCACGGAGAGATTTTTAAATCTTTAAAAAAAAAATTCTTCTTTTTTTTAATTTTATTTTTTTTAGCCCCCGTACACACGGTCGGACATTCCGACAACAAAATCCATCAGATTTTTTTCAGACAGATTTTGTCCGAAACTGGTGTTGTATACACACGGTCAGACAAAGTTGAAAAATCCAATCATTCAGAACGTGATGACGTTATTTCCTTACGATGGGTCTATGTTCCGGCTAGTAGCCAATAGCTTTTATCTAGGAATTTGATCTGAGCATGCGTGGCACTTTGTTTGATCGGAATTCTCTACAAACGATCAGACAAAGTCCGATCGGATCATGTTGTCGGAAAATTTTATATCCAGCTCTCAAACTTTGTTGGTCGGACATTCCGAAGGGAAAAAGTCAGATGAAGCCCACACACGGTCGGATTATCCGACAACATGGTCCGATCGGACATTTTCCGTCGGAATGTCCAACCGTGTGTACAAGGGCTTACACTGCTCCTTTAAAAAAAAAATCTGATCACATTTATTGCTGTAACAAAGAATGTAAGCATCCCTTGTGACAGTAATAGGCATTGGCAGGTACTCGTTATGGAGGGATCCGGGGTCTAAAAGACCCCAAAACCCACCTCTGCACTTTAAAGTATTCAAAACGCAAAAATCTGCTTTTTTGAATACTTTGGATTTTTTGTTTTAAATGGCGCCATTAGCTGCCAAGTAAACCAGAAGCGACGTTGAGACGTCACTTCTGGGTTACTAGAACCAAGATCTGATCAAAGCCGATTCCAGCCTTGTTCAGGTCTTCGGCCAACCAGAGGACGTGCTGGCTGGTCGCCCGGGGCCTCCTGCTGGGGCGAGAGAGCCGGTGGAAGGGGGTAAGAGGGGAAGTCGTCCCCTCCCGCTGCTTGTGATAACAATCAAGTGGCTGCTTAGCCTCATCGGATGTGATCACAAGAAAGCAGACTGTTGGCTCTAAAAAAAAGTGCCGGAGTGATGCCTGCAGCTGCAGCCATCACCCCGGTACAACCACTTGAGGCAGAAGCAGGATGACCAACAGGTATGTGATTTTTGTCTGTTATGCCATCATGACTGGAAAACATTGAAATGCCACCATGGGAGTACAACCTTATTGTTTTCATTGTATGTAGTGTGGACATCCTCCTTGAATTGGCACCCAACATCTGCAGTGATGGGAATTTGAGATGCTTCTTGAGCGGTGGTTTTCCTGTGACTATTTCTATAGTTTACAGAAAGTTGGGGGGGCATGTTTTAGAAACTGGCAATACAACCCCCGCCCCCATTCCTTCTTTTCTGCCTGAACTTTCCACATGCAGAGGAGGCAAGAAAACAATCATGCAGGCATAGTATCATCAGGGCCGTCTTTAATATTGATTGGACCCTGGGCAAACATTTTCTTGGGCCCCCCCCCCATGCAATTTCGCTCTTCACCTGCTCTTAGATATACAATAAATTGACTCAAAATCAGTTTACTGAATCAGATCAGGCAGCAATTGCAATTGGTTGCCAGAGGTTACAGTGTATCATTACCACTTACTGACTGGTTGCTAGAGGTTACCCCGCCGCCACCAATTTGCTTACCTTTGCAGAACAGGCCAATGTTGGGCTTAATGACCACAGTTGCAGGCAGGACTTCTATGCATGCCCCTTTACCTTCCCAGTGGGCAGCATTCAGTGTAGGTGATGGTGGATATGACCTCGGAGGGCATGATATACATATGAATACCACCTCTATTTACATATGAATGCAGCTGATCTGCAGCTATTTACATATGAATGCAGACATTATTTCCATATCAATGCCAGTTATTTACATGTAAACACAGCATCTGCAGGTGAGTCAGCTGTACACAACAAGAGGGCAGAGCTGGGAAGCATTAGTACCAGCATTTCACACTGAGATATCGGGACACAGGACAGGACTAAAACTTCAAAGGACAAGGGAATTTAAACTGACATAGTTGACAAGTATGAGGCAGGCTCTTTGGGCCCCACAACAATGATGGGGCCCAGGGCAGCTGCCCCTTTTGCCCTGCCTTAAAGCCGGCCCTGAGTACCATCATTATACTATGCATGCATATGTTGTAGCCATACTGGTGATGGGTTTGAGACATAAAAAGTACAATCATTTCAGTGTCAGTGGTCTATGGTTGGTGCATGCAGCTTATGTATCTAAAGAAAGAAATAGGAAGGAGAGGACGGAGGAGGGGAATGTTGGAGATTGGGAGGTGTATGGAGAAAGTGATAGCTTAGGGGGGACAGAAAGGTTGTGAAGGAAGGGGTCGTTCAGGGCGAGTGTTAGGCAGTTCATGTTTTTAAATAGTCTGAGACTGACCGTCTAACAAGAGATGGTCAAAGGTTGTTGGGAGAAATGCCTTAATCCAGGGGTCCCAGATTTTACAAAAACATGGTTTTTATTTTGCTAATTTATTGGGTAAAATAAAAATATAAAATAAAATTTTGAAGTAAAAAAAACTTCCCTACTATGAAGCCTATAGTTTAGAGTTAGATTTTTTTATACTTTGAGGAGGTGTGAGTTACAGAAGCACAGAGAATTTGTTTGAAATTCATGGCAAGATGAAGTATATCCACTTGAAGATCAGGCTTTTTCTAGCACTTTTTGTTTACAAGTTTAGCCAGTATTTTTTGCTGGAAAATTAGTTATAACCCCCAAACATTATGGTGATTGCTCCTGGCGCTTCTGAAAGGGCTCCAGCAGTTTATAAGCCACTCTCTGAGTGCGTTCATGAGAAAGCAAGCCACCAGCTGTAAAAAACAGTACAGGGGTTATGGCCGATGTCTTCAGAAATAACCTTGATAAACCACTTCAAAGCCCCAATGTATATATAGGTATTGAGGTGTTGAAGTGGATATCATCAAAATATTGGAGGACCATTTCCATTCATTTGCCCGGAAGCTGTCAATGGGGCAACTTGGACCTTCCAACATGGCAATAATCTGAAACGAAGTCAATCCTTTAGAAAAAAAAGTGCCATCTCAATCTCTTGACCTCAACATCGTTGAACCAATTTGGGAAGATCTAAAACGTGATAGTTCATGCTTACCGACAGTCACAGCTCTCTGCTCAGGAAGCTCATAGAACCGAAGAACCGAGCGATCAGTGGCGTTTGATCACTCGGTTCTCAGTCAGGTGCAGCATCCACCTAGGTAAGTACAGTATGATTCTGAAAAAAAATGCTACACTTTTAATAATTTATGTCCAAAACTTTTAAATGATATTGAATAAAACTATAGATGTTTTAATAAATACAGTATATAGTGTTTATGTGCCTAAAAAGTCTAGCAGCTTTTCAATACTTCCATGTTTATGCTTCATTAATTAGGATGCAGTATGTTGGAATATAAGCAGTGCATCCACAGTACTACCCTGTGGTTACACTAATGCCGCGTACACACGACCGGACTTTTCGAGGGACTAGGTCCGGCGGTTAGTGATGGCCGAACGGTTCGCCCGGCGGTCGTTTCGCGGCGAATTTCGGTCGTTCGCGGTCCGCTCATTTTGCGGACTATTGGCGTCGTTCGCCCCGGCGGACTTACGTGTTTAATGTGTAAAAGTACTTTGACCTATGATGACACATCCATCATGGGGTACAGGACAGCCAATTGAGACATTACAGCACATGGACACTTGGACATTCTCCCTAACTTATAAATACACCCGATCCGGCGGCCATTTTACATTCTTTCTTCTGTCACTGTAGGGAAAGGTTGCTGTTTGGAGCAGGGACAGATAAACTACTAGCTATTTGGTACACAAAAGTTCTTTTCAGGACTGGTATAGGTGTTAGGTGTATATAGGTTTGCTGTGCTACTGATTGTTTCAGCAGCCTGAGTGTCTTTTGTCAGTTTAGAGAAAGGGACAGAGCGCTGTGTCTGCTGCTATTTTAGGGATAGCCAGATTAGTCATCATCATCATCATCATCATTAGCTGTTACTATCAGGTCCACAAAAGAGCTATCCCAGTAACCAGTTATTGTTCCAGTAGCCTCTGTTTTGCCAGTTTGTATAGGGACAGGAAGGAAGCAGTGTGTGAGGCAGTGAGGGTCAGTTTAAACAGTTGCTGTTACTATTAGTTCCACAAAGGTTCTTTTCAGGACTGGTATCAGTGGTACGGTAATAGACTTGTACACGTATAATATTCTTTCTTCCAAATATAGAAATAATATTATACTTGACTGCTGCCCTTCTGCTGCAGTCTGCTAATCAGTCACAACTCACTTGGTCCACAAAGCTCTTTATCAGGACTGGTAACTTGGTCTGTCTAGGGTGCTACAGTACATAGGGTTGAGTGAGGTACAGTCTGCCGTTCTGTAAGGACTGGTATCGGTCCACAATAGATAGGGTTGACGTGCACCACTGCTGACCGCTGCCCTATACTGCAGCAGTCCTTCAGCAGTATAGGGACTGACGTACAGTCTGCTAATCAGTCACACACAATCCAACTTGGTCCACAAAGGTCCTTATAAGGACTGGTAACTTGGTGAAGGGTGCTACAGCACATAGGGTTGAGTGCGGTACAGTCTGCTGTTCTGTAAGGACCGCTATCGGTCCACAATAGATAGGGTTGAGGTGCACCACTGCTGACCGCTGCCCTATACTGCAGCAGTCCTTCAGCGGTATAGGGACTGATGTACAGTCTGCTAATCAGTCACACACAATCCAACTTGGTCCACAAAGGTCCTTATAAGGACTGGTAACTTGGTGAAGGGTGCTACAGTCCATAGGGTTGAGTGCGGTACAGTCTGCTGTTCTGTAAGGACCGCTATCGGTCCACAATAGATAGGGTTGAGGTGCACCACTGCTGACCGCTGCCCTATACTGCAGCAGTCCTTTAGCGGTATAGGGACTGACGTACAGTCTGCTAATCAGTCACACACAATCCAACTTGGTCCACAAAGGTCCTTATAAGGACTGGTAACTTGGTGAAGGGTGCTACAGTACATAGGGTTGAGTGAGGTACAGTCTGCTGTTCTGTAAGGACCGCTATCGGTCCACAGTAGATAGGGTTGAGGTGCACCACTGCTGACCGCTGCCCTATACTGCAGCAGTCCTTCAGCGGTATAGGGACTGACGTACAGTCTTCTAATCACTCACACACAACCTACTTGGTCCACAAAAGTCCTTATAAGGACTGGTAACTTGGTCTGTCTAGGGTGCTACAGTACATAGGGTTGAGTGAGGTACAGTCTGCTATTCTATAAGGACTGGTATCGGTCCACAATACATAGGGTTGAGGTGCACTACTGCTGACCGCTGCCCTATACTGCAGCAGTCCTTCATTGGTATAGGGACTGAGAGCTTTGTCACAGGGTCATTTAAAAAATGACAGGCAGAGGAAGAGGAAGGCCCTTCCGCAGGGGTGGTAGGGGTAGGGCAGGAGCAACAGGCTTGAGCCAAAGTGGGAAGTTGCAGAAGGTGCGTTCAATTACTTTAAAGGACGCACCAGACTTGGTTGAATGGCTCGCTCAGCCTTACTCTTCTGCACCCTCCTCATCCTCTCGATCTGCACCCTCTTCTTCACTCTCTGCTATGTGCACCCCCAAAGACACTACCACCAACAACACCACCACAACCACCACCACCACCACATACCTTCCGCTTGAGTCACAGGAATTATTTTCCGATCCATATCAAGAGGACATTTCTGATGCGCAGCCACTCTTGGTATTGGATCAGGAAGAGGAGGTAGCAACAACCGCTACTCAGCAGTCTGACGACAGTACCCAGATCAGCCCAAGGAGGAGGTTGGTCCCCGGTGTTGCTGCCTACTCCGAGATCTCTACTTATAGCGGTGGGGAAGGTGACGTTGATGATGACGTGTCTAGTGATGTCACGTGGGTGCCCACAAGAGAGGAAGAGGAGGGGAGTTCAGAGGGAGATATGGACCAGTAGATAGGGAGGAGAAGCAGGAATAACATACATTGCACAGGAGGGACAAAGCAGACTGCAAATGTATCAGGAGCGAGTCATCGACCATGTACGGTCACATCTGGCGCTCCCAGGACACCTGCACATGGCTCCGCAGTGTGGGCTTTTTTTAACGTGTCCGCTGCTGACAATAGCGTTGCCATCTGCAATCTTTGCAGTCAACGCATTAGTCGCGGTAAGCCCAACACTCACCTAGGGACGACCGCCTTAAGAAGGCACATGAGCAGCCATCACCGAGCCCAGTGGGAGCAACAGAACACACAAAGCCACACTGCAGGCTCTCACCGTCCAGCCTCGTCTTCTACTTCTCCTTCTCCTCTCTCCTCACAATTGTCCTCCACTCCACCTTCCATCACGCCAAGCTCACGTTTTTCTGCAAAAAGGCAGGCTTCCGTGGGCCTAATGTTCGAGCGTAAAAAAATGATGACGCCGGATAACCCTCTTGCCCAACGATTGACGGCTGGCTTGTCAGAACTCATAGCCCGCCAACTACTGCCATATAAACTGGTGGACTCGGAGGCCTTTCGCAAATTTGTGGCCATTGGAACACCACAATGGAAGGTCCCAGGAAGGAAGTATTTCTCAGAGAAGGGCATCCCAGAGCTATATGGCCATGTTCAGCGGCAAGTGAATGTATCTCTGGCACACAGTGTCGGTGCCAAGATCCATCTGACCACAGACACGTGGTCTAGCAAACACGGGCAGGGAAGGTATATCACTTTTACTGCCCACTGGGTGAACCTTCTGATGGCCGTCAAGCATGTAACCCGTGGCACCCGTGTAGATTTGGTTTTACCGCCACGGATTGCATGCAGGCCTGACTCTTCTTCTCCTCCTCCTCCTACTCCATCCTCCTCCCTCTCCTCCTCAGCTGCCTCCTCCTTTTCTGCTGCTAGCGTCTCTTCCGCTGCACCGCCCAAGCTCCCCAGAACCTATTCCACATGCCAGGTGAGACGTTGCCATGCCGTGCTGCGTCTGTTGTGCCTGGAAGCCAAGAGCCACACTGGCCCGGCACTCCTTTCAGCTTTGCGTTCACAGGCAGATCAGTGGCTAACACCGCTCAATTTGACAGTTGGTAAAGTGGTGTGTGACAACGGTGCCAATCTGCTTAGCGCATTGAAACAGGGCAAAATCACGCACGTGCCATGCATGGCACACGTCTTAAACTTGGTCGTGCAGCGATTCCTTGTCAAATACCCTGGGGTCCAGGACATCTTGCGGCAGGCAAGGAAAATCTCGGCCCATTTCAGAAGATCTTACACGGCCATGGCTCGCCTTGCTGACATTCAGCGGTGACACAATCTGCCGGTCAGACGTCTTATTTGCGATTGCCCGACGCGATGGAACTCAACCTTCTATATGCTTGATAGGCTGCTCCAGCAGAAACGTGCAGTTAACGTCTACCTGTATGAACTCTGCGAAAGAAACGGTTCTGGGGAGCTGGTTTTTTTTTCACCGCGCCAGTGGCTGCTCATGCGCGACACATGCAGACTTCTGCGGCCATTTGAGGAGATCACCAAACTGGTCAGTCGCAGCCATGGCGCCATCAGTGACATGGTACCTTATGCCTTCTTTATGGAGCGTGCATTGCGTCGTGTCATTGATCAGGCTGTGGAGGAGCAGGAGCGGGAAGATGAGGAAGTCGCAATGCTGGATGAATTCCCAGGGGGGGCTACTCTATCTGAGACAAGTCAACAACAGGAGTCTGAAGAGGAGTCAGAGGAGGATGGTGCCAGGGCGGATGAGGAGGAGCAAGAAGAGCGTGCTTTAAACCTTTCTGGGATCCCTGTTGTGCGTGAATGGGGAGAGGAGAATGAAGAGGATGACATTATCCTGGATGATGAGCAGGAGCCAGGCCACCACACCGCTTCCACTTTAGTGCAAATGGGGGCCTTCATGCTCCAGTGTTTTAATAGGGACCCCCGTATAAAAAGCATAAGGGTCAAGGACCAGTACTGGGTGGCAACGTACTTAGACCCCCGGTACAAACACAAAATGGCGGAAATGTTACCGCCGTCGCAGAGGGCTGTCAGAATGCAGCACTTCCAGGCCTTGCTTCGAGAAATGCTGCATTCTGCTTTTGCGTGCGCTGGCAGAGGAGCAATTCCCACTCCCAGAGAAGGATTTGCGGGTACCAATCCAACAGCGCCTGCAAGAAGAGGCCGGTTTGAAGATGTGTTGGTGACTTCGGATATGAGGTCATTCTTTTAGCTGACCCATCGACAGGTGTCATCCGGATCCAGCATCAGGGAACGCCTAGACCATCAGGTGTCCGACTACATCGGGTTAACGGCCGATGTGGACGCTCTGAGGAGTGATGAACCCCTGGACTACTGGGTGGGCAGGCTTGACCTCTAGGCAGAGCTTGCCCAATTTGCAATCAAACTGTTGGCTTGCCCCTTATCCAGTGTCCTGTCCGAAAGGACGTTCAGCACAGCAGGGGGGATCGTGACCGATAAGCGTACTCGACTAGCTCACGACAGTGTTAACTACCTCACATTTCTAAAAATGAACGAGCACACAGACCTTCTTTCTTCATTTGGCTCACTTCCTTGTCCCAAAAAAGCACACCGTACTATATGCCCCTACCCTCCTCTTTGAAGAGGTTGAGCGGTGTCATATTTCTGCTGGGCTGCTTATGAGGGGATCACACCATCCCTGTGCTGTGCTGACTTCCTCCTGGGGGTTCTTATTATGAGGGGATCACACCATCCCTGTGCTGTGCTGACTTCCTCCTGGGGGTTCTTATTATGAGGGGGTCACACCATCCCTGTGCTGTGCTGACTTCCTCCTGGGGCTGCTTACGGTGCTGCTGTCAGTGCTGTATATCACGGTGCTGGTGTGAGTGCTTAATGTCACGCTTCTGATGTCAGTGCTCTCTGTCACGGTGCTGCTGTCAGTGCTGTATATCACGGTGCTGATGTCAGTGCTGTATGTCACGCTTCTGATGTCAGTGCTCTGTCACGGTGCTGCTGTCAGTACTGTATATCACGGTGCTGGTGTGAGTGCTTAATGTCACGCTTCTGATGTCAGTGCTCTCTGTCACGGTGCTGCCGTCAGTGCTGTATATCATGGTGCTGATGCCAGTGCTGTATGTCACGCTTCTGATGTCAGTGCTCTCTGTCACGGTGCTGCTGTCAGTGCTGTATATCACGGTGCTGATGTCAGTGCTGTATGTCACGGTTCTGATGTCAGTGCTCTCTGTCACGGTGCTGCTGTCAGTGCTGTATATCACGGTGCTGGTGCGAGTGCTTAATGTCACGGTGCTGCTGTCAGTGCTCTCTGTCACGGTGCTGCTGTCAGTGCTGTATATCACGGTGCTGATGTCAGTGCTGTATGTCACGCTTCTGATGTCAGTGCTCTCTGTCACGGTGCTGCTGTCAGTGCTGTATATCATGGTGCGGATGTCAGTGCTGTATGTCACGCTTCTGATGTCAGTGCTCTCTGTCACGGTGCTGCTGTCAGTGCTGTATATCACGGTGCTGATGTCAGTGCTGTATGTCACGCTTCTGATGTCAGTGCTCTCTATCACGGTGTTGCTGTCAATGCTGTATGTCACGGTGCTGGTGTTAATGCTTTATGTCACGCTGCTGATGTCAGTGCCCTCTATCACGGTGCTGTTGTCAGATGCCTCTATCACGGTGCATGTGTCATTGCTGTATGTCACGCTGCTGGTGATCATCTCCTGCACCCTCTTCTTTGCCTACCCTGGTCCCTGACCTTCCCTCTCCTCCATTGCCTTCATGCGCTCCACAGTCCTGAATTGTCAGAACAATTTCCCATATAAAAAAAGAATGCTTGTAGTTATCGATCCCAAATTCACCTCATACATGTGTTATGTCATTGGCCATGTGGTGGGACTATGTTTGCCCAGCTAATAATTATCCTGTGGCTGCAAATTCGACCTAAAGATTTAAAACGTTCGCCTCCCATTGAAGTCAATGGGGCCCGTCGCGAACGTTCGGTTTCGCGAACGTTCGGCCTCGTTCGCGGTCCGCGTTCGCGAAACGTCCCGTCGGAAGTTCGTCCATCACTACCGGCGGTCTTGCCGACTGAGTTTCGGTGGAGTTCCGACTTTCCGAATTAACGGACTTGGCCACACACAATCACACCAAAGTCAGACGGATTCGAACGTGATGACGTAGGACCGGACTAGAATAAGGAAGTTCATAGCCAGTAGCCAATAGCTGCCCTAGCGTCGGTTTTTGTCCGTCAGAACAGCATACATATGAGCGTATTTCTCGGTCCGGCGGAAAAATTTAAAACATGTTCTATTTCTAAAGTCCGCCAGATTTTTAGCAAGCAAAGGTCCGATGGAGCCCACACACGATCGAATTGTCCGATGGACTCATTTCGTCGGACCTTTGCTGAAGATAGAAGATACGTATTTGAAGATAGAAGATACATATTTGGTCCAACCACTCAAATGGCCCACATCTTATAAATTCAGCCAGTGGTATGTAAACCTATGAGCACAACTGTAAATACTAATAAAAAATAAATACAAAAAGAAAATATTCATATATAAACATATAAACTAAATATACACTAGAATGTAATTGACTTCAAGTCATTATAGTGTATCTTTATTATTAATGCATGCTGTATATAGTAAACATTATAAAACAATAATCTTTTAAATATTGATTATATAGTTTGATATACCTATATATAAATTACTTGATATGCCATAAGTTTTCACATCGTGGAGAGTGTTAACTGGAAGTTTTCCGTTAATTAACATTTTACAGAGCTGCATAGGTTTTTTTTTTATCCCTACTTGGGCCCCTTGAATGCATAAGCTCTTTACTGGTAAATTTCAACTTAGCCTTTAACTCCTATTGAAAGGAAAAATAGGATTTTTATATACAGCTGTGTCCCGTGATGTACTCTCAAGAAAAGGATTTTACAGGTAAGCTGTATATAAAAATCCTATTTTCTTGATCATACATCACGGGACACAGGAGCTTCATTACATAGTGGGATGTCCCATAGCAATGCTCAGGTTGAGGGGAGGGAGACACAGATCATAATTCTAGACCGCCAGGGACCTGAGGACCTAAACTGCAGCTTGCAGTACACTGCGCCCGAAGGCGATATCCTCTTGCCCTCTGACATCCACCTGATAGAATCTGGTGAATGTGTGGACTGATGACCAAGTCGCAGCCTTACAGATCTGAGCCAGGGAGGCCTGGTGATGCACTGCCCAAGAAGCACTGACAGCCCTAGTAGAGTGCGCTTTCACCTGAAAAGGAGGAATCTTCCCCTTTAAGTCATAGGCCTGAGAAATAACCTGTCTGATCCACCTTGAGAGAGTGGACTTTGACGCTGCCTGACCCCTTCTAGGGCCTTCTGGCAGAATAAATAAACAGTCAGTTTTTCTTATCTGAGCAGTTGCTTGAAGATAAAGACTGATTGCTCTAACCACATCTAAAGTGTGTAAGGATTCTTCCTCTGTGGACTGAGGATTTGGAAAAAAGGATGGTAGGATTACATCCTGATTCAGGTGGAAACCTGAAACTACCTTAGGTAGAAAGGACCTGTTGGGACGCATGACCACTCGGTCCTTATGGATAATTAAATAGGGCTCTTTACAGGAAAGAGCTGCCAATTCTGATACCCTTCTAGCCGTGGATATGGCTACTAGGAAAACCAGCTTCTTTGTCAGGAGAGTCAAAGAAGCTAGATGCAGAGGTTCAAATGGTTGGGCTTCTAAGGCCGAGAGAACCAAATTCAGATCCCAAGGGCATACCGGAGGTTTGACTGGCGGTCTCATCCGCATAGCCCCCTGGATAAAAGCCCGTACTAGGGAATGTGATGCAAGCGATCTTTGAAAAAAGACCGATAGGGCCGAAATCTGCACCTTGATGGTGCTTATGGCCAAATTCATTTCAAGGCCTGACTGGAGAAAGGCCAAGATTCTGCCAATGACATACCTTCTAGGATGCCATCTCCTGGGTTCACACCAGGAAACATATGTCCTCCAGATCATGTAATAGATACGCCTGGAGGCCGGTTTTCTGGCATTGACCAGAGTGGAAAGGACTGGCCCCGAAAGACCACGGCCTCTCAAAATGTGGGTCTCAGCAGCCAGACCGTCAAATTCAGACTGCGTAAAGCAGGATGGTAAATTGGACCCTGTGAGAGCAGATCTGGCCGGAGAGGGAGGATCCATGGCCTGCCCACTGCCAACTTCATGATTACTGCGAACCATGGTCGCCTGGGCCAAGCCGAGGCCACTAGAAGGACCGGCTTCGTCTCCCTCTTGACCCTTCCCAGGAACCTCGATAGCAGCGGGCTCGGGGGGAAGGCATAGATCAGATTGTACTGATCCCAGGGAACTGTCAGAGCATCTGACCCCTGAGCAAGTGCATCTCTTGTCCTTGATACAAAGCTGTCCATTTTCCTGTTGAATCTGGACGCAAACAGATCCACGTCTGGAGTGCCCCACTTGTAACATATGTCCTGAAACACATCGGGGTGCAGAGCCCATTCTCCTGGGCACAACTGCTGGCGGCTGAGATAATCCGCCTGCCAATTCTCCACTCCTGGGATGAAGACTGCAGAGAGGCACGGAACATGCTCTTCTGCCCAGACAAGTATGCGATTCACCTCCTTTTGGGCCACCAGACTTCTGGTACCGCCCTGGTGATTGATATAAGCCACTGCGGTGGCATTGTCGGACTGAATCCGAACCGGGAAACCTCGCAGTCTGTGAGACCACTCTCTGAGTGCCATGTAAACTGCCCGAATCTCCAAGATATTTATGGGCAGCAGACTTTCGGTCGCAGACCATTTTCCCTGCGAGCATGTTCCCTGTAACACGGCTCCCCAGCCTGTCAGGCTGGCATCCGTGGTGACAATCTTCCATGAGAGGGGAAGAAAGGTTTTGCCCTTCAGCAAATTTTTGGTCTGTAACCACCAGACAAGACTTTTGCGTGCCCGAGGGGATAAACGCATAGGAAGATCCAGGGATTGGGGCTTCCTGTTCCAAATCGCAAGGATGCATCTTCGCAGGGGCCTTGAGTGGAACTGGGCGAATGGAACGGCCTCGAAAGAGGCGACCATTTTTCCCAACAGTCTCATGCACAACCTAATGGAGGAAGATCTTCTGCCCAGAATCAGGTGCACCAGATCTCCAATGGCCAAGGCCTTTGGCTTTGGAAGGAACACCCTGCCTTGAGCGGTGTCGATAATCAGACCCAGGTAATCCAACCTGGTGGTCGGTTGTAAAGACGACTTTTCTAGGTTTATAATCCAACCTAGGTGGCCCAGATGTTCTAGCGTTTTGGTGACGCTGCGACTTAGGCATGTTGCAGTTCTCTCTACGAGAAGCAAGTCGTCTAGGTAAGCCATGACGGCTATGCCCTGAACTCTTAAGATTGCTAAGAGAGGGTCTAGAATCTTCGTGAAGACTCGGGGGGCCGTGGCTAGGCCGAACGGCAGGGCCACAAATTGAAAATGGCGCTGCTCTACCGCGAACCTCAGAAACTTCTGGTGTGCGGGAAATATTGGCACATGAAGATATGCGTCTCTGATATCTATTGATGCCATGAATTCTCCTCCTTGTAGGGAGGAGAGCACAGTGCGTATTGACTGCATCCGGAAGGTCTGGATGTGTAGAAACCGGTTTAAGTCTCTCAGATCCAAGATAGGTCTGACACTTCCGTTTGGTTTTGGAACGGTGAAGAGATTCGAATAAAAACCTGAACCCTGATCTTTCGGGCTCACTTCTAATATCACACCCTGGGATAGTAATTGATCTAAGGCCAGAAATAGCGGTTTCTGCTTTATCGGATCCCTGGGGATCCTTGACCTTAGAAAACGAGAAGGTGGAATCTCCTGAAACTCTAGCCTGTAGCCCAGAGACACTGAAGAGATCACCCATCTGTCCTGAATCTCCTCCCGCCAGGCGCCTGCAAACTGCAGGAGCCTTCCCCCCACTCGGCCGAGCGGGGGCGCCCCTTCACAAGGAGGTCTTGGAGGTCTGCTTGGCAGGCTTCCGCCCCCAAGTTTTCTTCCGTCCCTGGGCTCGGCCCTGAGGCTTTCCAGCCGAGGAGGGATGGGAAGGCCGTCGCCACTGTTTAGAGCTTGATGCCTCGGGAGAAAGAGTACGCCTGAATGAAGGACGTTTACTCTTCTTGACTGGAAGGAGTGTAGATTTACCTCCCGAAATATTTTGGACGAATTTATCTAATTCCTCTCCAAACAACCGTTCCCCTTTAAACGGGAACCCAGCCAAATGCTTTTTGCATGACATCTCAGCAGCCCAATTTTTTAGCCATAGAGCCCTACGCATGTGTACCAACATGAGGGACAAACGTGATGCTTGTTGGACAGAATACAAAATCGCATCAATTATGAAACACAAGATGTGAGGCATTTCTGCATATTTTTCTACTTCCTCATTGGGAAGGAGTTCAAACATCTGTTTAACCTGTTCCTTAAGGAACTGACACAACCCCACGGCTGCGACTGTAGGTTGCACCACAGCGCCGGCCATGGAAAAGGAGGCTTTTAACAAGGTTTCCAGCCTTTTGTCAGCTGGATCCTTAAATACCTGCGCATTATCCAAAGGACAAGTTAGGTTTTTATTCACACAAGAGATAGCCGCATCGACAGATGGGGCCCCCCATTTCTTGGTGAAACTTTCCTCCACGGGATAATACATAGAAAACCTCTTGGGAGGAGAAAACAGTTTATCGGGATGTCCCCAGTCCTTATACATCAAGTCAGCCATTAAAGGATGAATTGGAAAGGAACAGGCAGTCTGTGTGGCTTTCCTGACTCCCAGGGAAAAGACAGAGGATGTAGCGATTTCAGTAGCAGGCATTCTGAATGTGGTACGCACCAATTCAGTGTAATACTGCACCTGCTTTCTGAGTGCCTGGGAGGAGGGGACTAACTCCTCATCCTCTGACTGATCCGACCGCTCATGATCCCTATCCAAAGATAGGGATCTCTCCTCATTTTCAGAACAACTGTCTGAGAGAGGGATTTCAGCAGAGGGAGGGGATCTACCCCTTTTTCTGCTATCTTTTAGGGAAGCAGAAATAAAATTCATTATCCTCCCTTCAAAACTCTCCAATGAAGCCCTAAGGGAGTCCTCAGTGACATATACCGGGGCTGCGACATTAGGAGAGGCTGCAAAGCCTGAAAGGGGCACTGACTCGTCTTGAGATGCAGGCTCCACTCTTGCAGAGGGGGATGGTAATCTGCATGCACTTTTGGAACCCCTGGACCTAGGCGGTGACCTGCCAGTGCTTTTGTTACCTGCCCCTGAAACCCTCTTACGAGGAGACATAGTACTGAGCTACAAAGCAGAGTTACTAATGTAAAATGCAATCACTTGTTTGTGCTTAAAGTCTCACAATAAATCAATATTAGCTTAACTGCACAATATGATGCTGAGTAGGTGTCTTAAGGTTCGCCTGGATCCAATCCCACGGATGCTTACAGCCCACAGCTCCTGTGTCTCACCTTACAGTCCCCTGACGCTCTGGGCTTTTAAAAACGGCCGTTTTGGCGCCTGCACTGCAGCATAGAGCACCTGATTGTGCACAGCTGGCAACCACACCCCCCCCCCTTTCCCCATTAGGCCGGGAGCGCGCCCGGCGCGCATGCACGCGCCCGCGCGCGTGCACGAGGACCGCGGGATCCGGGGGGGGGGGGAGGAGAACCCAAAGGGAGTGACATGGGACCCCCTGATCTGCGTGGGACCCCTCTTTTACCTTTATTGTGGCAGGGACTGCAAGGAGACGTGAGTAGCTGGGAGGACCAGGCATTTCACTGAGCGTGTTTGTTTGAAAGGCATGTAAGTATGCATCAGGCTTGCTCTTACTTCCTCAAGTGGTGGAAACCAGGTAAGACATACAACTACTCACAATGAAGAAATCCATTCATATATTAAATATATAGGATGACTTCCCATACCTGTTCCCCGCCGCAGGAATTGCTGTGTTCAGACCAATTCCAGCCTTCACCCATCACGGCGGGTATTGTTAGCCAACCTTCAGGCGTATCTGGGGTTCTTACGAAAAGATCCTCCTACTTGGGCCTTGTAAAAAACTCTGCCAGAAACTTACGGGCGCCCTGAGTAAACAGTACCCCAAGTCTGGTTGTCCCAGAGTCCAGTCTTCCAATGGAGAGGACTTACAGGCAAAACCTCGTGTCTTCGGCAGACGAGGCCCGGGTACCATACCATCTTGGGAGTCAAATATCGGCCCGAGGTATGGATCCGGTTTGTTGTAGCCCTTCGGCCCTCGCCGGGACCCGCATAGAGCTAAGTTTTACGTGACCATTGACCAGACACTGGCGAAAAAACTGAGGTGCCTCCCTAATGGGAGGGGTTATATAGGGGAGGAATTCTCTTTAATTGGGTCAACCAGTGTCCAATCACCAGAGGTGCCTATATAACCCACTATGTAATGAAGCTCCTGTGTCCCGTGATGTATGATCAAGAAAGAATGTTTAACAATGGTGAGCATCATGAATTTGGCTTTCTGCTTTTGAAGGCCTAAAGCCTAAAACCTAATCAAAAGATAACTTCATCTCTGGCTATTGTGAGCATTGTGGGTATTTTGTGTTATTAAGAACTGAAAACAGTCAATGCGTTTCAGAGTGACCCTGTTAAAAGTTTTACTGTTATGTTTTAAGAACCAGAAAACCTCAACTTGGATCCAAAGTCTACATATATAATGATTAATTATGTACATGTATAATTATAAACCATATATAGAAATAAATCTTTTAGATGAGATTATTTACATACATGTGAATGACCTAACCCACAGTCGCTTAAGCCACCCGTTAAATATCCAACCCCTCCAAACCCCCTCACAAATGACATGACAAGATTTTGGAGTAAATGGCCTTGACAGCCTTTTATTAACAATTACTTTAAAATTAAACAAATAACATTTTAAATAAATCTTAACCCAACTTATGTCCTCTTGGGGTATTCGAGGGTAACACACACCACTGGTCACTGCGACAAACTACTTTTTAACTTTAGGCCTCCAGTCGCAAGCCCCCCGGACCCAGAGACGGTGACCTACCTTTTACCCCTTCCAGGTTAACCCCTCGTAAACCGGGAAGGTACCTAATAACCCCATCCATAGATGGGTACCACCATGTTAATCCCATACCACAAATGGGTACCAACCATATTAACCTCATCCACAGATGGGTACCAACCATGTTAACCCCATACCACAGATGGGTACCAACTATGTTAATCCCATACTACAAGATGGGTACCAACCATGTTAACCCCATACCACATATGGGTACCAACCATGTTAACCCCATCCACAGATGGATACCAACCATGTTAACCCCATACCACAGATGGGTACCAACTATGTTAACCCCATACCACAGGTGGGTACCAACCATCTTATATATGCATATAACATCCATATTCTCCTCCTCTAAAGACCCAACCACTGCCACGGGCTGTCCTTACTGCCCCTATTATATTTAACCATACTCAGGAGGGTGGGTGGGTTTCTTCTCCACCACCGCTCACTGCTGACGTCACTCCCCATCCTTCCTCCTAGCTTTCTAACCCAAGTGCCTTCCCTGCTCCGGCCCCTCCCCTTTTCTTGAAGGGGACACATTTTCCTTCCTAATAGCATGACTGTGCTCTCCACACCTGTCATGCCATCCCTGCGCTAATCCTTTTCTCTTCTTCTGCTCCGGGACTCTCTTTATTATTTACATGTATATATAGAAGACTTTAAAAGACTGTAGGTCCTCTTAAAGCAGACCCTATGCTTGCCCATTTGGCCCCACCACAGGCCAATGTATAGCCGTCCTTGGTTATTTCACCACTCTTTTTATCAATGGCAGCTGATATAAATACCCAATCCATCCAGGTATGGCAGAGCATGTGACTGGCACCATATGACACCACTTGACCAATCTTCACTGTTATAAAAGGAAGTCCATTACCCTATAAAAGCTACAATTCCAGCACCTCATAATCTATGCAAGACATAGCTGAATGAAGTGGTAGTAGGGTGAAAATAAGGTAAATATGTTCTGCTGGGAGGGCTAAATTAAAATTAACTATCAAAGGCAAAGCACAGGTTCACTTTGAGCTAAACTGGGCTGTCCAGCTTTAGATTTCATGTTATTTATTCCTGGCTGTGGGACGCCATCTTTTACTGCTGTCAAGGAGACATTTTAAGAGGCTTCTGAAAGGATCAAACTTTTTTAATATTGGTGAAGGTAAATGTTTAATAAATACCTGGTGATCCTGTCAGTTTTTGCTCTCTCTGAGCCTTTTTTTATACAGTGATCACCAGGAGAGTGCTGGAAGATGCTCACCCTCTTGGATGAACTACAGGCAGCTGTGTATTCATCCAATCCGCTGTAGTCATTGACTCTTGCTTGTTGAAGGGCAGCTGCTCTGACCATGTATTTGCGGAGACTAGGACTTCTTGTAGCAAGGGTTGGGATTATAAGGGGGGAGGCAGGATGGGAAGCTGCTCTGGGCACAGTGTCTTCATGTGTTGGGGCACCACGAGGCAGCAGCCCATAGAGTACATTCAACCAATCTGAGAGCTTGTCCTCACCCCTTTTAATGGCCCACCCTGCTGTATAGGGGCTGCCCTACCTGACAGGAGTAGTGATGTCCATGGTCTGAACCATTGGCATACAGGAGGGGGGTGTGGGGGTGCACCTGACATTTATTTTATTTTTTTGCACCTTGCAACTGTCAGACAGAAGCAGCACTGCCGTGCTAGTATTATAAATCCCAGCTGCAGAAGATGATCAAGGGTGCCCACGTAAGAGGGAGGGGGCCCAGTTTGGCATTTCCACCCTGGGCACTGCACTGCCTTTGTTTTTCCTGGACAGCTTGGCCTGTTGCTGGAAGTGAAACAAATAACAAATCAACATGTCATAAAACTGTTATAAGGGATTTGGTACTGCCATAGTAATGCTAGTGAGAGACTGAATCATATGTATTTTGTGCAGAGGCGGACTGACCATATGGGTACTCGGGCACTGCCTGAGGGCCCCATGCCACTAAGGGGCCCCATAAGGGTTGCCAGCCTCAATAAAACCAGGGACAGTATGTAAAAATATGTGTATTTTTAAAAATCCCAAGATTATAGCTGCCCCGACTCTCCAGTACCTTTGTGTATTCTGTGTGTACTGTGTGTCTGTGTGTGTATACTCTATGTGTGTGTGTGTATACTGTGTGGCCCCATAATCTATTGCCCAGGGGCCCCATAATATCCTATTTCCTGGGGTCCCCCATAGTCTCCTATTGCCCAGGGGCCCCATAATCTTCTCCTATTGCCCGGGGGCCACATAATCTCCTATTGCCCAGGGGCCCCATGAATTATCAGTCCGCCCCTGATTTTGTGATCATGATTGCAATTTGAAGGGGGCATTCAATAATTAAGAGCTCTTAGATAGGTAAAGTGAACTTCACCTGCCCTAAACTTTAGTAAGGTAACACATTTATTGGGTTGAAGGTACAAAGTTTCTGAGTTAGTCTTCATTTTACGACTTTGTACTTAAAGTGGAAGTAAACCCTCCTATCGTTTTCAGCCAAGGAAGCTGCCATCTTGGCCTCCCTTTAATCTTTAACTGCCATGAAGCTGCACATGTGATCAGTTATGACACCAGCCATTGGATGGTTTGACAGTTTGGTTGAGAGCACAACCAATGTGACAGTTAACATTTCCGGCATTCTGGGAATGTAACTGTTTTTTCAAACTGTTAGATCGATGGGTTTACTTCCGCTTTAAGAAGCCCCAGGGGTCCCAGGTCCAATCTATGCACAGGGCCTTCAGAGTAAGCCTTTCTTTTTCTAAGTTAACTTTCCAGTCATTCAACTGTCAAATGCTAAAACTTCTAAAACTGCTAAAAAATAAAACAGTCAAAGCCATTATTAGATACTTTTATGGTTCTTCCCTTGAGTCAAGGCTTCGTGTACAGCCATGGACCAAGGGGCTTTGTAGAAAAACAAGGGTCAATATGAAGGCCAATAGGGTTCCTTGCAGACACCACAAAATAATGCTATACGGAGAAACATTTTACGTCCGGTTTGGGTTCACCAGCCAGCACCAGGTATATCATTGTTTTTAAACAAACCACTCTAGGATTATGTACATTTATCACATTGAATGTAGCAGAATTCTCGCTATCTCAGCAACCATAAGAACTTTCTTGGTCATTGACTTCCATGCCATTCACCCTGAGGCATCATCAGCTGAAATAAAGAAACAAGTACATTTTTAGTCTTGCTGCAAATATTAATAAAATGCACTTTTATTCTTCACTTGTTTTAAATAATAAGGTAAAATTGTTCATATACAGGTAGATGGTGACACCTAACACTTCAGTGTGGTAAGTGACCCATTGTGCAGTATATAGTGCCTTCCATGCTTATGGTCAAATTGTACAGATATGGATATTTGGTCACAGACCTCCAACGGGATACGGGAATGGGGGTACAAACCAGTGTTGCCAACTGTCAGTATTTTACTGGCAGCCAGAAAAAAATGGGCGCTGCACACTGCTGTTAGTGTCACTGTGAGAGTCAGTTTCATGTGTATGTGCCTGCCCAATCTAATTTCTTGCCCTCTGGAGTCCTGTCCCTGAGCTACTTACTTACTATATGTAAAATAAATATGTTAATATATAAATAATAAATAAATAAAAATAAATAATAAAATAAGAAATATGTTTTTTGCCTTGAAATCTACTTTAACAGCTTGCCGACCCGTGCACGCTGATTTACGTTGGCAAAATGGCACAGGTGGGCAAAAGGGCGTACTCTGTGACCGCGGGTCTCGCGGACTCAATGTCTGCCGGGTGACCGCGATCGTGTCACTGAGAGGTAGAATGGAGAGATGCTTTTGTAGACAAAGCATTTCCCCGTTCTGCCTAGTAACAGGACAGAGAACACTGCTCTCTCTCATTGAGAGCAGTGATCGCTGTCATGTGAGGTGTAGCCCCTCCCCCCACAGTTAGAATCCCTCCCTAGGACACACTTAACTCCCTCATCGCCCCTAGAGGTTAACCCCTTCCCTGCAAGTGTCATTTACACAGCAATCAATGCATTTTGTATAGCACTTATCGCTGTATAAATGACAATGGTCCCAAAATGGTGTCAAGTGTCCGATCTCTCCACCATAATGTCGCAGTCCTGATAAAAATCGCAGATCACCAGCATTGCTAAAGAAAAAAAAAAAACCTTAAAACTATCCCCTATTTTGTAGACACTATAAATTTTGCGCAAACCAATCAATATACTCTTATTGTGTTTTTTTTTACCAAAAATATGTAGAAGAATACATATTGACCTAAACTGAGGAAAAACATTTTTTTTATATATTTTTGGGGGATGTTTATTATAGCAAAAAGTAAAAAAAAGTAAAAAAATTTTTTTTTAAATTGTCGCTTGTTTTTGTTTATAGCACAAAAAAGAAAAAATGCAGAGGCGATCAAATACCACCAAAAGAAAGCTCTATTTGTGGGGAAAAAAGGACATAGTTTTTTTTTGGGTACAACTTCGAACAACCGCGCAATTGTCAGTTAAAGCGACGCAGTGCCGAGTCGCAAAAAGTGCTCTGGTCAGGAAGGGGGTAAATCCTTCCGGGGCTGAAGTGGTTAAATCACATTGATAATTGCATATTGAAATGTTAAACTTAAAACATAATTTTGTAACTTTTGGAAAATGGCAGTAAAAACTTGGCTGTGCCAGTAAGTTTAGGGTGTCGTGTTAGTAATTTTTTTTTAATCTGCTAGGCTGGCAACACTGATACAAACATTGGCACATCTTGAGGGGTAAACGAATTTCATCTGCTAAGAGAGGTCTCCAATTGAGCACCAGCCACCGCAGTTACACTGCGGCAGGTTGGCTCCTCTGGTGGTGAGCCATCGTAGCTGTATGTCGGCCGCTTTAAAAGCATTAGGGTGCGAGCACGTGCCACCTAAGGCATGATGACGGAGGCGGTGTGCGTGCCCGGCGGATGGAGGTCTGCCAATGTAAGCAGACAGATCTCTGTTCTGTCAGGGGTGAGGAGACTGATCTGTTGTTCCTACCTCTTAGGAACAGTACCCCCCCAAGCAGTTCCTTCCCCCCACAGTTAGAAACACTCCCTAGGACACACATTTAACCCCCTTGATTGCCTCTAGTTTTAACCCCTTCCCTGCCAGTGACATTTATACAGTAATCAGTGGCTATTTTTAGCACTGATCGCTATATAAATGTCAATGGCAAAAAAAGTGTCAAAAGTGTCTGATCTGTCTTCTGCAATGTCGTAGTCCCAATAAAAATCGCTGATCATTGCCATTACTAGTAAAAAAAATAATTTAGAATAAAGATGCCATAAATCAATCCCCTATTTTATAGATGCTGTAACTTTTGTGCAAAACCAATCAATATACACTTGTTGTGATTTTTTTTTTTTTTTACCAAAAATATGTAGAAGAAGACATATCAGCCTAAACTGAGGAAGAACTTTTTTTTGGGGGTGATCAAATAATACCACCAAAAGAAAGCTTTGTTTTGTTTGGGTACAGCATCGCACGACCGCGCAATTGTCAGTTAAAGCGACACAGTGCCGTATCGCAAAAAATGGCCTGGTCATTAAGGTGGCAAATCTTCCAGGGCTGAAGTGGTTAATTGATAAGAATGAGAAATCAAGGTTTTGAAACACAAACAATACTAACAGCCTGGTCACCTTTGTTACAACCTTTTCTAGTGAATATAAACAGGTAACAGGGATCATAAAGAAATATTTGCCTGTACTTTATGCAGATAAAGATTTGTTCCCTGTCTTAAGAGATAGGTGCAGATTTTCTAGCTGCTGGTCCCCAACTCTTGGCAATATGTTATACCTGAGTCTGTTCATGTATCAACATCATAGGCATGCTTGGCTCTCCACTAGGGGCACATATTGCTGTGGTGTGAGTACAGCTTGCTTCTGTGATAAAATGAATACAGTGGTGTGAAAAAGTGTTTGCCCCCTTCCTCATTTCCTGTTCCTTTGCATGTTTGTCACACTTAAGTGTTTCGGAACATCAAACCAATTTAAACAATAGTCAAGGACAACACAAGTAAACACAAAATGCAATTTGTAAATGAAGGTGTTTATTATTAAAGGTGAAAAAAAATCCAAACCATCATGGCCCTGTGTGAAAAAGTGATTGCCCCCCTTGTTAAAACATACTATAACTGTGGTTGTCCACACCTGAGTTAAATTTCTCTAGCCACACCAAGGCCTGATTATTGCCACACCTGTTCACAATCAAGGCATCACTTAAATAGGAGCTGCTTGACACAGTAAGGTCCACCAGAAGATCCTTAAAAGCTACACATCATGCCGAGACCCAAAGAAATTCAGGAACAATTGAGAAAGAAAGTAATTGAGATCTATCAGTCTGGAAAGGGTTATAAAGCCATTTCCAAAGCTTTGGGAATCCAGCGAACCACAGTGAGAGCCATTATCCACAAATGGCGAAGACATGGAACAGTGGTGAACCTTCCCAGGAGTGGCCGGCCGCCCAAAATTACCCCAAGAGCGCAGCGACGACTCATCCAAGAGGTCACAAAAGACCCCACAACAACGTCCAAGGAACTGCAGGCCTCACTTGCCTCAGTTAAGGTCAGCGTTCATGCCTCCACCATCAGGAAAAGACTGGGCAAAAATGGCCTGCATGGCAGAGTTCCAAGGAGAAAACCACTGCTGAGCAAAAAGAACATCAAAGCTCGTCTCAATTTCTCCACAACACATCTTGATGATCCCCAAGACTTTTGGGACAACATTCTGTGGACCGATGAGACAAAAGTGGAACTCTTTGGAAGGTGTGTGTCCAAGTATATCTGGCGTAGAAGGAACACTGCATTTCATAAAAAGAACATTATACCAACAGTAAAATATGGTGGTGGTAGTGTAATGGTCTGGGGCTGTTTTGCTGCTTCAGGACCTGGAAGACTTGCCGTGATAAAAGGAACTATGAATTCTGCTGTCTACCAAGAGATCCTGAAGGAGAATGTCCGACCATCTGTTCGTGTACTCAAGCTGAAACGAACTTGGGTTCTGCAGCAGGACAATGATCCTAAACACACCAGCAAGTCCACCACCGAATGGCTGAAGAAAAACAAAATGAAGACTTTGGAGTGGCCTAGCCAAAGTCCTGACCTGAATCCTATTGAGATGTTGTGGTATGACCTTAAAAAGGCCGTTCATGCTCGAAAATCCTCTAATGTAACTGAATTAGGACAATTCTGCAAAGATGAGTGGGCCAAAATTCCTCCAGGACGCTGTAAAAGCCTCATTGCACGTTATCACAAATGCTTGGTTGCAGTTGTTGCTGCTAAGGGTGGCCCAACCAGTTATTAGGTTTAGGGGGCAATCACTTTTTCACACAGGGCCATGATGGTTTGGATTTTTTTTCACCTTTAATAATAAACACCTTCATTTACAAATTGCATTTTGTGTTTACTTGTGTTGTCCTTGACTATTGTTTAAATTGGTTTGATGTTCCGAAACACTTAAGTGTGACAAACATGCAAAGGAACAGGAAATGAGGAAGGGGGCAAACACTTTTTCACACCACTGTATGTGTAAAACCATTCACTCTTGCGTTACTAATGCAGAACACTTTATTTAAAGTGGTTGTAAACCCTTACAAACCACTTTGACCTACAGGTAAGCCTAGATTAAGGCTTACCTGTAGGTCCAAGAAATATCTCCTAAACCTATGCGGTTTAGGAGATATTTACAAAAAGACAGGCACCGCTGTCTACGGCGCATGCACCGTAGACAGCGGTGCGCAGGCGCACTGAGCAGGCTGCAGATCACTGCGATATGCCGCTCGTGTCGGCTCCCGTGCGCATGTGCGGCAGTAACGAAATCACGGCTCCGGCAAATCACAGCACCGGAGCAGCGAGACCAGGAAGTCACCAGGATACATGGCAGCGACGAAGATGAAGACGGAGGACCGCTTCGGGGGCTTCGTTCTCAGGTAAGTTATTCATAATGAGCTAGTATGCTATGCATACTAGCTCATTATGCCTTTGCCTTGCAGGTTGCATTTTTTTTAACAACAGACTCAAGTTTGGACCCTCAAGATACTGCCCCTAAGTATAGATACTAACCAGGGGCGTCGGGAGGGGGTGAATAGGGGGGGCTGAAGCCTTGAATGTGACCCGAAAAGCCCAGAGTCTATGGAATGCTGCATTCCATTGTTAGCCCCGAGTGGCGGCTGCCGGGACTGATCTGTTTGCAAGTGCGGCCGAAATTAGCCGAGTGCCATAGCAGCCAAAAGCGTCCGAAAGTGGCCGAGTGCCATAGGGGCCTAGTGCAGCCGAAAGTGTCAGAGTGCCGCTGGTCCCGCCTTCTGGAGCCTGCAGTGCCAATGCCAGGACTGCGGGACATGTGACGTGACGTCCATCTTACCCTGCAGGCTCCAGAAGGCGGGAGCTCTACATCCCCACTCGAGCGGGCGGCTTGGCTCGGCTCTCCTCTCCTCCTCGGCTCAGCTCCTCTTCTCTCTGGTGGTGAAGAGGGACTGACTGACTGCCTGCTGTGACCACACACCACGGTTGAGCTGAGGTAGGTCAGACAGAGTGTGTGTATGTATGTCATTGTCAGTGTATGTAAGTCAGGCAGGTCAGTGGTCACTGTCAGTGTATGTAGGTCAGGCAGGTCAGTGGTGACTGTCAGTGTATGTAGGTCAGGCAGGTCAGTGGTCACTGTCTGTGTATGTAGGTCAGGCAGGTCAGTGGTCAGTGTATGTAGGTCAGGCGGGTCAGTGGTCACTGTCAGTGTATGCAGGTCAGGCAGGTCAGTGGTCACTGTCAGTGTATGTAGGTCAGGCAGGTCAGTGTATGCAGGTCAGTGTAATGGTTAGTGTCAGGCAGGTTCTTGGACTTCGGGCTGAAGCCCCTGGTCTTTTTGCCACCTAGCAACGCCCCTGATACTAACTTCACAAACATTCCAAAAAGAGGAAAAAGGGGAGAATCAATATCCCTCATAGGTAGAGGTGGGAGCTATCAGTAAAGCCATACTCTACAAGCTTTGACCTAGTAGCCCCCTCTAGACCACTGCAACTTAGTGTTAGATGGGAATAAATATAAAAATAAAAATAGGATTTTTATATACAGCTTACCTGTAAAATCCTTTTCTTGAGAGTACATCACGGGACACAGGAGCTTCATTACATAGTGGGTTATATAGGCACCTCTGGTGATTGGACACTGGTTGACCCAATTAAAGAGAATTCCTCCCCTATATAACCCCTCCCATCAGGGAGGCACCTCAGTTTTGTAGCAAAGCAATAAGAAACCACGTAAAACCCAAGAGGGGCGGGAGCCCTGTGTCCCGTGATGTACTCTCAAGAAAAGGATTTTACAGGTAAGCTGTATATAAAAATCCTATTTTCTTGATCATACATCACGGGACACAGGAGCTTCATTACATAGTGGGATGTCCCATAGCAATGCTCAGGTTGAGGGGAGGGAGACACAGATCATGAATCTAGACCGCCAGGGACCTGAGGACCTAAACTGCAGCCTGCAGTACACTGCGCCCAAAGGCGATATCCTCCTGCCCTCTGACATCCACCTGATAGAATCTGGTGAATGTGTGGACTGATGACCAAGTCGCAGCCTTACAGATCTGAGCCAGGGAGGCCTGGTGATGCACTGCCCAAGAAGCACTTACAGCCCTAGTAGAGTGCGCTCTCACCTGAAAAGGAGGAATCTTCCCCTTTAAGTCATAGGCCTGAGAAATAACCTGTCTGATCCACCTCGAAAGAGTGGACTTTGACGCTGCCTGACCCTTTTTAGGGCCTTCTGGCAGAATAAATAAACAGTCAGTCTTTCTTATCTGAGCAGTTGCCTGAAGATAAAGACTGATTGCTCTAACCACATCTAAAGTGTGTAAGGATTCTTCCTCTGTGGACTGAGGGTTTGGAAAAAAGGATGGTAGGATTACATCCTGATTCAGGTGAAAACCTGAAACTACCTTAGGTAGAAAGGACCTGTTGGGACGCATGACCACTCGGTCCTTATGGATAATTAAATAGGGCTCTTTACAGGAAAGAGCTGCCAATTCTGATACCCTTCTAGCCGTGGATATGGCTACTAGGAACACCAGCTTCTTTGTCAGGAGAGTTAAAGAAGCCAGATGCAGAGGTTCAAATGGTTGGGCTTCTAAGGCCGAGAGAACCAAATTCAGATCCCAAGGGCATACCGGAGGTTTGACTGGCGGTCTCATCCGCATAGCCCCCTGGATAAAAGCCCGTACTAGGGAATGTGATGCAAGCGATCTTTGAAAAAAGACCGATAGGGCCGAAATCTGCACCTTGATGGTGCTTATGGCCAAATTCATTTCAAGGCCTGATTGGAGAAAGGCCAAGATTCTGCTAATGACATACCTTCTAGGATGCCATCTCCTGGGTTCACACCAGGAAACATATGCCCTCCAGATCTTGTAATAGATACGCCTGGAGGCCGGTTTTCTGGCATTGACCAGAGTGGAGAGGACTGGCCCCGAAAGACCACGGCCTCTCAAAATGTGGGTCTCAGCAGCCAGACCGTCAAATTCAGACTGCGTAAAGCAGGGTGGTAAATTGGACCCTGGGAGAGCAGATCTGGCCGGAGAGGGAGGGTCCATGACCTGCCCACTGCCAACTTCATGATTTCTGCGAACCATGGTCGCCTGGGCCAAGCCGAGGCCACTAGAAGGACCGGCTTCGTCTCCCTCTTGACCCTTCCCAAGAACCTCGACAACAGCGGGTTCGGGGGGAAGGCATAGATCAGATTGTACTGATCCCAGGGAACTGTCAGAGCATCTGACCCCTGAGCAAGTGCATCTCTTGTCCTTGACACAAAGTTGTCCAGTTTCCTGTTGAATCTGGACGCAAACAAATCCACGTCTGGAGTGCCCCACTTGTGACATATGTCTTGAAACACATCGGGGTGCAGAGCCCATTTTCCTGGGCACAACTGCTGGCGGCTGAGATAATCTGCCTGCCAATTCTCCACTCCTGGAATGAAGACTGCAGAGAGGCACGGAACATGCTCTTCTGCCCAGACAAGTATGCGATTCACCTCCTTTTGGGCCACCAGACTTCTGGTACCGCCCTGGTGATTGATGTAAGCCACTGCGGTGGCATTGTCGGACTGAATCCGAACTGGGAAACCTCGCAGTCTGTGAGACCACTCTCTGAGTGCCATGTAAATTGCCCGAATCTCCAAGACATTTATGGGCAGCAGACTTTCGGTCGCAGACCATTTTCCCTGCGAGCATGTTTCCTGCAACACGGCTCCCCAACCTGTCAGGCTGGCATCCGTGGTGACAATCTTCCATGAGAGGGGAAGAAAGGTTTTGCCTTTCAGCAAATTTTTGGTCTGTAACCACCAGACAAGACTTTTGCGTGCCCGAAGGGATAAACGCATAGGAAGATCCAGGGATTGGGGCTTCCTGTTCCAAATCGCAAGGATGCATCTTTGCAGGGGCCTTGAGTGGAACTGGGCAAATGGAACGGCCTCGAAAGAGGCGACCATCTTTCCCAACAGTCTCATGTACAACCGAATGGAGGAGAATCTTCTGCCCAGAATCAGGCGCACTAGATCTCCAATGGCCAAGGCCTTTGGCTTTGGAAGGAACACCCTGCCCTGAGCGGTGTCGATAATCAGACCCAGGTAATCCAACCTGGTGGTCGGTTGTAAAGACGACTTTTCTAGGTTTATAATCCAACCTAGGCGGCCCAGATGTTCTAGCGTTTTGGTGACGCTGCGACTTAGGCATGTTGCAGTTCTCTCTACGAGAAGCAAGTCGTCTAGGTAAGCCATGACGGCTATGCCCTGAACTCTTAAGATTGCTAAGAGAGGGTCTAGAATCTTCGTGAAGACTCGAGGGGCCGTGGCTAGGCCGAACGGCAGGGCCACAAATTGAAAATGGCGCTGCTCTACCGCGAACCTCAGAAACTTCTGGTGTGCGGGAAATATTGGCACATGGAGATATGCGTCTTTGCTATCTATTGATGCCATGAATTCTCCTCCTTGCAGGGAGGAGACCACAGTGCGTATTGACTGCATCCGGAAGGTCTGGATGTGTAGAAACCGGTTTAAGTCTCTCAGATCCAAGATAGGTCTGACACTTCCGTTTGGTTTTGGAACGGTGAAGAGATTCGAATAGAAACCTGAACCCTGATCTTTCGGGCTCACCTCTACTATCACACCTTGGGATAGTAGTTGATCTAAGGCCAGAAATAGCGGTTTCTGCTTTATCGGATCCCTGGGGATCCTTGACCTTAGAAAACGGGAAGGTGGAATCTCCTGAAACTCTAGCCTGAGATACTGAAGAGATCACCCATTTGTCCTGAATCTCTACCCGCCAGGCGCCTGCAAACTGCAGGAGCCTTCCCCCCACTCGGCCGAGCGGGGGCGCCCCTTCACAAGGATGTCTTGGAGGACTGCTTGGCAGGCTTCCGCCCCCAAGTCTTTTTCTGTCCCTGGGCTCGGCCCTGAGGCTTTGCAGCCGAGGAGGGCTGAGAAGGCCGTCGCCACTGTTTAGAGCTCGACGCTTCGGGAGAAAGAGTACGCCTGAATGAAGGACGTTTACTCTTCTTGACTGGAAGGAGTGTAGATTTACCTCCCGAAATCTTTTGGACGAATTTATCTAATTCCTCTCCAAACAACCGTTCCCCTTTAAACGGGAACCCAGTCAAATGCTTTTTGCATGACATTTCAGCAGCCCAATTTTTTAGCCATAGAGCCCTACGCATGTGTACCAACATGAGGGACAAACGTGATGCTTGTTGGACAGAATCCAAAATCGCATCAATTATGAAACATAAGATGTGAGGCATCTCTGCATATTTCTCTACTTCCTCATTAGGAAGGAGTTCAAACATCTGTTTAACCTGTTCCTTAAGGAACTGACACAACCCCACGGCTGCGACTGTAGGTTGCACCACAGCGCCGGCCATGGAAAAGGAGGCTTTTAACAAGGTTTCCAGCCTTTTGTCAGCTGGGTCCTTAAATACCTGCGCATTATCCAAAGGACAAGTTAGGTTTTTATTCACACAAAAGATAGCCGCATCCACAGATGGGGCCCCCCATTTCTTGGTGAAGCTTTCCTCCACGGGATAATACATAGAAAACCTCTTGGGAGGAGTAAACAGTTTATCCGGATGTCCCCAGTCCTTATACATCAAGTCAGCCATTAAAGGATGAATTGGGAAGGAACAAGCAGTCTGTGGAGCTTTCCTGACTCCCAGGGAAGAGACAGAGGATGTAGCGACTTCAGCAGCTGGCATTCTGAACGTGGTACGCACCAATTCAGTATAATACTGCACCTGCTTTCTGAGTGCCTGGGAGGAGGGGACTGACTCCTCATCCTCTGACTGATCCGACTGCTCATGATCCCTTTCCAAAGATAGGGATCTCTCCTCATTTTCAGAGCAGCTGTCTGAGAGAGGGATTTCAGCAGAGGGAGGGGATCTACCCCTTTTCTTGCTATCTTTTAGGGAAGCAGAAATAAAATTCATTATCCTCCCTTCAAAACTCTCCAATGAAGCCCTAAGGGAGTCCTCAGTGACATAGACCGGGGCTGCGACATTAGGAGAGGCTGCAAAGCCTGAAAGGGGCACTGACTCGTCTTGAGATGCAGGCTCCACTCTTGCAGAGGGGGATGGTAATCTGCATGCACCTTTAGAACCCCTGGACCCAGGCGGTGACCTGCCAGTGCTTTTGTTACCTGCCCCTGAAACCCTCTTACGAGGAGACATAGTACTGAGCTACAAAGCAGAGTTACTAGTGTAAAATGCAATCACTTTGTTGTGCTTAAAGTCTCACAATAAATCAATATAAGCTTAACTGCACAATATGATGCCGAGTAGGTGTCTTAAGGTTCGCCTGGATCCAATCCCACGGATGCTTACAGCCCACAGCTCCTGTGTCTCACCTTACAGTCCCCTGACGCTCTGGGCTTTTAAAAACGGCCGTTTTGGCGCCTGCATTGCAGTCTGGAGCACTTGATTGTGCACAGCTGGCAACCACACCCCCCCCCTTTCCCTATTAGGCCGGGAGCGCGCCCGGCGCGCGTGCACGCGCCCGCGCGCGTGCACGAGGACCGCGGGATCCGGGGGGGGGAAGGGGAACCCAAAAGGAGTGACCTGGGACCCCCCGATCTGCGTGGGACCCCTTTTTTACTTATATTGTGGCAGGGACTGCAAGGAAACGTGAATAGCTGGAAGAACCAGGCATTTCACTGAGCGTGTTTGTTTGAAAAGGCATGTAAGTATGCATCAGGCTTGCTCTTACTCCCTCAAGTGGTGGAAACCAGGTAAGACATACAACTACTCAAAATGAAGAAATCCATTCATATATTAAAATATATAGGATGACTTCCCATACCTGTTCCCCGCCGCAGGAATTGCTGATTTCAGACCAATTCCAGCCTTCACCCATCACGGCGGGTATTGTTAGCCAACCTTCAGGCGTATCTGGGAATCTTACGAAAAGATTCTCCTACCTGGGCCTTGTAAAAAACTCTGCCAGAAACTTACGGGCGCCCTGAGTAAACAGTACCCCAAGTCTGGTTGTCCCAGAGTCCAGTCTTCCAATGGAGAGGACTTACAGGCAAAACCTCGTGTCTTCGGCAGACGAGGCCCGGGTACCATACCATCTTGGCAGTCAATTATCGGCCCGAGGTATGGATCCGGTTTGTTGTAGCCCTTCGGCCCTCGCCGGGACCCGCATAGAGCTAAGTTTTACGTGACCATCGACCAGACACTGGCGAAAAAACTGAGGTGCCTCCCTGATGGGAGGGGTTATATAGGGGAGGAATTCTCTTTAATTGGGTCAACCAGTGTCCAATCACCAGAGGTGCCTATATAACCCACTATGTAATGAAGCTCCTGTGTCCCGTGATGTATGATCAAGAAAATATTTTATGATAGGTGAGTATTTTAGAACCAATATGCATGATTATGGCTGTGGCATAATAATTAAGGATGGCTGTGGATTCAATCGGGTTGGCCCAGGCTGGTTATGAACTATATAAAAGCAGTCAGACCTATCCAAGCGCACGTAACCCCTGAAGACATCAGACATAGGGTGATGAAACAGTGTTGGGTGGTATTTGAGATACGTAATTTCCGGTCAGCTGGAACAAGTGGAGTGCTAATCGGCGATTCCTATACAATACATGCCGATCCCTGTCTTCTTTGATATAAGTGCAATATATATATATATATATATATATATATATATATATATATATATTTTGAGTGGATGAGAGCAGCATTTTGGATTAATTCCTGTGACCTCGTGTATAACATCTTGGATTTTCCCATATGCTTAATTCTACTCCCTATGATAGGGGTCAAATAAGTCTGGTGAGTGCGTTGTGTGTCTGCATGTGGGTGAAGGGGAACCTAATCATTTGTTCCCTGTCTTAAAGCGGTTGTATACTCATTTTTTTTACTTTTACCTACAGGAAAGCCTATAATAAGGCTTACCTGTAGGTAAAAAAAATATCTCCTAAACCTGTACGGTTTAGGAGATATTCCCCTCGGTATGCGCCGCTGACTGCAGTGGTGCATGCGCACAAGGGGATTCTCGGCTGAAAGTCCGGCAGTGGCCGGACCCGGCCGGGATGAAATCTCCCGCGCGCATGCGTGGGAGTGCTGATATCCCGGCTCTGGCCACTCACAGCACCGGAGCCGCGATACCTGGAAGAAACGCAGAGGGAGCATGTCAGCTCCCTCAGCGTGGATCGGGCCAGATGTCGGGGCCTCGTTCTAAGGTAAGTATTTCATAATGAGCTAGTATGCGGTGCATACTAGCTCATTATGCCTTTTGCTTTGCAGGTGGTAAAAAAAAATTTAAAAAAATTTGCGGGTTTACTACCGCTTTAAGAGATAGGTGCAGAGTCTTTAGCCGCTGATCCCCAACTCTTGGCAATATGTTGTCCCTGAGTCAGGGGCAGACTGACCAGTCGGTCACTCGGGTGCCGCCCGAGGGCCCGCGGACGTAAGGGGGCCCGGACTCGGCCATATGAGAGGCCACTTGCAGCGGCTGAATTACATGCCGCGCCCGCGATGCAGATAATAACACTGCTAACTGTGCGCTGCTCCCCGCCGGCCCCTCCTTCCCCTGTCCATCCCAGGCCAGGTGCTTGTACTGTATGCATCGTGACATCACCTGACCTGGGACAGACGAGAAGAGTGGAGGGGCCGGCGGGGAGCAGCGCGCTGTTAGCAGTGTTATTATCTGCATCGCGGGCGCGGCATGTAATTCAGCCGCTGCAAGTGGCCTCTCATATGCTCAGGCTCAGCATCCAGTGACTCGGTGAGTGAAGCCGAGACACCAGGGCCGCCACACGCGATGGGGGGGGGGGGGGGGGGCGGCGCGGTACAGACAGATGCATGGGCCCCGGGTCCCTCCATCCCACAGTGTCCTCCTGTGCTGTGTGTATGTCCTGTGTGCATGTCCCCCTGTGTGCTGTGTGTATGTCCTGTGTGCATGTCCCTCTGTGTGCTGTGTGCATGTCCCCCTGTGTGCATGTCCCCCTGTGTGCTGTGTGCATGTCCTGTGTAAGTGTCCCCCTGTGTGCTGTGTGCATGTCCTGTGTAAGTGTTCCCCTGTGTAAGTGTCCCCCTGTGTGCTGTGTAAGTGTCCTGTGTGCATGTCCTGTGCTGTGTAAGTATGTCCCCCTGTGTGCATGTTCTCCCGTGTGCATGTCCTCGTGTGCTGTGTGCGTGTCCCCCTGTGTGCTGTGTAAGTGTCCTGTGTGCATGTCCTGTGCAAGTGTGTGTCCTATGTGCATGTCCCCCTGTGCTGTGTGCATGTCCTCCTGTGTGCATGTCCCCCTGTGCTGTGTGCATGTCCTGTGTGCATGTCCCCCTGTGCTGTGTGCATGTCCTGTGTGCATGTCCCCCTGTGCTGTGTGCATGTCCTGTGCTGTGTAAGTATTTGTCCTGTGTGCATGTCCTCCCGTGTGCGTGTCCTCCCGTGCTGTGTGCGTGTCCCCCTGTGTGCTGTGTAAGTGTCCTGTGTGCATGTCCTGTGCTGTGTAAGTGTGTGTCCTGTGTGCATGTCCCCCTGTGTGCATGTCTCCCTGTGCTGTGTGCATGTCCCCCTGTGTGCTGTGTGCATGTCCTGTGTGCATGTCCCCCTGTGTGCATGTCCCCCGGTGTGCTGTGTAAGTGTCCTGTGTGCATGTCCTGTGCTGTGTAAGTATGTTTCCTGTGTGCATGTCCTGTGTGCATGTCCCCCCGTGTGCCTGTCCCCCCGTGTGCCTGTCCCCCCGTGTGCCTGTCCCCCCGTGTGCATGTCCTCCCGTGTGCATGTCCCCCTGTGTGCTGTGTAAGTGTCCTGTGTGCATGTCCTGTGCTGTGTAAGTATGTGTCCTGTGTGCATGTCCTCCCATGTGCGTGTCCTCCTGTGCTGTGTGCGTGTCCCCTGTGTGCCGTGGAAGTGTCCTGTGTGCATGTCCTGTCCTGTGTGCATGTCCCCCTGTGTGCGTGTCCTCCTGTGTGCGCATTCTCCCTCCAGTGTCCCCATGTGTGTGTGCCTTCTCCCTCCAGTGTCCCCCTGTGTGTGTGCCTTCTCCCTCCAGTTTCCCCCTGTGTGTGTGCCTTCTCCCTCCAGTGTCCCCGTGTGTGTGTGTGTGTGTGTGTGTGTGTGTGCGTTCTCCCTCCAGTGTCCCCCCCTGTGTGTGTGCTTTCTCCCTCCAGTGTCCCCCCCGTGGGTGTGCGCGTTCACCCTCCAGTGTCCCCCCCCTGTGTGTGTGTGCGCGCGTTCTCCCTCCAGTGTCCCCCCTGTGTGTGTGTGTTCTCCCTCCAGTGTCCCCCCCGTGTGTGTGTGTTCTCCCTCCAGTGTCCCCCCCCCCCGTGTGTGTGTGTGTGCGTTCTCCCTCCAGTGTCCCCCCCTGTGTGTGCGTTCTCCCTCTGGTGTCCCTGTGTGTGTGTGTGCGTTCTCCCACTAGTGTCCCCCTGTGTGTATGTTCTCTCTCTCCAGTGTCTCCCTGTGCAGGTTTGGCTTGAGTGTGGAGACCAAGGGGGCCCCATGATCTTCTATTGCCCGGGGGCCCCATGAGTTGTCAGTCCGCCCCTGCCCCGAGTCTGTTCACTTCCCCACATCATAGGCACGCTTGACAACATTCTAAACAGAGAGGGGAGAATCAATATCCCCTATAGGTGGGAGCTCTCAGTAATTTCATACTCTGCAAGCTTTGACCTAGTAGCCCCCTCTAGACCACTGCAACTTCTTATGCTTCTTACCTACATTACTTCCATGAACCGTATTTAACACCACAGCTTGAATTTTGATTTATTTCCCTGTCTTTAATTAGAATGGTGAACTCCTAAGTGCAATTGCAAAACCCATATTTGACCCTTTCGGGATCATTAGGTCACCTTGTCCCTCATATGCCGTTTGATTGATGGGACAGTGTTATATATGGTCATCTGCTATCATAGCTGGATTCTGAGTGAGGTGGATGTTTGGGTCTTTAATAGTATGAGTGAAATTGTGTGGTGTGGTACCAATTTTATGCATATGTTTTGCAACTAATAAACTTTTTACAGTTGAAACACATTCTTTTTGACACTTATTCAAGGGGTGGTTGAGCGCAATCAGATTATTTATCCTCGGTTATTGAGAACACTGTATTTAACATTACATTATTTGTGGGTCCAGGAATGTTGTTTATATTGTGGAATGTTTTTTATGTGTACTCCAGTATGTTGGTTGTACTGTTAGACCCCTCAGAACAAGAATAGGGGAACACTACAATGATTCTCTGAATCCAAATGCTAGAAACAAATCTAACGTTTCCAAACATTTCAGGGACATGAAAAAGAGGTTTGATGGATTTTAATGCTCTGTACAAGAGCCCCATTGGGCCTTAACCATAGATGGGACATGGACTTGTTCATGTGATTCTGCCTATGTTGGTTGTCTTGCCTCCTTTTTACCAGTCCACCCTCCGGATAAATTTTCATCTCATCCCTTATCTTTTAGTGTGGTATGAACTTTTTACGTTTGTTTGTTACATTATTATTTTCTTGGTTAACCACTTGTCGACTTCTGGCCGTCATATGACATCCTGGGCTTTGTGGGGGTATATCTGAATGATGCTTGCACCTACGGGCATCATTCAGATATCGGCTTTTCAAGCCGGCGATTCCCTACACCAAAGGAATGATCATAGTGGCTGATCAGCTGCTTGATCGTTCTTACTGGCTCCAAGAGGGGACGTCCCCCCTCCCACCACCCTCCAGTGCTTCTACCAACTTACCACTGCGATCGGTGAGTCAGAGAATGGATCCACCAGCCCCGGATGTTTACCATAGAGAGGCCGGGCATGTCGTCAAAACATCATGCATGGCCTTTGACGACCATAGAGACTCCGGCGACCATCTGGTCCTCCGGAGTCTCTATGGTTGTCAGAGGTCGAGCATGATGTTTTGACAAATTTGAGCCCTGTCCTGTCAGCAGAGAAGTAATAGATTTTCTTTGCTCACAAAGCAGGAAATTAAATCGATTACTTCCCCTAGTTAAAGCACCTCACTTAGTACACTAAAACACTGGCTAGGCACACATTTAACCCTTTGATTGCCCTAGATGTTTAACCTCTTCCCAGCCAGTGTCATATTAGTGTCACTGGTTCCCAAAAAGTGTAACTTTTTTATTGGATATTTTTTATAGCAGAAAGTAAAAAAAAAAAAAAACCTGCAGAGGTGATCAAATACCACCAAAATAAAGCTCTATTTGTGGGAAAAAAAGGACATAAATTTATTTATCATTATCGCGCGACTGCGCAATTGTCAGTTAAAGTAACGCAGTGCCATTTAGCAAAAAATTGACTGGTCATGAAGGGGGTAAATCTCCCGGAGATCAAGTGGTTAAGGGATTCCCTTTATTGACTAACGTAAGTTAAATAAAAAAGTTAACAAAAAAGTTTGAGGATGCCTTAGATCCCTTCTTCAGACTTTTTGCAATTCCTAATTATTTATTGTATAAAGAAGAGATCAAAGGCATTCTGAAAACTTGTAGTTTAATAACGTCAAAGAGAAATAGACCAAAGCTCTTTTGGCCCTACTTCTCCTATGGCTCACTGGAGTGCACTTAGTTCTGCACTCCTGTGACCTGTTTTCAGCTGACAGTGGGCTAAAGTCATTCAGCTGGTCTAGGTTCTGCAGGGATCCTGATTTTAATGTTGGGATCCACCAGCAGCTAGCTCAGCTTCCCAACACACTGCTGAGAGTCTGAGCCAGCAACTCCCACGCCCTCCACAACTGGGCTCTCCAGTGAGCCTTGGAGCGGCAGAACAGAGAGTCGGTGACTGATAGTCACCGACTCTCCACCAGCTCTCCGCTCACTGAAGAATGAGAACTGAGTGATCAATGGTATTTTATTGCTTATTTCTCTGTATTGAGACAGATGCAGCATTGGACCACTGCTGTAACCACTGTTGAGTATGCCCTTGTACACACGGTCGGACATTTCAACAACAAAATCCGTCGGATTCTTTCCGACGGATTTTGTTCCAAACTGGTGTTGCGTACACACGGTAGGACAAAGTTGTCGGAAAATCCAATCGTTCAGAACGTGATGACGTTCGTTCGTTACGACAGGACTATGTTCAGGCTAGTAGCCAATAGCTTTGGTCTCGGAATATGATCTGAGCATGCGTGGCACTTTGTCCGATCGGAACTCTCTACAAACGATCGGACAAGGTCGGATCATGTTGTGGGAAAGTTTTATATCCAGCTCTCAAACTGTGTTGGTCGGACATTCCGACGGAAAAAGTCAGATGGAGCCGACAACACGGTCCGATCGGACATTTTCCGACGGAATTTCCTACCGTGTGTACAAGGGCTTTGACTTTTTTTTTTACAAACTTCTCTAAGGGGGTAAATGGTTTAATTTAAACTCCCAACATTCTGGACAAGGCAAATAATAAACTATAATACTTATAATAATGATGTGTTACCAAAAAGACCTCAACGACTGATTGCTTCCAATTGGTTTCTCGACTCGGATTCGTTGACCTGGCAGTTGGTTCCACAAGGTAGGATTCGCAAGAAACATTCTCTTAACTTGTTTGTTCTGTAGATCAGGTAAATGGAATGCAGGGTTGGAAAAATGTGCCAAATAATAAAGAGTACTATTGCATTGAGGCAGTAGTAGTAGTGCAAAATAACCACATTGGTGGCCACCAGTAACAAAAAGCAAAGAAGGCAAAAAGACATGAACTTGATAGCTTTATAATAAGTATCCAGACTGGCTGTAACATTAGAGTTAGATTTCATCTGTTTCATGTGAAGGAACAGAGAAGCGATGAGAAGAATTGTTGAGCTGGAATATATAATGAACGGAAAGCTATTTCCCATCGCTACAAAAATGAACACATGGGTCAAATATTCAGTCTCATTTTTGGAGTGACTGTAAAGTTGCTTAGGTGGATTTAGGTAACTATCAACCAACAAAAACAGTGACATGAAACAAATGGATAGCAAAATCGAACCTATAATCAAACGGACAACTTGCTGAGATAGACCGTTCTTCAGGCGCAAGAAGAAAGAGTTGTGAAAATTAGCAATTTTTAGGCAGAAGATGACAGAAAACACAGTTGTCAGCCAGATATTGGATAGGTTGCATGCGTTCACGATCAGGTAGAGAAATATCATTACAGGTAAAGGAAATACATTTTGTAAGAAAATAATAAAAAACGCATCGACCAATGAGAAAACCTCAAAGCACAGTCTCATAATCCCGAGGGAGAGCAGAATTTGGTCAACAGGACTCAACAATCGTCCTTTCAGATGGTCTACGAGATGTACTATTACTATGAATGACTGGGTTGTCATTCCTACCAAAAAGGAAATTATGGCTGCAGCAATGAGGCCCAGATTTGGCATGTTTGTGATTGAAAGTCCCAGTCACCTCTTCAGAAATAAAATGTATCTCAGAAGTGAGGTTTTTCTGAGCAATCTAGTGATGTATGAACGTCACAATTTGAATGTATAATGCAAATTGTAAAGCAAAAGTTAAAACAAGTCTGTTAATCTCAAGCTTTTTAGCTCCTGGAGCTGATTTGCATGTCTTTACCACAGAGACAACATGTTCTGTACATTTTTTGTGAATGTATTTGCATCAAACATCTACATTTAGGTTTGCAGTTACATGAAACATAAGGTCAACTGTAGATAGTAATATGAATAAGAGGACCTGTCTAAATCTGAAATAAAGAACATTTGCAAAAGAAGAAAATACATCCTTCCCTCTTCTACCCATGCCTGCTGTAATGCCTTAAAAAAGTATTCATACCCCTTGAAACTTTCCACATTTTGTCATGTTACAACCAAAAATGTAAATGCATTTTATTGGGATTTTATGTGATAGACCAACACAGAGTGGCATATAATTGTGAAGTGAAAAGGAAAATGATAAATGGTCAATACTCCGTAGAGCCACCTTTCGCTGCAAATTACAGCTGCAAGTCTTTTTGGGGATGTCTCTAGCAGCTAGAGAGTGAAATGTTTGCCCATTCATCTTTGCAAAATAGCTCAAGCTCTGTCAGATTGGATGAAGAGCGTCTGTGAACAGCAATTTTCAAGTCTTGCCACAGATGTTCAATTGGATTTAAGTCTGGACAGTGACTGGGCCATTCTAACACAAGAATATGCTTTGATCTAAACCATTCCATTGTAGCTCTGGCTGCATGTTTAGGGTTGTTGTCCTGCTGGAAGGTGAAGCTCCTCCCCAGTCTCGAGTCTTTTGCAGACTCTAAAATATTTCCTTCTAAGATTGCCCTGTATTTGACTCCATCCATCTTCCCATCAACTCTGACCAGCTAGATACAGGTGGTACACACTATTACTCTAAGTAATACAGGTGGTACACTCTAATCAAACGGGGTTCATGATGGGACGAGAAACGAAAGACAACACTATTAGAGCCCTTAAAGGGGTTGTAAAGATAAATATTTTTTCACCTTAATGCATTCTACATCCTCTTCGCCGCTCAGCCTGGCTGCTAATTGGCTGGAGTGGATGGTTTGAAAAGCAGCGCAGCCATTGGCTCGCACTGCTGTTAATCACATCCAATGACGCGCCGTGCCGGGGGGGGGTCGTGTGATACAGCTTGCGGCTATAGCCGCCGGCTGTATCACAGGAGTGCACCCGCAGGTGCTTCTCACCATGCGAGGGAGCTCGCATTAATGTGAGAAGTACTTGCGGGAGGAAGCAGAGACAGCTACCGAGGGACCCCAGATGATGTGGCGTGCCGGGGGCGGAGCCGTGTGATACAGCGAGTGGCTGAAGCCGCCGGCTGTATCACAGGAGCGCGCCCGCAGGTGCTTCTCACCATGTGAGGGAGCTCGCATGAACGTGAGAAGTACTTGCGGGAGGAAGCCGAGACAGCCGCCGAGAGACCCCAGAAGAGCAGGTTCGGGGCCGCTCTGTGCAAAACGAGCTGCACAGTGGAGGTAAGTATAACATGTTTGTTATTTAAAAAAAAATAAAAAATTACTTTACAACCCCTTTAATGTATTACATTGGATACAGAGTGGACCTAACAAGATCCCAATAGTAGTGCAATCAATGGACGCCGAAAAGGCTTTTGATAGAGTGAACTGGGTATTCATGATGGAAGTGTTAAGGGGAATAGGTCTGGTGGAACGCATGATGGGGTGGGTGATAGCACTATATGCGGAACCAAAGGCAAGGGTAAGAGTTCATAGGGCCCTGTCAGGGGGATTTAAAATAAGTAATGGCACAAGGCAAGGGTGCTTATTGTCCCCAATATTATTTGCCCTCGTGTTAGAACCATTCATGTGTAGAATAAGGGAAAATAAAGTAATAAGAAGAGTAGGAATTGGACCTAGAGAATATAAAGTGTCAGCAAATGCTGACTTATTGTTTTTCCTCTCGAAACCCCAGGGATCCATAAAAGAAGTGATGCAGGAGGTGAAGAAATACAGAAAATTATCAAATTTCAAAATAAATGTTGAAAAAAGATATTATTACCCAGTCATGGGCCATCAGCATTAACTGCATCCCTACAAAATAACTATCAGTTTGTATGGAATAGGAAGTCCTTGTTTTATCTGGAAAAGAAACAACTAGAGAGCTGCACCAGCTACAATTAAATATTTAAAAATAACAATAAATAAGAATAAAACTGAAACAGAAAATTAATAGTTAATCTGTTCAACATTTTCATATGCATCCACATCAGTTGATCACCAATTCCTGATAGTGACTTTTCTATAAAGATCTCTCATTTGTAGAAATTGAAAAAAGAGGCAAAAAATGGCAAAGCCCAATTCAATTTCTTGCTTAAACAACCACGGTGACTCCACACATTTAAACTGAAGTGCCCGACCGCCGAGGTGATATTGCTCTTACCAGATGCCGAAGCATAAGTAGCATTTAACTCTGACACATCAGCAGCCTGAAGCATATGTCAAGGGAGCTTATAACGCACTGGACCCAGACCTCATGCTGTAATCGTTATGTATATACTCCACAAGATGTTTCCCAGTAATAGCAGCGATGCTGCCTTAAGCCGCGTACACACGGGCGGACTGTCTGGCCAACTTAGTCCGTCGAAACACATTTCAGCGGACAGTCCGCTCGTGTGTGGGCTTCAGCTGACTTTTTCAGCGTGCAGTCTGGCGGATTAAGTATTTCGGAATTTCCGTAATATTGTCCGTCATACTTTGGTTTCAGCGGACAATCCGCTCGTGAGTAGGCTAGTTGGACAGACTAAGAATGGCGCATGCTCAGAAAGGATTTACACGGCGGAAGGTTGCATTGCTGTGTATTGGACTTCCTATTTCTAGTCCCGTCGTACGTGCTGTATACGTCATCGCGCAAGCTTTCAACGGACTGTTTGTGTATCCGTGTGTGGTCAAGTCCGTTCATTCGAAAGTATGACGGACTGTCCGTCGGATTGTCTGACGGACTAAGTTGGCCAGACAGTCCGCCCGTGTGTACGCGGCTTTAGGATTGGGATTTCCTCTGAACATGCAGTGCAGGCTTAGCTGACTCCATTGCAGTCTGTCCTCATGGAAAGGATAAAAGAGTTGTGTGTGTTGTTTTATCTGGGAGTGCATATTTCAGCAGATGTAAAATTATGGTATGAACAAAATTATAGCCCCCTGCTTGCTAAAATAACAGAGGACCTGCATAGATGGAAGGGACAAACGTTAACATTGTTCGGGAGGATAAATACCCTTAAGATGAATATAATACCTAGATTGTTATATCTATTGTATACAGTACCCATTCCTGTCCCCCAAATATTTAAAAAAAAAGTATGCAAAGCCTTCATGTGGAAGAACGGGAGTGCCAGAATAGCACATAACATTCTACGTAGAAGTAAAGGGGAGGGAGGAGTCGGATTACCAGACATTGCACTGTATTACAGAGCAATGGCCTTGGTGCGAATTTTTAATTGATGCCATGACTCAGAAAAGAAAGCATGGGTGACGATGGAAAAAAATATGGCAGAAAGAGAGTTGGCGGGAGCACCATGGATATTTTGGGAAGAAATAGCCCCATGGATCAAAAGAATGTCAAACAAGCCTATAGAATTAAGACCAATACATTTTTTTGTTCCATGGGACTATGGGAACCACAAGATCCTATAAAAATAGTGTAATACCATATTTATTAAATGCGGCAAAGAGGATCATACCCAGACGTTGGAAACAGGCTACAGGCCCTACATTAGGAGAATGGAAAAGGGAAGTGAATGAAATAATGGAGGCAGAAAGGTGGGTCTATAAGATTAGAAATAAACAGGATACAGTAGAAAAAATATGGGCAGAATGGGAAAACCATGCCCAGGAGATAGAGAGGAAAATAATTAGAAGTTATTGCCAAAAAAAAAAAAACGAAAAAAAAAAAAAAAAATTAAAACGGGAAAGATTCTAAAAGGAAATCTGACAATGGGAACATAAATGACAAACGAACCACAAATTTTTTTAAGAATAAAGATTATTAATGTAAATAAGTGATTATGTGGTGTATGGCGATGACGGAGGAAGGCTTCCCCCGATGCACATGCTAGCCACCCTCCTCGTGGGTTGTTCGTTTTTTGTTATTTTACGTAAGTTATTCACCTTTTGCATGTCATACATCTCATCAAGGGAGAGAGGGGGATGGGAGGGGGGAGAAGAGAGGGAGGAAAAGATGAGGGGGAGGAGTGGTATCAAGAAATAATACACATATAGCACAGGCAATTGAAGACTTAATATTATACTATTATAATTATAATTTCCCTTGCATCTACACAAAAACACAAAGGGAAGGCATTTTCACATATGGTATAACATACATAGGGCACAAATATTTAAAGATTTAAAATTAAGTACTTTTATAATACCCCCCCCCCCTTTATAAAGGAATAAAAAAAAGGAAAAGAAGAAAATTATTACTTTTTTTTTCTTCCACATTCAGCACAAGGGGTACAACATACAAGGGGCACAAACACTGGAAGATTTTAAAGTGGCACAGCATATATGGGGCACAAACACATGAACATTTTTAAGTAAACGTTCTATATCACTTATCCTTATCCCCCCCCCCCCCCCCCGCGTTTTTTCCCATCTCCTCTCCCCATAATATGTACAGCACAAAAACATTAAGAAATTTAATTTAAAGGAGTTTTTTAGTCACTACATTTTAAAGGGGAAGAGGGCGGGTTGTGCTGGGGGAGCCAATCTCTGTGGTTGATAAATATTTATAAGGTGTGATTTGATTCTTTATTTTTCTTTTATGTGGATATGCCACGTAAATGTAAATTGTAAATAAGTGAAAAATGTTTAATAAAGATTGAATTATTAAAAAAAAACGACCAGCTTCCCTGTCCCTGCTGAACAAAAGCATTCCCATAACATGATGCTGCCACCACCATGTTTCACAGTGGGGATGGTGTGCTCAGGGTGATGTGTAGTGTTAGTTTTCCGCCACACATAGCATTTTGCTTTTAGGCCAAAAAGTTCAATTTTGGTCTCAGCTAACCAGAGCACCTTCTTCTACATGTTTGCTGTGTCCCCCACATGGCTTCTCACAAACTGCAAACTGGACTTCTTATGACTTTCTTTCAACAATGTCTTTCTTCTTGCCACTCTTCCATAAAGGTCAGATTTGTGGAGGGCACAACTAATAGTTGTCCTGTGGACAGATTCTCCCACCTTATCTGTGGATCTCTGCAGATCCTCCAGAGTTACCATGGACCTCTTGGCTGCTTCTCTGATGAATGCTCTCCTTGCCAGGCCTGTCAGTTTAGGTGGACGGCCATGTCTTGGTAGGTTTGCAGTGGTGCCATACTCTTTCCATTTCCAGATGATAGATTGAACAGTGCTCTGTGAGATGTTCAAAGCTTGGGAAATTTTTTAATAACCTAACCCTGCTTTAAATTTCTCCACAACTTTATCCCTGACCTGTCTGGTGTGTTCCTTTGCCTTCATGATGCTGTTTGTTCACTAAGGTTCTCTAATAAACCTCTGAGGGCTTCACAAAACAGCTGTATTTATAGTGAGATTAAATTACACACAGGTGGACTCTATTTACTTATTAGGTGACTTCTGAAGGCAATCGGATCTAATAGATTTTAGTTAGGGGTATCAGAGTAAAGGGGGCTGAATACAAATGCACACCACACTTTTCACATATTTATTTGTAAAAAGAATTTGAAAAACATTTATCATTTTCCTTCCACTTCACACTTATATGGCACTTTGTGTTAGTCTATCACATAAAATCCCAATAAAATACATTTACATTTTTGGTTGTAATATGACAAAATGTGGAAAAATTCAAGGGGTATGAATATTTTTTCAAGGTATTGTACATTACAGCAGGCATGGGTAGAAGAGGGAAGGATGTACTTTCTTTTTTTGCAAATGTTTTCAATTTCAAATTTAGACAGGTCCTCTTATTCATATCACTATCTACAGTTGACCTTATGTTTCAGGTAACTGCAAACCTAAATGTAGATGTTTGATTCAAATACATTCACAGAAAATGTACAGAACATGTTGTCTCTGTGGTAAAGACATGCAAATCAGTTCCAGGAGCTAAAAAGCTTGAGATTAACAGACTTGTTTTAACTTTTGATTTACAATTTGCATTATACATTGAAATTGTGAAGTTCAAAGATCACGAAATTGCTCAGAAAAACCTCACTTCTGAGATACATTTCATTTCTTAAGAGGTGACCGGGACTTTCAATCACAAACATGCAACATCTGGGCCTCATTGCTGCAGCCATCATTTCCTTTTCGATAGGTATGACAGCCCAGTCATTCATAGTAATAGTACATCTTGTAGACCAGGGGTGTCCAAACTTTTTTTAAAGAGGGCCAGATTTGATAAAGTGAACATGCGTGAGGGACGACCATTTTGCCTGACATTCTTTGAACCATTAAAATGAAATGCAAATTAACGAATACACTGCCCGACAAGAATTCTCTTGCCTTTTTGGCTGTGTGTGGTGAAGAGTATAAGCCCTTGTACACACGGTTGGACATACCGGCAACAAAATCTGTCGGATTTTGTCCGATGGATTTTGTTCGAAACCGATGTTGCATACACACGGTTGGACAAAGTTGTGGGAAAATCCAATCGTTCTGAACGTGATGGCGTTTTTTCGTTACGACGGGACTATGTTCAAGCTAGTAGCTAATAGCTTTGGTCTAGGCATTTGATCTGAGCATACGTGGCACTTTATCTGATCGGAATTCTCTACAATCGATCAGACAAAGTCCGATCGGATCATGTTGTCGGAAAATTTTATAGCCCAGCTCTAAAACTTTGTCGGTCGGATATTCCGACGGAAACAGTCCGATGGAGCCCACACATGGTCGGATTATCCGACAACACGGTCCGATCGGACATTTTTTATGTCGGAATGTCCGACCGTGTGTACAAGGGCTAAGGATGAGCTTGGGCGTGTTATTTGGATATACCTTATTCATCGGCGTATAACACGCACCTTCACTTTAAGAGAGAAGTTTCAAGAAATGACTTACATTTTAAATAACGGAACATGAAGCAAAATAAGGGTCAGTGCCCATTAATGCAGCCTAATCAGTGCCCATGTGCAGCCTCATCATTGCCATCAATGCAGCCTCACAAGTGCCATGAATGCAGCCTCACAAGTGCCGTGAATGCAGCCTCTGAATGCAGCGTCATCATTGCCATGAATGCAGCCTCGCCATTGCCATGAATTCAGCCTCACAAGTGCCATGAATACAGCCTCACTATTCAAAAAGAGGGGGAAAACACTGTGCTCCCTATATAAGTGACAAAAAATTGTGATATAACACAAAACAGCAGCTAACATACAAACAGACTAAGTCAAAATAACGAATGATAACAAACAATGTAGCGCTATAATGTCAAAAAATGTAAAAAACCTAGACATAAATCACCAAATGATCTGGTAGTGAAATCAAACTTAAAAGGTCAGCACACATATCACATGTTGTGCAGTCTAGTAAGGAATACAGAAAATGTGCTTCAGTGAACTAACAATATGAGCATAAAAAAGTCCAGCTATGACAAAATAATGTGAAACGTGAGTCCAGATATTCCGTTGGAATTAACTATGTATAGCCTTCCGTTCACAGCCAGAAAATATTATAGAAAACGGTGGATACCCTTACCGAAAATGATGGACACAAACTACTGTATAGTAAATGTGTCATGCAGGCTTATGTACGTCACACACCATTCGTATACATCAGGTCATGGATCACCATCCGAATAGTTGCTGCCCACTTCAGGATCGGTACACCTCAGATCTCCAGGGTTTTCAACTCTCTCTCGAAGGTTGCGGTCAGCTAGGAGCTCAGAGCGGGTTCACCATAAACAAAAAGTAAGGACACAATGCCTCTCATAGTGAAATTCCACCATTAAAGGTTTTATTTGAAAAAAAAAATCCAAATGACATATTAAAAATTACATAAAAAATATCCAAAAAGAATCACGTGATCCAATAAAAATGAACAATAAAAAGAGCAATATGGGGAGCATATGCACTGCATGCTTGAATTTAGCACACTAATAACAGCACAGTGTGGGTTAAGGAGTGTGTGAGTAATCTCAAAAAATTTATGCACAACCTCCTAAAACAGGGGTCTCAAACTGGTGGCCCTCTAGCTGTTGCAAAAAACTACAAGTCCCATGAGGCATTACAGGGCTGACAGTTACAACCATGACTCCCACAGGCAGAGGCATGATGGGACTTATAGTTTTGCAACAGCTGGAGGGCCACCAGTTTGATAGCCCTGTCCTAAAAGGAATATTCAAAGAAATATACAAAGGTGAATAATGCCCCTTTCACACTCGTACTACCTGAAAGTTGCATGATTTTGAGGCAAATTTGCCATGGGACTTTGATGCAAACTTGACACGACTTCGAACTGAAGTAATGCCTGTTTAATCTTGAGGTTTATGGACCTCGAGTCGCATCAAAGTCAGACCAAAGTAGTGCAGGGACTACTCTGAAGTCACTGCGACTTGAAGTCACATGAATATCAACGGTACTCATTGAAAATCTGGGGTACAACTTGTCATGTGACTTTGCAGTCCCAAGTTGCAGAACAAGTGTGAAGGGGCCTAAAAGTTCAATATAAATCTTAGGGTGTATAAAAAATTTATTTTTCCTTTTACGTTTAATATGCTTTTAGGAGCAGGCTGGGAAGCCTTCCACTGCGTTCTTAACAATGGATGAGTCATCAGCTGTCAATGGGCTTCCCCGCCAGCAATAGAAAAAAGTGAATAAATTGAGATGACGACTCCATAGTTAAAACGCGTTGGGTGGACTCGCTGTTTCTCCATTCATGTACATGCCGTTTTTGATTTATTCTAAATGTGAGTTTTTTTTTATACCTATTCATTAAAAAATCTTTTGCGACAATATTACGCTATGTTGGACCTTTGCTTTTATGGTTCTATGTACGAGATCATCACCTCATCCCTTGGATATTAACGAACATCTCGCCTATGCGACGTGGTGGTGCAAGCTGAGGCCGTGGAGTATCTACACCTAGCGGGTGAATTCCATACATAAAGCCTATATGACTTGGTGGGCATACGCCTGACTAAGTCCAAGTCTTTCGGTAAACCTCCCCCAGTTTCACGGTGGTGGTGGTGATGCATGTTTGAAGAGTACACAATTTTCTTTGTAAGTTGTCTCTTGGAAAGTTGATTCCTCTACAAATCTACTATTGGACTTTATTTTTTGGGACTTACTTAGCACCTGCACATTTTTATGTTAATTATTCATGAATGATTATTATTTATAGTTTTTATTTATTCCTTTCACTTAAATTTGCAACTTAAATGTTTATTCAACTGCTTAAAAAGCGGTTCATGCTTTTTCACTATTAGGGAATATGGTTTTCCTTGTTTTAAGATTTATATGGTGATACGTATAATTTTATTAAAAAAAATTCTGTCTTTGTCATAGCACTACACATATATTTTTTCTATTTTCATTTATGCTTTTCTGTCTAGAAGCGGTGTTGGCAGCTCTATAAAGTTTAATATCACAGCGCAGTATATATCAAAACATTATTGACACCTGGTGGCACCTCCCTTATGTGATGTCACTGATCGGTGCATGATAAATCAGTGATGTCACATGGGGCGGTGCCACCGGTTGATGACGCCAGGTGGCCAGAGCAGGCAGATGGGGGTTAGCCTTTGTCACAGGCAGAGCATTTTTGTTTTTTCAGGCCTGGATGTGGCATTGTGATTGGTGATTGATCTACATCGAGGGACATTTAAAAAAAAAAAGGAATTTAATAAAGGAATTATTTTTGAAATTTGTTGGTAAATGTGTAGGGGTACAATGTACCCCATACTCATTCGCATGGGGGGGGGCTGGAATCTGGGGGCCCCCTTGTTAAATGTGGCTTACAGATTCCAATAAGCCCCTTACATGCAAACCCCCACAAAAACAGCCCAGGGTTGTGGGGAAGAGCCCCTTGTCTCCGTCAACATTGCCCACTGCCCCAAAGAACCCCCCACCATGTTGAGGGCATGCAGCTCTTTCCTGGCCTGTGGAGCTGCATGCTTGGATAAGGATCTGATATTGATTTTTTTTTTGTTTTTTTGGTTTGGAATTCACCTTAAAATCCATACTAGACCCAAAGGTCCTGGTATGCATGGGGACGGGGGAGGGGGGGGGGGGTGGACGGGTGGACTGCCTCGCTTTTTTTTTACATTTTTGTTTTTGGTATTGTATTGGTATTGTATTTCCGGCAATTAAAAAAAAAAATTCTTTATAAGTGTAATTTTTTCTGCAGCAGGTTCTATACATGGTACAGATGCGATACTTTACAGACAGACTAAGGGGACCACACATGCACTATATTTAAGGAATTCTCTATTCTATCCTTTCTAGCATAAAAAGAGCCCTCTGTACTGTTTACATTCCTAATTGTTCACTGATGTTAAAGGAAATGTAGTGAGAGATTGTTTCTTGTTGCAGGCATACCCCCCTTTTAAGTACACAATGGGGTTTATTTACTAAAGCTGGAAAGTGCAAAATCAGGCTCACTTCTGCATAGAAACCAATGAGCTTCTAACCCCAGCTGGTTCAATTAATTCATTAATTTCTATGCAGAAGTGAGCCTGATTTTGCACTTTCCAGCTTTAGTAAATAAACCCCACTGTGTACTTAAAAGTGGGGTATGCCTGTATAGGGAAAGTATGCTGAGGACAGAGTAGGGGCTGCAGCATCACCTGTTACTTATTTCTTATTTTATTTTTAATAAAGTTAAAGCCTTTTTTCAGTGGTTTTAAAGGCACAGGCACCTCGTCTGTCTAAGCCTTTGAATATTGGCAGAAGGCCAGCATACAAGCAGTCAGTGTGCATTGCTGTAGACTACTGGTTTGCCATTGACATAGGTTCAATACCTGGCCAATGCAGTCTCCTTTGTTTTTGGGCATGCAAAGCAGCCTTGGCAAAAGACTCCTTGGGAAAAGCAGCGTAAATTAGTGGCAATAGCAGAAATTTTCTTTGGCATCAGAAAGCACTCTGGTGTCTAGATGCTGTGGAGTTACCCTGGAAGATGGCATTAAAGTGCAAGCAATGTGGCCTAGCTAACTCAAGCGGTAGATATCATAAGACTTTTAATCCCAATCTTGTGGTTTGATCCCCATGTTGGGCATGTGATGTTTAAGTGATGGGTGTTTGCAAAGCTTGGTAGGGCTCAATATCTCTACTTCGTTTGTATGCAGTGCACAGTCCTTCCATTACAATATCTACTGGTGTGTTCCCCATGAAAGGGAAAGATTCATAGTAGTCAATTTGAAAGGCGTCAAGAGGGCCTCTCAGTGGCTGAATGCTAGAGTCAGCATGTGTGTAATTGGCTACAGATAGCAGCATCAACATCATCCAGCCTTGCATTGGTGGTATAGTGTTGATCACTGATTTTTTTTGGACTGAGAGACACATGCTACTTGAAAGTATGCCTTCTGCTGTGGTTACCTTGCCACCCTATGCTCCTGGCAGGTTCAAAAGCTGAGCAAGATCTCTGAAACAACTTTTGAATAAGTGGCTCACACTTCTTGTGCCAACTGCTATAGTTACTTTTTTCCCCAAGTATCTTGCCGGGCCTGAACTATGTAATAACACAGTAACCCTGGCACAATCACTAACAACACTAGGGAGGGAATCCCACTTTCACCCCTGATCTTTGCCCTGGCCTGATGTGATAGACAAAATGGAACATTAAATCAGACTCTACACAAAGGACATCATAGTATCTCTTAAGCCTCGTACACACCACCCGCTGCGTTGAACAAAAAAACAAACAAAAACCCAGCTCAGGTCAAAGCTGCTTTACTATCCGATGTTAGTACAGCAATCTTCCCTGCTGTACTATTGTGTTCTGACAGGGGGACAGCCAACTGCCAGAACACTCCAGTCAGCAGACCTTTTTTTTGGTCATGAGCCTTCCGCAGAAGCCAGCTGAATAGTCAATTTCCACCGTACCGGCTGCCATACACACAGGCCAAATGTCGACTGGTTTCTATTGAACTGGCTAATGCCACCCGGCATTCATCTCATTTGTACTAGGCTTTAGTGACCTGACTCCTTCCTCAGCAACTGTTCAACAAAGGATGAAAGTAGAGCTAAGGGCAAAGCATTTAGCAGTTATGCCGCGTACACACGAGCGGAATGTCCAACAGAAAAAGTCAGATGGAAGCTTTTCATCGTACATTCGGATCATGTGTATGCTTCATCAGACTTTTTTTTTTTTTTTTAAATTCTGTCGGACCTAGAAAAAGAACATGTTCTAAATAGTTCCTGATGGAACCAATTCCTATCGGGAAAAACGCTCGTCTGTATGCTGTTCTGACGGACCAAAGACGACGCATGCTCTGAAGCAAGTACGAGATGGACGCTATTGGCTACTGGCTATTGAACTTCCTTTTTCTAGTCCCGTCGTATGTGTTGTACATCACCGCGTTCTTGACAATCGGATGTATCCCCTAAAAATGATTTTAGTGTATTTTTTGTGAAAATATTGTGTAGTGGCGACTCCTGAAGAGCACACGCTATGCGGGTTTTCTAAAATTAAAGTTGCCTAAACTGCAGTTTGGTTTTGGTGTATCTAAATTGGGCCTCATCCTCAGTCTGACTGGACTGTGAGATGTTCAGCCTGGACTGTGAGATAGTCAGGCACTTAGGTTACTCTCTCTCAGAGCCAGCCCAAGGGGAGGGGCGCTCTCGCTGTGCTTCTGGGAGAGGGTACATAAGATGCGGATGTCACGTGGTTTGGGGTTTCTGGTCCAGTATGATGTGCTGATTACATGGTCCTGGTCCTCCTGACCAGCCCCCAGGAAGGCTATTGCCTGGGGTGCGGATCCACCTGACTTTAATGTCTTGGAGCTGGCTAGCCCAAGGCAAGGAAACTAAAGGAGGATTCTAAGGTGGTTGGGTGCCGTCTCTGGTTCGGGAGAGACCCAGTGTACACAAGCATTCCAGGGAGGACTCTTTAGAAGAACACCACATACGGATTGGTTTTCTTAACAAGAGCCTGGAAGGGCTGGAGTAACCGAGAGAATACAGTCTTGTGGATATCGCCAAGCTGGCTGAAAGATCCAGGTATCCTACAAGTGTTTCAAGTTTAGTTTCCCTACATGTTCTACAACAACGTCTGTGGCAGAGACTTTGTTCTTGAGTAAGCAACAAGTTGGCTGCTAGGCCTTGTGAGAGAGGGACTGTCCAACCTGAGTGATCATCCAACTGCGAATGGCTATTCTCTGGATGCAGGCAACATGAGAGAGTTCTTTAATGTTATGGACTTTGACACTAAGAGTACCTGAACATCCTTTCCCAACCCTCTGATCCCAAGTTGAAAGACTGTTCAATTGTCTGAGTTTTGCAAATAAAATCCATTCAAGTGGATCTATTGTCAGTCTCAAGGTACTGGGCCATCTACCATGGGACATCCCCTAGACTAGGGATGAGCCGAACACCCCACGGTTCAGTTCGCACCAGAACTTTCGAACAGACCCCAAATTCGTACGAACGTTAGAACCCCATTGAAGTCTATGGGACTCGAACGTTCGAAATTAAAAGTGCTAATTTTAACGGCTAATATGCAAGATACTGTCCTAAAAAGGGTTTGGGGACCTGGCTCCTGCCTCAGGGGACATGGGTCAATGCAAAAAAAAGTTTTAAAAATGGCCGTTTTGGCGGGAGCACTGATTTTAATGACGATTAAAGTGGAAAAAAAAGTGAAATATTCCTTTAAATATGGTGCCTGGGGGGTGTCTGTAGTATGCCTGTGAAGTGCCACGTGTTTTCCGTGTTTAGAACAGTCCCTGCACAAAATGACATTTAACGGAAATAACGTCATTTAAAGCTGCTTGCGGTTTTAATGTTATATCTGGTTCCTGCAATATGGTTGAAAACCATTGAGAAAAATGGCATGGGTAGCCCTCCCTGCCCATTACCAGCCCCTTTGGGTCTTGTACGCATATTAAAAAAAGGAAATGCGTGTGGCCCCCAGGCCCTATATACTCAGAACAGCAGTATACAGGCGGTGCAAACAAGACAGGGACTGTGTAGGTTTGTTGTGTTAAGTTGAATCTGTTTGTAATTTTCAACTGGTACATTTTTAAAGTGTAGCTCCAGTCCAAAAAAAATTTTTTAAGCTTTTTGGAAAACATAGGAAAGGGTTATCACCCCTGTATAATTTGTTTTGTCGTCCATCTTTTTTCATCTCACTTGCTGTTGTCTCCTTCCGTTTACAAGTAGGAGATGTTTGTAAGTTGGATGTTTGAAAGTAGGGGCCTGCCCTATATGCTCTGCAGAAATGGCGGAACAAGGTGTTGGTTTTGCCACAACATTGTAAGCCCTCAAAGTGACTCTTGGTGGGCGCTGGAGCGCCCTGCTGTGAACGATTATATCAAGAATTGTAATTACATGCCATTGTTGAACAGTGGTGGAAAAATTGACCTTTGGTGGTTGTGGTGCTGGTGCCACAACACTATAAGTCCTCACAGTTTCTCTGGGTGGGCACAGGAGCGGGCCTTCCTGTGCAATATTATATCAAGAATTGTAATTACATGTCCCTGTTAAACAGGGGCAGAAAAATTTGGCCTTAGGCACTGGTGCTGGTGCCACGACACTGCAACCTATATTGTGCTAGAGGCAAACAACACCCACTAACTCCTGCAGATGCCTTTATTATAGAACACCAGAGATAAAGGGGTATATACAGATGTATACTGTGCTGTGCTGGAGGCACACACAACTTCCAATAACTCCTGCAGATGGCAAGTGGGCTCAAATAGAGAAGAGCTATGTAGGTGGATATAGCGGTATGTACTGGGTACAGAGCACGCAGACAGCACGCACTAGCTCCTAACACTACTGGCTGCAAGCTCTATTATAAAAAATAGATCACTAGCTATATAGGTGAGGTGAATATAGCGGTGTATACTGCGGTCAGGGCACGCAGACAACAACCACTACACAACAGCAAGATCGAAAATCGTCTGAAAACGATCAGTGTATACTGTGTTAAAGGTACACAGAACACCCACTAACTCCTGCAGATGCCTTTATTATAGAACACCAGAGATAAAGGGGTATATACAGATGTATACTGTGCTGTGCTGGAGGCACACACAACTTCCAATAACTCCTGCAGATGGCAAGTGGGCTCAAATAGAGAACAGCTATGTAGGTGGATATAGCGGTATGTACTGGGCACAGAGCACGCAGACAGCACGCACTAGCTCCTAACACTACTGACTGCAAGCTCTATTATAAAAGATAGATCACTAGCTATATAGGTGGGGTGAATATAGCGGTGTATACTGTGGTCAGGGCATGCAGACAACAACCACTACACAACAGCAAGATCGAAAATCGCCCGAAAACGATCGGTGTGTACTGTGTTGAAGGTACACAGAACACCCACTGCTCCAGACGCCAACACACTACACAAGGCCGCCGCGCTGGCGGCCTTATATAGTGTGGGGCGTGCACTACACAGCCTGAGCTATGATTGGCCACAGGCATCCTGCCTGTGGCCAATCATGGCTCTCCTCGCTGCTGGCGCTGTGATTGGCCAAGCATGCGGGGTCACAGTGCATGCTTGGCCAATCATGAGCCAGCAATGCACTGCGCCATCGCAGTGCATTGTGGGCCGTGAGCGCCACACGAATTTGGTGCGAACGGACCAAAATGTTCGGACTTTGCCGAACGGACGAACAGCCGATGTTCGAGTCGAACGTATGTTCGACTCGAACACGAAGCTCATCGCTACCCTAGACATGCAACAAGGAGAACGAAGGGTAACCGTAAGCCCAAAAATAACCTTCGGGGGTTAGTGCTACAATTGTTTGGATAAACATTTGTGCAAATATCATGGGGCCTTAAAAAAAAGTCAGTAGCACCTTCCTTTTTTCTACCGGTCATAGTTACATAGTTAGTAAGGTTGAGTAAAGACACCAACACCAATAAAGTCCATCCAGTTCAACCTGAGTGAGTGTCTACAATTGTCCATATCTGATATATGTTTATCAAAACAATTGTAGCACTAACCCCTGAAGGAGCTGCTGGTTATTTTTGGGCTTACAGTTACCCTTCATTCTCCTTATACATTGCACACTCACATCAGTTCCTACCATCAAGGAGCCCACAATCCAAGGTCCTCATTTATATACTAGGGCCAATTTTGGACAGAAGCCAGTTAACCTACCTGCATATCTTTGGATTGTGGGAGGAAACCAGAGTACCCAGAGGAAACCCACGCAGGCACAGGGAGAACATGCAAACTCCAGGCAGGTAGTGTCATGGTTGGGATTGGAACCAGCGACCTTTTATACTGCTAGGTGAGAGTGCTACCCACTACACCACTGTGTCGCCCATGGTCCTATGCTTTCAGAAAATGTATTGTTTGCGGGGTCATTCAAAAACTCTGAAAGCTGTAAGGGAAAAATAAAACAGCAATGGAAAAATTGCTAAAATGGCCTGGCCACTTGAGCTTGAAAGTGGAGCGCAGGACCTGGCAGTGAAAGGGTTAAGGAATTTAGTCAAAGATCACAATGTAAAATAAATTTTTACTTCAGAGCACAACTTACCTCCCAACATGCGTGCACGTGTGTGTGTGTGTTTGTGTGTGTGTGTATATATAGCAGTAGGGCAATGGACAGTGTCAGTGGGACAGAGATCGGTGTCACTCGTTTATTTTTATTATTTTTTATTATTAATAACCATTTTTTGAATTTATTATTTTTACAATCATTTTCTATCATATTTTTTACATTTTTTTAAGAGCCCCATTGGGGGGTTTTGGTGAAATATCAGGAGTCTAAATAGACCCCTTATGTGTTACTTTTGAGACAGAGAAAGTGACTGAGGAGGACAGAGATTCCCCAGTCCCTTTCCTTGCAACCAAGCAGCAGGGGGAATCTGTGCAGCACAGGGTGATTAAGGTGTGCACATGCACACCTGGCACACCTGGCACACCCTGTGCGCACGTCTATGACTCCCAAGTACCACATTTTTAGAAACCAATTGTGGACAAACTACAAAACAATTCAATAATTTTCTGATATACAGTGAGTATATCAAGTAGTCTGAAGGTTCATCTTTTTAAGCTAAACCTCTGGATGACTTGACATACATCATATAATAAAATTATTCTTTTATTCACTACTGTCTCCTATGCTGAGCCTTTAAAGTCCGTTTTTTTACGCGGGTTCCCACTTATGTGGCCCCACATTCCTTTTTTGACATACATCCTGAATATAGCAAGGGATGGGACACCTGTTGGAAGGTCTTCTAAGGGAGAGGATAGTCACTTTCTTATATTGTACATGAGATGTCCATGTTTAGGGCACACAAAGAATGTATACGCTTGCATATTTTTAACATGTACTGAGCATATACTGTATAATAAAGTATATTTTATCTTTTGGAGTTTACAGTAATTGTGTAGCACCTCAAAAGTCCCCTTGAGCTATTGTTAGCAGTTCTATTGTACTCTTGGCTTTTTGATCTTAGATGTACTTGTGGTTTATAACCAGACATATAAATGCTCTTTATCATTTACACAATATATTTACATAATAGCACAGAACATGTCACATTCCTTATTTGTTCTTTTCTTTTCCTTACACATATCCATTCACAAGTCTTATCACAGTAAATGATGGATCTGAAACAGGAACTACTCTTAGCCCCCATACACACGGTCGGACATTCTGCCAACCAAATCCGTTGGATTTTGTCCGTCGGATTTTGTCCGTCGGATCTTGTCCGAAACTGTTGCATACACACGGTCGGAAAAAGTTGTCGAAAAATCCGATCTTTCAGAACGTGATGACGTAATTTCGTTACGACGGGACTACGTTCAGGCTAGTAGCCAATAGCTTAGATGTAGGAATTTGATCTGAGCATGCGTGGCACTTTGTCCGATCGGAATTCTCTACACATGATCGGAGTATGTCCTATCGGACCAGTTTGTCGGAAAATATTTCCAACAAGTTGGAAAATTTGGTCCGACGGATATTCCGACGGAAACGGTCCGATGCATACCACACACAGTCGGATTATCCGACAACACAGTCCGATAGGACACATTCCGACGGCTTCTCCGACCGTGTGTATGGGGGCTTAGGCTGGGTTCACACTATTGCGACTTGGATTAGGGTTTCCCCGAAACCAATTTGCATGTCAGGAGATCATGACTGGCTCTCTACGGAGCTGGTTCACACATCCGTGGAGCAGATTATACAGGAGCCCTGTACATCTTATGGTCTATTACAGATCTGCATCCAGCCAAAAATTCTGACTTAAATCGGATCGGAAACGGTGAACAGGGACACACCGGACTCCTGCTCTTTGCCGGATCATGCAGCAGTGTGATCCCAGCCTAAGGCTTAATGTACATGGGACGTTTTTACAACCTGAACGATTTAACTTGACAGATAGTAACCCACATTTAAAATGTCCGCTTTGTTGCATTTACATGCCGCGTTTAGCCACGTTTTGGCGTGTTTGAAAAAAAATTCTAATTTTTTGCCGTGTTTTTATTACTATTACTAATTTTATTTTTTTATGTTCAAAATAGGCAAAAATGAAAAACGCCTGTAAACGAAGCACGGCTAAATACGAGTTACTGGGTTTAGCCGTATTTAGAAGCGCTTGGCGCTTGAAATGCCTCTAAAATCAGCTAATTAACTAAACAAATTTTTTTGCTTTCCAAAAAAGGCCTAAAAACTACATTAAATGAACCTGATTTAAGATAACATTGGATGAGTTCAGGGGCAGCTGAAAAAAAGCATCCAACTGCCTCTGAACGTCCGTTTACATGAAGCCTTAAGGTTCTTATTTTACATTTCTATTTATTTATTCTTATGTTACACGCAGTTGCCTTACTTATTACTTACATATGTGTAAAAGAAGTCTACAATGCCTTTTTGGTTGCATTTGATATACTGGGGGATGCATATTACTATATGACTTTCTTTTATTTTGTCTGTATCCACTTCTTATTGCAAAAAAATAAATACAAATAAATTAAATAAAAAAAATAAAAAATAAAAATAAAAAATGTATCCACGTCTTATTGCAAAAAAATAATAAAATAAATTAAATTACAAAAATTTCAGCTCTCCCCTACTCTGTGTGTTCTTTTGGGAAGATTTCTCTTAACTTACTCTCTGGCTAACAGCAATTTCTACAAACAGGGAGTTAGCACAACTTTTCAACAGCAACACAGACAGGGATATTTTTTTCCCTGAATAGCAATAAACCTGAAGCAACTTTTCCCCACTCGATCCTGCACACCAACTGTTCTCCCAAGTATATGAAAACTATTAACAGCAGCTTGTGCGTAGGATTATATTCTGATTAATAAAAAGTGGAACTCAATTTTATTTAATTGCAATCACAGCACAATGAAAAATGTATCATTAGGTACAGGTTTTTATAAAAAATAAAAAAAAATAAAGAAATACAACATATGGACAAGCGTTTGTGAACTCCTGACCTTCAAACCTATATGAGCTTGTAGGTTATCTCATTCCAAAACTAAGGCCTCAATACAAAGTTGGCTTCCATCTTGTGGCTGTAACAACCTCCATTATTTTCATCAGACTTTTGGGAATTTGTTCCAGCTCAGGCAAATGAACATTTTAGAGATTATGTACTGAAATTAGAAAAGAAGACCTGACTCACAATCAGCATTCCAGGTCATCCCAAACATGTTTAGTAGGTTTGAGGTCAGGGCTCTATGCAGGTCACTCAGGTTCCTTCACACCAAGCTGGTCAAACTTTGTCTTTATGGAGCTGACTTCGTACACGGGGGGTACAGTCATGAGAGATTTGTAGGATTGTGTTCCAACTCAGGCAAAGGAGCAGTTTTAAGGTCATGTACTAAAGTTAGAGAAGACCTGGCTCAAAGTCAGCATTCCAACTCATCCCAAAAGTATCCAGTAGGGTTGAGGTCAGGGCTCTGTGTAGACCACTTGAGTTCCCCAACAGTAAACTGGTCAAACTATGACTTTATGGAACTGGCTTACAGTCATGGTGGAACAGAAAAAAGTTCTTCCTCAAACTGTTACTGTTAAGGGTGGAAGAGTACAATTGTCTACAATGTCTTTGTATGCTGTAGCATCAACTGTAGCTTTCACTGTAAACTCAATCATTTGATTTTGATAGGATGTCCAACAAGCCCATGAGATGGTCAGGTATCTAAAAACGTTTGATGATATAGTGTACTGACTTCTAGATTTTCTATTTTGTAAGTTATTGCCCCTGTTAGTAAAAAGTGTTGTGCATTGTCCAGCATTAATTGGCCTATTGTTTGAATTCGGGTTTAGAACCTTTTCTATTATCCAAACACTTGGCCATTCTTTGGAGAACCTTGTTTATCTTATTCCTCAGCTTGGCTGTTGCCCAAATCAGATAGATGGACTGCAGGACTGGAATAGCATCCACAATTGCATATAACAATAAACTGTCCACTTGGTGAAAATAATAATAATATATAATGACTTGAACTGCAACACTATGTACAGTATAATACAGAAAAGATATAGCCATAAACTTTATAACTGTATAATAAGTGTCCATTTGAATTTTTATGTTCCCGTTGGCTCTTATCTTGTAAATGTGATGGCACAAAGAGACCACAAGAAAAGTTGATGCAAAACAATATACAAGAAAAGGCAATGTGTTTCCTAACACAAATATTAGGAGAAAGGCAACGTTCACTGTGAACCCTTCAGTACCTTCCGTTGTTGTATTGCCTGTTGCATATACTGAAGTAACAAAGTCATCTTCCCATGTTTGAATGGAAGCGTAACAAACAGAAAATAGCAAAGAAATGATAATAAAATGGATGACCCTCTGCAAGATAAACCTCTTGATTTGCCGTAGGAAGTCCGTATGGAAATTGGAGACCTTCAAACAAAAGACAACGGAGAGGAGGGTAGTCAGACAAAAATTGAACTGAGTACTAAAAACCTCAGCCACATCGACAGCGTAGCGTATGGTGGTTGCGTTCAGGTAACCCTTGAAGAATGTGGTCATGATTCCATAAGAGAAAGAAGCTATTTGAAGGACAATTCTAGAAGTCCCTAAAGTGGTGAGAATTTTGTCAGTAGCAGAAATGGGTCTCCTCTGCAGCCAGTCCATAATGTTGACACCAACTATAAAGGAATTTATCATTAGCCCTATTACACACACAATCCCTGCAACCACAATACTCAAATACTGTAAGATAAGATTCTTTTCCCAAATAGTGGCCATCACCTTCACTAACTAGGGCTTTCAATACAAGAAAGCAAGTTTTATATATTTTTTTTATGCTGCTGTCTGTGAAGTGACTTGGAAAATATACATATGCAAACTACGATTCACTACATCGGAGCTTGTACAGACAAATAACTATGAACTGATTTTACTGTTTGTCATTCATTGCTTGTGTTATGGAGTCTGAGTGGTTTGTTAACCCTTTTTTGCTCAGAAACCACTGATACCCAATCATCAATGCAAAAATGAATTAGCGATGTAAAAGTAAAATAATAAAATAACACATTTTTCCGAAATAAAAAAAAATTCTTTAATTAAAAAATACATTTATACGCAGTGTCAGCATAACTCTTTAACACATTTGAATACCTATACCAAATTACTCTGCACCCAAATGTAACACCTATATACAGTTGTAGCGGATGACATTTGGGACCAAATGTCACACGCTTTGTAAATTTAGTTTTTGCCTCGGGACCTTACAGTACTGAGGGTTAATTGTGTAGGTAAGACTTAACACCAGTCTGGCCAAGCCAAGAAAAGAGAACAAGGTGGGGATGGACGTGTGGGCCTTCATATTGGTCCCACCCGGAGTGGTCTGTCCATGTGGTCGGCTCAGGTTCCCGAGTTTGGCTGGCATTCATTTTATGTAGATGTTGGTCGTTTGGAACTCAATAACAGGTAATATAGGCAATTATGTGTATATAATTGCAGTACTTTGTTTTTATTCAAGTATGGCAATCGTTTATCCTGGGACTATTACATATATACTTATTTTCTAATTTTAGTAACAACGAGATTTGCAGCCACTACCAGTATTTTGGGTTTCATGAGCCGACAACTCTTGGGCAGCTTGTTTTGGGGTGTGGGACTCCTTTTTTGCAGACCTGCATGTACCATACTCTGCCACAGCTCCCGGACAAGATACCCCTAGGGGAGCTTCCAGCCCTCAGTTTAGCACCTCCATATGGTAGCGGTGAGCAATGTTGTAAGACTATAATCTTTCCTAGTATACCTCTTCCTTCTCCTCTGTAGTGACCCAGATTCCTGTTATTGTTCCTTTTTAGATCAAGACATTGCTGCTCCTGATGAGTGGATTAACATACTTCACGAAACGCGTTGAGCCTTAGTATACGCAATGTACAAATTGATGAACTGTTATCATCTATCTCTATTTATATGGACAGAGCCACAGTATATGCTATTATGCTTAAGTGGATTAATTATTGTTATTATCATTCATATGGATATCTGGAATGTTGCCAGCACTTTCAAGCAAATAGGAAGTTTCTCAGTCAATGTAGTATAAGCGCTATATACTTTCATGTAAACCCATCTTCCGATTTGTGTATATAGATGAAATTTGCTGTCTTATCATTTAACTTATTGTTTGAATTGTAATTATGATGTATATTAAATATGCTGCTTCTTACATTCACCACGGTCAACTGCTCGTCTCATTTAAAGTCCCACCTTGTTCTCTTTTCTTCACACATAACAGGGATGGAGGTTTTTACCTCAATTAAAGTCGCAATTCCTCTCTGTCTACTAAGGCCATGATTGATGTTCTGCCTGGTCATGTGAATGGTGAGGTGCACATGACAGGCGAGAACCAGGCTTGGTTGGATGTTTTGGTATGGCCCTCTCGGAACCAATCAGCGGGAGTGCCGGACCCGCTGAGGAGTCTGGGAGGGGGTACTTAAGCAGGTGTGGGTCACGTGTTAGGGGTTCCGGAGTTGTTCGAGAGACTCGTGTGGTCTGTTCTGGTTCCAGGACCAGGGTAGCCCCATGTGGGGTCCCGGTCACAGGGTGTTTGACATCCTGCAGCATGTTCCTGTCAGTGACCCCTGTTAGACCCGACTGGTCTGCGGTAGGGGTCCGTCTGTTCCTGAGTCTCGGAACCTGCCAGACAGGGTGTGCTCTCGGCTTGGAGGGACACCACAGCTAGTGCAAGTGACCGAGGGAGGACTCTTCGGAGGAGGGCCGACAAGTGGCATCCCGAGAAGTGCCTGGTTACGGAGTTGGGAAGGACATTGACGAGTCCACATTTTTCCAGTACCTCAAAGCAAGCGGGAAACGTTCCAAGTACAGTCGGAAAAAGGTTCCTGTTTATCTTCGGTTGATTGTTCAAGTTTGAGTCAACGTGCTAACTGCCATGATCTCTGGCTAGAGATCTGTTCAGCCTTGAAGTACCCAGCTGCGAGTGGCTACTCTCTGGGTTGAAATAGAGACTTTGTTAAACCTGCAGTTCAAGGTACCTGAGTTCTTCACCTGTGCCCTCTGTTCCCAAAGAGACTGTGTTTTGTGAGAGTTCTACTGCAAAATAAAACCTTTTGAAAGGACTTTATCTGTGTCAGTGTACAAGTCGTTGGGTATCAACCCTGGGAACCCCTAGATGCAGAAGAGCAGGCCAGGAGAAGGTAATCAGTAAGCCCATTAAGTCAAGGCCGCCCTGCAATGGGTTGTGGCCCCTACACAGTTGTGTTCAAAAGTGTGCATACCCGGGCAGAAATTGTGAAATTTTGCCATTTGTATTGAAAATATGACAAATCATGCCAAGTATTGTATTCAAGGATAGTGATCACATGAAGCCATTTATTATCACATAGTTTTTTGGCTCATTTTAAAATCATAATGATAACAGAAATCACTCAAATGGCCCTGATAAAAAGTTTACATACCCTGGTATGTTTGGCCTTGGTACAGACACAGAAGGTGGCACACACAGGTTAAAATGGCTATTAAAAGATTCATTTCCCACATTTGTTGCTTTTTAAATTGCAATTAGTGTCTGTGTATAAATAGTTAATGAGTTTGTTAGCTCTCACATGGATGCACTAAGCAGGCAAGATACAGAGGCGGTTCTAGTCTTTGAGAGGCTTCAGGCAAAACTTAGACATGAGGCCCCACTCACACCTATAGTGGGAAAAATACTAAAAATGAACTGGGGTATAAGGCAATCACTGGGAGTTCAGGAGTGGGGCTAACAATTTTGTTGTGCTGTAACCTGCAGTGTTCAGATCTACAGCTCACGAAACATTGGCATGATCAGTGAGTTGTGATATAAAAATATTTAAAAAATAGAATTAAAGGGGTTGAAAACCCTTGTTTTAAAAAAAAAGTAAAACAACAAACATATGCTTACCTCCACTGTGCAGCTTGTTTTGCACAGAGTGACCCCGAACATCCTCTTCTGGGGTCCCCCAATGGCGCTTGCGGCTCCTCCCCGCATTGGCAAACCACCTAGGAGAAGCGCTCTCGCTGAGGGTTACCATGCGGGTGCGCTCCCGTGTCCAGCATTTGCGTCCATAGACACAGAATGACAGACTCTGCCCCGCCCCCTGTGTCATTGGATTTTATTGACAGCAGCGGCAGTTGCTATCAGTTTATCCAGTCAAGAGCTGAGAACCCCCAGCCAGAGAGGTGGAGCGCGTCTCTGGCATGGGTACGAACGGGCTGAGGTTAGTAAAATGGGGGGCAGAAGTTTTTTCACACTAATGCATAGGATGCATTAAGGAGAAAAAACATGAGAGTTTACAACCCTTTAAATAATAGAAACACATTTTAAAACATACCTATTTTATGTGAAACTTGTGTGGTTTCCCACAGATGCTCAGTTCTGGGTTTAACTTGAGCAGTGTGCTGGGGACAGCAGGGCAGAGCACAGGAGGTCAAGAAACAATGCGGGGGGGTGGCAGTAGGGCACATTTTGGGACACACAGCAGAACATGGGGCACACAGCAGAACATTGGGCACATCATGGGGCACACAGCAGAACATTGGGAACATCATGGGGCACACAGCAGAACCTGGGGCACACAGAAGAACATTGGGCACATCATGGGGAACACATCAGAACATTGGGAACATAATGGGGCACACAGCAGAACATGGGGCACACAGCAGAACATTGGGCACATCATGGGCCACACAGCTGAACATTGGGCACATCATGGGGCACACAGCAGAACATGTGGCGCAAACAGCAGAACATTGGGCACATCATAGGACACACAGCAGAACATGGGGCACATCATGGCGCACACAGAAGAACATGGGGCATGCAGCAGAACCTTGGACACAAAATGGGGCACAGAACATGGGGCACATCATGGGGCACACAGCAGAACACGAGGCGCATCATGAGGCACATAGCAGAACCTTGAGAACATCACAAGGCACACAACAGAACATGGAGCACATCATGGGGCATACAACAGAACATGGGGCACATCATGGGGCACACAGCAGAACATGAGGCACATCATGGGGCACACAGCAGAACCTTAAGAACATCACAGGGTACACAGCAAAACATGAGGTACATCATGGGCTCACAGAACATGGGGCACTTTAAGGGGCTCATGGCTGGGTATGGGGCACACCATGGGGCAAGCAGCATAACATGGGGTACACAGCAAGGCTTATCACAAGACACCCAGCAGGGCATGGGGCGCACAGCAGGGTACAGGGCACACAGCATGGTACAGGGCACACAGCAGGGTAAAGGGCACATCAGGGTACATGGTACAGGGCAAAGTAGGGTGCATGGTATAGGGCACAGCGGGGTACAGGGCACATCAGGATACAGGGCACAGGATATGGGTACAGCAGGGCACAGGGTATGGGGCACATCAGGACATGGGCAAAGGGTATGGGGCACAGCAGGGCATGGGTACAGGGTATGGGGCGGCGTAGGGTATGGGGCACAGCAGGTCACATCGGGGTTTGGGCACAGGATATGGGGCACAGCAGTGTAGGGGCACAGCAGGGTGCAGGGTATTAGTCACATCAGGGTATGGGTTACAGCAGGGCACATCAGGATATTGGCACAGGGTATGGGGCACTGGGCACAGCAGAGCACAAGTTATGGGGCACAGCAGGGCACAGGGTATGGGGCACATCAGGACAAGGGCACATGGTATGGGGCACAGCAGGGAATGGGCTCAAGGTACGGGGCACAGCAGGGCACATCAGGGTATGGGCACAGCAGGGCACAGGATATGGGGCATATTAGGGAATGGGGCACAGCAGGGCACATCAGAATTTGGGCACAGGGTATTGGTCACATCAGGGTATTGGTCACAGCAGGGCACATCAGGGTATGGGCACAGTTTATGTGGCACTGGGCACAGCAGAGCACATTAGGGTACTGGGCACAGGGTATGAGGCACATCAGGTTACTGGGCACAACAGGGCACACTTTCCTTTCAGTTTCCTTTACATGCAGAGTAGCGCGGGAAGCATCTGTAATAAGTCCTTACTGTTCTCTCTCATGTTGCGCTGCCCCGGTGGCCCTTCCCCTCCTCTCCTCTCGTTGTAGGCTTGTGACATCACTTGGAATGGACTAGAGGAGGGGAGGGGCCGTCGGGGAGCAATGCGGCATTGAGAGAGGACAGCAAGGACTTATTACAGCCACTTCCCGCACTACTCTGCATGTCGAACGACACTCAATCTACCCGTCATCTGTTTGTGATTGATGGGTAGATCGCCGCAGACTGGGAAACCACCACTGTTAAACACTGCAATAGGCAAATTAGGTGGCTGCGAGGCCCCTGTGAGGGCTAAGCCTTAGGCGACTGTCTAATTTGCCTAATTATAGAGCCGCCTCTGGCCAGATACTAAGCCATGGGGAACAGAAAAGAACAGTCAAAAGACCTGCGAAACAAGGAAACAAAACTTCACAAAGAGGGAAAAGGATATAAAAAGATATCCAAAGCCTTGACTATGCCAGTCATTACTGTTCAATTATTTTAAATAAGTGGAAAATTTGGGGATCTCTTGATACCAAGCCAAGGTCAGGTAGATCAAGAATGATTTCAGCCACAACTGCCCCAGGAATTGTTTGTGATACAAAGAAAAACCCACAGGTAACCTCAGGAGAAATACAGGCTTTGGAAAAAGATGGTGTGGTTGTTTTTAAGGAGCACAATACGATGATACTTGAACAATAGAGGGCTGCATGCTCAAGTTGCCAGAAAGAAGCCTTTACTGCACAAGTTCCACAAAAAAGCCTGGTTAAAATATGCCTAACAACACCTTAACATGCCTCATTGGCTTTTTTGTGGCATTGGCGCAGTAAAGGCTTCCTTCTGGCAGCTCAACCATGCAGCTCTTTTTTATTCAAGTATTGTTGAATTGTGCTCCTTAAAAACAACCACATGGGTGCATGGTCTAGCACTGGAGCAAAATGGCTGCTTAGAGAAGGACCTCTGCCATCAATAGCTTCAGCTTAGCATTCCAGCGGCAGGTAAACCCCAATCAATAAGCATAAAGATGACGGGAAGAAGCCAGTCAGCCACCCGGTCTCAGCTGGACCTGTCTACCCAGCTGATTAGGAAAATTCCAGCAATGTTCCGCACCCAACAGATGGACTCGCAGGCCACATCTCAAGCCGTGGACCGTAGTGTAACAGGCTACGCCCCCACCGCTGATACCCCTGAAGTCTCTCTGGCGGCCTCACAGACCTCTCCTCTCCTGTGTTTAGCTGACTTCCAGCAAGTGGCTCTAGATATCAAGAGCACCTTGTCAGTGGTAATATCAGACCTACAAACTGACATTAAAGCTGTTGTTTCTCATCTAGAGCATGTGGAGACAGCAGCCATGACACACGGAGAGGCCATTCATCAGGTGCAGCGAGTTGCAAATGTGCATACCCATCACCTCATGGATATCCATAGGCATATGGAGGACCTAGACAACAGGGGCCAAAGACGCAATCTACATGTCAGGGGGATGCCAGAGACAGTAGAAGGTCCCCAATTACAATGCTGTTTGAGCTGTATTCAGTACCCTGTTGGGCAGACTGCCAGATGCACCTGTTGAAAATGTCACAGAGTGCTGAGGTCTAGGGGAAGGGACACTGATTCACCCAGGGATGCTGTCTTCTGTCTGATTAGATTTACCCAAAAGGAGGAAATACTGCGCTTGGCACGCAACCATGCCCACCTGGAGCACAACGTGGCATGCATCCAGCTCTTCCAGGATGTACCTGCCATTACCTTACAACACAGGAGGGATTTACGCCCTCTCCTGCCAGACATGCGGAAAGACGCATCCCTTATTGGTGCAAGTTACCATTTTGTCTACAAGCGACTAATGGAAATCACACAGCCCAAATGCGAATGCCAGCAGACCTTCAACCTTTCTGGAATCAGAGCCCTGGATCTCTACCCAGCCTGGTGACACCCTGAGGTCACAAAGAAGCAGACAACGCCGCTGCAGACCTTCGGCTAAATCTCCACTGAGACGTCAGAGATATGGAAACCGATGAAAATCCACACGTCTCCACATCATCTTCTCGACGCAGAACTGATCACTGAGTACACAGTCAATGGTATGGTGAGCTGACCCAAAGCTTCTTTTCGTCCCTACATCTACTTATCGACACTTACTGACTAGTGAAATGGTTCATAATGCTATTCCTGATTCCTGCATATAGCGAGCGACTGGTAAGGAACAGTGGGGGGGTTTTGACATTTGTTCATATATCTTCTGTTGCACTGAGAAATGCCCTACTTCACACTGCTACTGGGATTTTTGGTATCTCTCCCATGCTTTGGGGAATACACTAACTTGATCAGGCAGTGCTGCAGCCCGAGAGTATGACAAGTGATCTCACTATGGAACCTTGAACCAGTAAAGAGCAGAGGTAGGCTCTTACCTCCAAATATTCCACAATCTGTACGTGACAATCCCGGCTCTTGTCTGATCATAAAAATAACTTACTCAATTGAGACGGCAGTTGAGCCTTGGGAAGATGCGTGCTCATTTCACTTTGCTATTCTGAGTCACCTGGAAAATTGTGGAGAGCTTTGGCACTAAAAGACCAAAGATGTCCTGCTCTCTGTCTAGTTCATGTTTACCTTAATATGTAGTATGACTGAATCCCTGGTCATCACTGCAGGGAACCTAGTATATAAGGTGCTTAATAAATGCCATAGTAGCAGTAATACTGGGCTTGATGTCATATCACAGTCACTCCCACCCCCCTTTTGTTTTTGGAGGGGGGGGGGGCTGAGGGGACTTAGGCTCACTATACTGCTGATTCAGAAAACACACTGACAGTACAGGGACCCATTAGTGTTTTCACTTCAATAGGCTCTGGAAGGTATTCAGCACAGCTTACCGAGAATGTGTACTGTAATTTGTTTCATGTTGTTTTTCAATGCATTGTTTTTCTCAAGACTATGACAACTTAAAGTTTACTCTGAGGAAAAGGAGCTCTAGCTCTTAGCTTTATAGCTTGTCATAGGTACTAGAGGTTAGATGACCTGGACATCCCGAAGTCGGGTGATGTTCTTACTCTGTCCGCAATAGGCTGTAGGTGCTCTCCCATGGTTTGCTGGTTCAGTGTACTATAATCTTCCTTATGTTAATGTAGCGCTGGTATCCTTGTCGTCTGATGTGTATTAGCAATTATAATGAAAGTCTATGGACGATTCTATAGCTTAGTGATTGGCGCCATCTAACGGCCAAATACTGAAAGTGAACTTAAATGATTTTTAGCTTTCAAGCATTGAACTATTTACAGGAAGTGACTGTTATTTACATTGGGGAGTTGACCCTTTTACCCTTGATGCCGGGTGACCTACCCATGGACACCCTCTCTTTCACTGCATGCTGGGTAAGAGAAAAAAGGACCCGAGCGGCCATCTTAGGCCTCTTGGGAACGCATGGCCTGCCTGTGAGGACTTGTGCGGAGGCTTCCCGGAGGAATCGTCCTATTGCCTTTGCACAGCGCAACCCTGCTCGGTTGTGTGAGTGACCTGAAGTCCCAGAGTCACAGTGATCGGATTGAGAGGATCCAGAGACACTCATTTGAGCATTGGTAGACCAGGTCCACCTATTGGAACGGAACGGAGTGACGGAACCGGATTACATAGATACTGAGTTTCCGATCCAGTTGGTGAGCGGGTTGTGACCCACAGTCTTTTTAAACTTTGTACCAAGTCAGACTTATATACAGACCTCGCTGGGACACCTAGTCCCATGGAGGAGGAGTATAGCAACTGACACTAGGCAGGCATAAGGCCTACTTGCTATCACATCTCAAGTATTGTACTACATTTACAGAAGCAACACTAGGATCATCCTTAGCTCAACTTTAACTGCTTTAACCTCGGATTACAAATTATAAGTAATTATCATTGCTAGCGAAGATCAGAAGACTAAAGTACTTTAAGTGAGATCTCACACATAGCTATAAAAGTAGGGGGAGTTCCCATATATATATATTGTTTGTAACTGTTTTATCAAAATTCATTGTTCTGTCATTCTATGTTGGGATGACATTACAATTGCTGTAATCACCTATTCACAAATATATATAGTAAAATATACTTTGGTTAAGTACCTCGTTGTGTGGAGACACAAGGGCAGCTATTGGCTACTGGCGATTGAACTTCCTGAGTTTAGCCCGGTTTACGTCATCACGTTCAAAACTAACAGACTTAGTCCGGTCATGTGTGGCCAAGTCTGTTTGTTCCAAAAGTCCATCAGACCTCTGCTGAAATTCAGTCAGGAAGACCTAGTCTGTCGAAAAGTCCGGATTTGTGGAATGCACAAAAATGCTACCCCAATTGCTGGTGTTCTGCTGATCCTATACCGCAGGCAGCTCCAGTAATTGCAGTTGGTGTATTGTGTCATCTGCACAGTGTGCACCTAAAGCTACCCCAATTGCTGGTGTTCTACTGATCCTATACTGCAGGAAGCTGCAGTAATTACAGTCGGTGTATTGTGCCACCTGCACAGTGTACAGCTAAAGCTACCCCAATTGCTGGTGTTCTTCTGATCCTACAGTCAGTGTATTTTGTCATCTGCCCCGTGTATGCCTAAAGCTACCCCAGTTGCTGGTGTTCTGCTGATGCTATCCGCAGGCAGCTGTAGCAATTACAGTCGGTGGACTGTGTCATCTGCTCAGTGTACACCTAAAGCTACCCCAATTGCTGGTCTTTTGCTGATCCTATACCGCAGGCAACTGCAGTAATTACAGTCAGTGTACTGTGTCATCTGCTCAGTGTGCACCTAAAGCTACTCCAATTGCTGGTGTTCTCATTGTAATAATACTACAGGCAGGCAGTTGATTCTGCTAGCTGCAGTATAATCAGTATATACGTCCAAGCTTTGTGCAGCTTCATCTCCCTGCAGGCCATTAGTATGTCTGGAAGGCCAACAAGGTGAGGCAGACAGTCATGAGCCAATAAAAGAGGGCAAGCAGGCTCTGTGTCTAGAGGCAACAGTGCATCCTCATCAGCACGTGGCCATGGGACACGCTTGTCCTTATTTTTGTCAGCTGGACGTGTTGAGCCGCAACATGCCGAAGACTTGGTAGAGTGGATGACCAAGCCCTCCTCATCCTCTCTCACCCAGGCTCAGGGTACTGGTAAAGAAGCTTCCAACGCTGCCTCTTCCCTCGGCTCAATGGCATCAGTCACTCCTTCCCTAGCCCTACCATGTCCTCCTCCTGAGAAGTCCCTCAAAGTGTTTGAGCACAGTGTTGGGTACATGCTCCAGGAGGGTGCCCAGTGTTTTGAAGGCTCTGATGATGATACCCAGCTAGAGGAAGGCAGTAATGTGAGCCCAGAGAGAGGGGATGCCCAAGAAGGACAGCAATCTGGCAGTCATGTTCCACCAGCTGCAGCATACTGCCAGGTTTGCTCCAGTGATGAAGAGGGAGGGGATGATGAGGTCACTGACTCCACGTGGGTGCCTGATAGGAGAGAGGAGGAGGAGGAGGCACATCTCCAACGAGGCAGGATGCCCTCCAGGGGCCAGCTTAAGGGCAGCACACCGAAAGAATCACACTGCCAAGCTCCACCTGTGCAGGGCACTGCCTCTGCTCATCATTCCAAAAGTACTTTGGTGTGGGCCCACACCAAAGAACAAAGCGAACCTCTCCTTGCTCCTCATCAGCTGGGATCTCCAACCCCACTATACCTTCAGTCCTCTCTGAAGCCTGCACTGAGAGGAATGAAGGTGTAGAATTAGGTGTGTCACAGCCAAGTACTTGCGGGCAATCTGCTATCGTTACACCGATGTCCAATTGCATCAGGCAAAGTTCCCTGCCCCAGCTGCTGGAACATCAAAAGAAGTTCACTCCCAGCCGTCCATATGCCCAGCGGTTGAATGTTAGCTTGGCTAAATTGCTAGCACTCTAACTGCTGCCTTTTCAGTTGGTAGACTCGGCCCCCTTCCATGAGTTTGTGCAGTGTGCGGTTCCTCAGTGGCAGGTTTCCAAATGCCACTTTTTCTCACGGAAGGCGATTCCGGCTCTCTACCGGCATGTGGAAGGCAATGTCCATGCCTCGCTGGACAGGGCGGTCAGCGGTAAGGTGCATATTACCGCTTACTCATGGTCCAACAGGCATGGACAGGGACATTACATATCTTTCATGGTGCATTGGGTGACTCTTCTGGCAGCTGAGAAGGATGCAGGGACAAGGTGCAGTAGTGTTGGAGGTTGTTCCGCCACCATGCCTCCAAAATGCTACTACTGGTGATTGTGACATACCTCTCTCCTCCACCCCCTCCTCTTCTTCTTCCTCCATGGCCTCTTCCTGTGCTTTGTCCTCGGAACCAGCGGTGCTCCATAAGCGTTCAAGGGGCTACACAAGTACGCAGGCAAAAAGATGCCATGCCGTGCTTGCACTGGTGTGCTTGGGGGACAGGAGCCACCCTGGTGCAGATATTCTGTCAGCTCTGCAGGGGCAGGCTGAGAGGTGGTTGACACCACGTCAGCTTAAGCCAGGAATAGTGGTTTGCGACAATGGCACCAACCTCCTCTCCGCCCTCTGACAGGGACAACTGACCCATGTCCCCTGTGTGGCTCACATCCTTAACTTGGTAGTTCAGCAGTTCTTAGGCAGGTACCTGGGCTTACAGGATGTCCTGAGGCAGGCCAGGAAAGTCTGTGTGTATTTCTGCCGGTCATATAATGCCAGTGCTCGGTGGGCTGACCTCCAAAAGGAATTGAACCTGCCCAAGAACCACCTAATCTGTGACATGCCCACCAGGTGGAACTCAACGTTGGCCATGCTGCAGCGGCTGCACACGCAGCAGAGGGCCTTCAATGAGTACCTGTGCGACTACGGCACCAGGACAGGGTTAGAGGAGCTTTTTTTTTTTCCCCCACGCCAGTGGGCCATGATCAGGGATGCATGCTCTGTCCTGTCACCATTTGAGGAGGCCACGAGGATAGTGATCAGTGACAATGCATGCATCAGTGACACTGCACTTCTTGTCCATGTGTTGGAGCACATGCTGCGTGGAATTATGGACAGTTCACTTGAGGCAGAACAGAGCCAGGAAGAGGAGGACTTCCTTGCCTCTCAAGGCCCCCTTTATCCAGACAGTGTTCCTGCTGGCCCGCCGATCACACAGGAAGAGGAAGAGGAGGAAAAGGAGGATTGTGTCAGCATGGAGGTGGAGCCTGGCACTCAGCATCAGCAGCAGTCTTTTAGGGATCATTTACAGTCCCAAGAAACCCGTGGGCTTGTAGGTGGCTGGGAGGAGGTGGCAGCTGAACATGTCATCCTTAGTGACCCAGAGGAGTCCGGACCGAATGCCTCAGCTAACCTATGCTGCATGGCCTCCCTGATCCTGCAAAGTCTGCGGAAGGATCCTCATATTCGTCTGATCAAGGAGAGGGATCATTACTGGCTGGCAACCCTCCTTGGTCCACGTTACAAGGGTAAGGTTGCAGACCTTATCTTGCCATCACAGAGGGAGCAAAGGATGAAACATCTTAGGGAGGCCTTGCAGAAAGGTCTGTGCAGACAATGTTTTAGTCTGCAGCCCCAAGGTATGATCAGTTCCAGCAACCATCGCCAGCGTCTGATTTACATGGTGTAGGAATACCTAGGGGTAAGATCAGACTTGGACACCTTTCCCCCCGAAAATCCTCTGGGTTACTGGGTCTTGAGGATGGATCACTGGCCAGAGCTTGCACAATATGCAATTGAACTACTGGCCTGTCCTGCATCCAGCGTTCTTTCGGAATGCACATTCAGTGCTGTTGGAGGCTTTGTAACCAATCACAGGATGCACCTGTCCACTGACTCGTTTGATCGACTGAACTTCATAAAAATGAATCAGTCTTGGATCACCACCAGCTACCAAGCACCTGATGCTGATGTAACCTAATCATTTTTTTGGAAATGTAAGATCCCTTCAAGACTGCCTATGCTGATGCTGAGTGACTATCCTATTATGCTGAGTGACTAGCCTCTTCCTCCTCAATGATCATACTGATAGCTTGTAAGAACATTTTTGGTTCTGGGCACTGCCACCAGTAGTTAAGTCCCAATTTTTCAGCCCTTGTTTAACAGGGACGTGTAATTACAATATTTGATGCAATATTTTGCAGGAGGGTTCTTTGATGCGTTCAACTGCAATATTTGTGAGTGGTTGCAGTGTTGTGGCACCAGCACCAGTGCCTAAGGCCCAATTTTTCAGCCCCTGTTTAACAGGGGCGTGTAATTACAATTTTTGATGCAATACTTTGCAGCAGGGCTCATTCCTGCGCTCCAACTAGAGTATCTGTGAGGGGTTGGAGTGCTGTGGCACCAGTGCCTAAGGCCCAATTTTTCAGCCCCTGTTTAACAGGGGCGTGTAATTACAATTTTTGATGCAATATTTTGCAGGAGGGTTCGTTGCTGCGCTCAACTATAACATTTGTGAGTGGTTGCAGTGTTGTGGGACCAGCACCAGTGCCTAAGGCCCAATTTTTCAGCTCCTGTTTAACAGGGAAGTGTAATTACAATTTTTGATCCAATACTTGGCAGCAGGGCTTATTCCTGCTCTCCAACTAGCATTTCTGTGAGGTGTTGCAGTGTTGTGGCACCAGTGTCTAAGGCCCAATTTTTCTGCCCCTGTTCAACAGGTGCATATAATTACAATTCTTGATAGTTCACAGCAGGGCGTTCCAGCACCCACCAAGAGTCACTTTGAGGGCTTACAGTGTTGTGGCAACACCAACACCTTAGGCCCAAATTTCTGCAGAGCATATAGGGCAGGTACCTACTTTCAAACATCCAACTAACAAATGTCTCCTACTTGCAAACGGAAGGAGACAACAGGAAGTGAGATGAAATCTACCCCTAGGAAGGGAAATTCTCTCCTGTAAGAGTTGATATGGGAAAAATGTGTCTCCTCTCCACTGATGCTTTATCCCAATCCTTGTTTTACTGAAAACCCAAAATTTTCAAAAAACATTTGTCATTGGGACAGAAAGTGAGGTGAAATCTTCTGAAGAGGAGCACAGACAGCAAAAAAATGTTACAGGGGTGATAACCCTTCCCTATGTTTTACAAAAAGCTTAAAAATAGATTTTTTGACTGGAGCTACACTTTAAAAATGTACCAGTTCAAAATTACAAACAGATTCTACTTAACAACAAACCTACACAGTCCCTGTCTTGTTTGCACCGCTTGTATACTGCTGTTCTGAGCATATAGGGCCTGGGGGCCCCACGCCTTCCTTTTTTTAATTTGGGTACGGGATTCCGCTTAATATCCATACAAGACCCAAAGGGGCTGATAATGGGCAGGGGGGGTATCCATGCCATTTTTCTCAATGATTTTCATCCATATTGCCGGGACCAGACATTACATTAAAACCGCAAGCAGTTTTAAATGTTTTTTTTTCCGTTAGAACTGTCATTTTGTGCAGGGACTGTTCTAAACATGGGAAACATGAGCCACCTCAAAGGCATACTATAGACACCCCCAGGCACGATATTTAAAGGAATATTTCAATTTTTTTTCACTAAAATCAGTGCTCCCGAAAAAACTGCAGTTTTTAAAACTTTTTTTGCATTGATACATGTCCCCTGGGGCAGGACCCGTGTCCCCAAAACCCTTTTTAGGACAATAACTTGCATATTGGCCTTTAAAACTAGCACTTTTGATTTTGAATGTTCGAGTCTCATAGACTTTAACCTGGTTCTAAAGTTTGCGCAAATTTTCGGTCCATTTGCAGGTTCTGCTGCGAACCGAACCAGGGTGTGTTCGGCTCATTCCTACTAGTCACCCCCATACTTAAAAAGCCTTCCTTGGACCCTACCTATCTTAGCAATCTATGCCCTATCTCCTTGCTCACCTATTCCCATAAACTCATTGACTGCCTGGTCTGCAACCAACTGAGTGATCACCTTATTCAGAACAACCTTCTTGATCCCCTTCAGTTTGTATTTTGCCCTTAACACTCCAATGAAACTGCTCTTTTAAAACTCACAATTACTTACTAACAGCAAAAACCAATGGACACTATTCTCTACTCTTACTTCTTGACCTTTCAGCTGCCTTTGATCTGATTGACCAGCACCTCCTCCTCAAAAAACTTTACTTCTTTGGTATTAATGACTATGTTCTTCGCTGGCTCTCATCCTACCTATCTCTCTGCACCTTCAGTGTCACTCACAGTTCTACTTCCTTCTCTCCTTTTCCTTTCTCCGTCAGGGTCCCCCAAAGTTCTGTTCTTGGTCATTTCCCATTTTCAATCTACACATCCTCCCTGGGACAGCTTATAGCCTCCCATGGCTTTCAATATTATTTCTATGCTGATGACACCCAAATCTGACCTATCACCCCTCAGCTTATTCCATTAGTCTCCTCACATATCGCTAATTTACTGACCGAGGTATCACTCGCATGTCACACCACTTCCTCAAACTCAACCTGTCCAAAACTGAGCTCATATTTCCTCTACCACATGCCCCTTCCCGTGACTTCTCTGTGCAGAGCAATGGCACAACCTTCAACTAATCCAAATGCCAGGGTGCTAGGTGTTATCCTGATCTCTCCTTTCAGCCCCACATCCAATCACTTTCCAAGGCCTCAACCCCTGCAACATCTCTAAAATACGTCCCTTCCTAACCAATGAAACCACAAAGCTCCTGATTCACTTCCTGGTTATCTCTCACCTTGACTACTACAACTCCTTCCTCATTGGCTTACCTTTAACCACTTGCCACCCACGGTACTTCATATGAAGTTGTCGGGTTTGATCGGTGATATCTGAATAATGCCTGCAGCTACAGACATCATTCAGATATCTTTTTTTGGCGCAGACACCATGAGAATGATCCCTACACCATAAGAATGATCATAGTGGCTGTTCAGCTGCTGGATCGTTCTTACAGGCCGTGAGAGGGGACGTCCCCTGCCCTCCAGTGCTTCTATTGACTCCCCCCTGCCATCAGTGAGTCCGAGAAGGGAACAGTTTTTGCCGGATGCTGATGATAGAGATTTCCGGTGGACTAGATGGTCCCTGGAGACTCTATGAGTGTTTGGATGCCGGGCAAGATATTATGACATCATGCCCAGCCCCGCTGGGCAAATACCTTGTGAGATAAAAAAGTCGCAATGACCGCCATTACATATATATATAAAATATTTGTAGGTTCTGAATAATTTTCTAGCAAAAAAATGAAGATTTTTACATGTAGGAGAGAAATGTCATAATTGGTCTGGATGGCAAGTGGTTAAAGAGATCCAAAGCCAGCCCCCGTCCATGTTCTTATGGACAGCCACCATCCATAACGGACATTTACGGACAAGATGTAAATTTACAGACGGTCAGCAACCCTGTTAAAGACTTACCAAAGACTTGTTTGTAGGTTACTTTATCAGTTTATATACCGTAACTATAAAGCTCTTCAATTATTTGAACTGCTAAAATGAGTATACAGTATTATGCGATTCATCCAAAGAGTTATTTTTTGGCTTACTAAGGTTAGAAATATTTGACTATATGATGCAAATGACAATGCAAAAGACTCAACTCATACAAGCATTGAGAAAGCCGATCTGTCCTGTCACTTTTCCATCGCTGAAATGTTATTAGAATGGTGCGGTTTCGATGGAAATATTTCACGTTCCTCTGTTTTAAACATTATTCCAATTACATTTTCATTTTTTTAAATTTGCATTCCCCCAAAAAACAAAACAAATGTAAGGACGGTACGATTTCCATGGACTCCTCTGAACATTTGCAAGATGTTTTTAAGATGCATGGGTGCCATTAACCAGGAAAAAAAGAAAAAAAGGAATCATTTGGGATTTTGAGCGCTGGGCTTGTTGGGTGAAATGTATCAGCTTCAACTTTTTCACTAGTTAGGGGTGATCTTAAGCATAGCAGCTTTTAGTTTATTTCCATCCTGTGAGATATCGCACATTTGGTTTACATGTATTTTATTGGTATTAGTACTGTAGTGCGTAGCGGGCAACATTATTTTATTTATTTATTTTTCTGCTTTGCCGATGTCTCAAGCCAACCTTTTACCTTTAAGCGTTTGAAGTCTACTTTAACACGTTATACATTTTTTTTTTTTTTTCCATAATAAAGATTTTTATTGAAAATTAAAATTAACACGGTACACAGCCACAGAATGTAACACATGGAAATGTCTGCAAGACTCCAGAACTTAGTTACATAGGACAGGTATTGAACAGAGTCAAATTGCACCAGAAAACATAGTGCATAACACAGAATCAATAGAAAGCGGCAATGTACTCAAAAGGTCCTCTATTTCTGGGAGGTATTCTTCGAAAAAAGGTGCTCCTGATAGAGGGGGGGGTGGAAAGAGAATAAGTAGAGTATAGTGCAAGTGAGAGAAAAGAGAAAGAAAAGAAGAAAAAAGAGAGGGAAGAGAGAGAAAAGAAGAAGAAAAAGAAAAAAAAAAAAAAAAAAAAAAAAAAAAAAAAAAAAAAAGGGGGGGGGGGGGGGGGGGGGAGGGGGGGGAAACCAGGAGTGGGTATGGGCAGGGGAAGGACGGGAGGGGGACGGTACGGGAAAGTCATAGTTCAGATGGTATTCGAATCAATGGTCTTTGGCACAACCTCAAGCAAGTACTTCAGCATGGAGTCATTCCACAATTACAGCCATCTTAATGGCGCTTTGCACTCAGGTGGGGTAAGAATGAAAGCGCTGTGTAGATTTAAAGTGAGTCCAACACGCCCACGTTGCGGAAAACTTTGAGATCCTCTCCTGAGAAATGTGGACTAGCTCCTCCATTTCCTCGATTTTTGAGATCCGAAGGAACCATTCGCCGATCGTCGGAGTGTGTGTGGATCGCCAATGGACTGGGATGCACAATCTCGCCGCATTCACCAAATGCATAGCCAGGGATTTAAAATACTCAGATTTGGTTAGCCGGGTATGATGTAAGAGGTACTGTGCTGGAGAAAAATCCAGAGTGTACGTGGTAATGTGGGCAATAAGCTCATGCACTTCTCGCCAGAAGGGTTGAAGGGCGCTACAATCCCACCAAATGTGGAGCATAGTGCCCCTCGCACTCTTACATCTCCAGCAGGTGTCAGGGACAGAGGGGGAGAACTTGTGTATGCGTGATGGTGTTCTATACCAACGCGTTTTTATTTTGTAACAATTCTCCTGGATAGCGACATTCAGGGAACCTTTGTGTATATATTCATTGATAAGAACCCAGTCCTCCTCAGTAAGGGAGATCTGAAGGTCCGACTCCCAGACTGAGTGAACAGAATCCGGGGCTGTGGGGGTTTCGTCCATAAGTAAGCTATATATATAGGAAATTAGGTGCCTTTGTGGGGGATCCTGTGTACACAGTGTTTCAAAAGGGGTCATGCGTCTAGACCAGGTCTCCGCAGTCGCCTGAGTAGATAAGAAGTGTCGGAGTTGCCTATACGACCAAAATGGAAAAGACTTGGAGGGGGACAAGGCAACTAAGTCCTCATAAGTGCGGGGGGATCCGCGAATGAAAAATTGGTGCGCTAAAACATTATCGTGAGGCCATACTCGGTTCAAGAAGGCGTCAGACAACCCTGGGGTGAAGCCGGGGTTTCCTCGAAGCGGGGTTAGAGGCCCGAGAGCCGAGGAAAACGAGCCTGATTTAGTCACTCTTGTAAAGGCTTTAAGGGATGAGCTGAGAAGAGGATGACCCGTGGCCTCCGATGGCCAATGCTGCGGTAAAACCCAGGGTAGAAATCTAAGGGGGAGGTGCAGGAAGGATTGTTCTAGGGTCACCCAGACCTTACCAGCGGCGTGGATGTTCCAGTCGACCACGCGGGTGAGATGACTTGCCAGGGAGTATTTATGAAGATCCGGCAGCCCGATGCCACCCCTAAGTTTCGAGCTTGTGAGGCGCGTATATTTGATCCGTGGTGGGGAGTTCCTCCATAGAAATAACGAGGTAGCCCTCTTGTACGTCGCGAAGAAGGAGGTAGGTAGGTCAATGGGGATACATTGCATGAGGTACAGAAGTCGCGGCATGATTATCATTTTCAAGAGCGCCGCTCTGCCAAACCATGAAACGTTTAAATTACCCCAGTCTTTCAGGTCTTGTTGTGCCCCCTTCAGGGCAACCAAAAAGTTCTCATTATAGAGATCAGACAGAACCGTCGTAATTTTTATACCCAAATAGGTGATAGCCCTCTGGCTCCACTGAAAAGGGAAAGAGGCCTGACAACTCTCTACCTCCCCCTTCGTGAGGGAAACATTCAGAGCATATGATTTCGTATAATTGACCTTTAGGTGGGATAAGGCCCCGAAGTGTTCCAGATCCTTCATAAGATTGGGAATGGACGTACAAGGAGAAGTGAGTGAGAGGAGGATATCGTCCGCAAAGGCGGCAACTTTATACTCAGTTCCCCGAACCAGTAGTCCCCTGATATCAGAATTAGCTCTAAGTCTATTAAGGAAGGGTTCCAACAATAGGACAAAGATCAGGGGAGACAGCGGGCACCCCTGCCGTGTGCCATTGCTGATTGTGAAGACGTCCGACAGGTGACCATTAGCGCGTACCCGCGCACTAGGGGACGAGTATAAGGCCAAAATATGAGCCAGCATGCGAGGGTGAAAGCCAACCGCCTGCAAAGTTTGGCGCATGTAGTCCCAGGCCACCCTGTCGAACGCCTTCTCAGCATCTAAAGACAGAAAGAAGCCCCGAGTATTAGAGGTAGTAAGCCAATGGTGTAAGTTCAATGCCCTTATGGTATTATCCCTGGCTTCCCTTCCCGGGACAAAGCCCACCTGATCCAAGGAAATAAGGCTGGGCAAGAGTGGGGATAGCCTATTTGCTAAAACTTTTGCGTAAAGTTTAATGTCCACGTTGAGGAGGGATATTGGCCTGTAGTTTTGCACTTGCGTGGCGTCCTTCCCTTCTTTGGGTATAACTGCAATATGGGCTTCCAGCATACGGCCGAGTGACATCTCAGGGTCTACCATAGCGTTAAAAGTGGTGATCAAGTTCGGGGACAGTACTGTAAAAAAAGATTTATAATACTGTAAAGTGAACCCATCCGGGCCTGGGCTCTTCCCTGACTTCATTTGTTTTAGTGCTAGTTGCAGTTCCCCCAGGGATAGGGGTCGTTCCATATCCTCAGCCTGTGATTGCGAGATTGGAGTGGGACAATAGTGGGCCAGAAAGTCTTTAATGTCTGCTAATCTCCGCTCTGTTTGGATCGGGGTTTGGGTGGAGGGCTGGAGGTTATAAAGTTCTTTGTAGTAGCGCGCAAAACACCGCGCAATGTCCTCATTTTTAGAGAGGGGCTCACCACGCGGGCCGCGAATCTGATGGATCATAGTAGAGGGTTTGGAGGACCTCACTGCTCGCGCTAACATTCTCCCGCATTTGTTGCCTTGCTCATAAAAAACCCTCTGGTGGAGGACATATTGACGCCTCGTGCGTTTCCCCAGCTCGGTCAGCAACATAGCTCGCGTAAGAGACAGCTCCTGCAAGGAAACTTGTGAGAGCGAGAGTTTGTGAGAGGTCTCTAGTCTTTTAACCTTAGCAATGAGGTTCTCTATGGTTTCCTGATGTTGTCGTTTAATCTTTGCCTGTTGCATCAGCAGTTCCCCCCTTATAACGCATTTATGGGCTTCCCATACGGTGACAGGGGACATACCGGGGGTATTGTTGTCTAAGAAAAAATCCCGAATACGCGATTCCAAACGTGCGGAAAATTCTGCGTCTTTGAGTAAAGCCGAATTCAAACGCCAGGTTTTATTCCTGGAAACCGAGTCCGGGAAGGTGAGGGTGACCGAGATAGGGTGGTGGTCAGATAGGTACATTGGATCTATCGTAGCATGGGTGAGACAAGGGAGATCGGGTTGGGAGAGAAAAAAGTAATCTATACGCGTATATCTGTCAAAAGGAGTGGAGTAGAACGTGTAGTCTTTAACCGAGGGGTACAGCGTACGCCAAGTATCATGTAGGCCTAGTCCCTGAAGCTGCAATTTAATTTGCCTGAGTGCCCTATACGAAAGCGTGGAAGTACCTGAGGAGGTATCAATGGCTGGGTTCAACGAAACATTGAAGTCTCCTCCAAGCAATACCACGCCCTCCTTGAATGACAGTAAAAGGTCGCTCACTTTCCTAAAAAAGGAAACCTGATGGTCATTCGGGGCATAGATGTTAGCGACTGTGAGCGGCCTGGATGCGTACTGGCCCTTGAGAAAGATAAATCTCCCCTCCGGGTCCACCAGGGAGTCGGACAGTTGAAAGGGAGCATGTTTGGAGACCAGAATGGAAGTCCCTTTGGTTTTGGCTATGGGATTTGTGGAGTGAAAAGCCTTAGTGTAGAGGTGGTTTGTAAGTTTGGGAATAGAGTTGGAGCGAAAATGGGTTTCCTGAAGAAAAACAAATTGGGCCTTCTGTTTGGTGAGGGCAGAGAGGACCTGCGAGCGCTTTTCGGGCAAATTTAGTCCCTTTATGTTGAGCGACACACACTTCAGCGACAGAGAACCAGTCGGTCCGGATTGCGACCTCACGTTGTCAGGAAAAGAGCAGCTATGTGGTAGAAAGGAGTACAGGTGGTTGCTTGAGATTGAGTCGAGTTTAGTAACGTGGAGGCAACTGCTATAAGAGTTAGGATGTGCAGCTAGGAAGTGGTCAGGGAGGAGATGGGGAGCTTAGAATGAAGTGGGAAGGAAACGGGGGGAGGGAGAGAGCGAAGGGGAAAAAAAAAAAAAAAAAAAAAAAAAAAAAAGGGGGGAGGGGGGGGGACAAGAGACGAAAAAGAAAAAAGAGAGAGGCAAAAGGGGGGACAAGAGACGAAAAAGAAAAAAGAGAAAGGCAAAAGGGGTTTGTGAGAGTCACAAGGAGAATGGAAAGAGAATACCAGAGGTGGAAATGGGAGCACCAGTCCACCTGGGAGATAGAAAGCCGGATGGTCAGCAGACTAGGTGGTAGTGCTGCTGTAGGGGGACAGTAAGAAGGACTGGGATCATAGAAGGCCACAAGCCAGAGGATTTGGAAAACAACAGTTTAGTGGGGAACCAAGAACATTAAGGTTAGATATCACAATAGGGCTAATACAAGTAACATAACCCGTAAGAGCTAACATGAATATCACATTGTGAGTGCCACACAGAAATAAACAAAACCAAATAAACAAAATAAACAAAGCAAAACCCTCGATGTTGCAGCCTTAGGGAGAGGGCGAGGAGGGTGGGCCCTAAACTCTAGATCATAGTGGGGATAGTGGAATCGTTAGACTCAGAACTAGGGGATAACTAAGCGGAATGTTGCCAGGGGACCCCCACATGGCCGAGCATCCTGCAGGGGGAGTCAGGGGACAACAGGAGTAATATTACAGGCTGGAAGGGGAGACCCCGCCGGGTTCCAGTCATGAGCAAAAAATGAAAAACCATAGCTAATATCTGGCAGATAGACAGTAGGAGATCCCCTCCTCTCCGGAGTGCACATGTAAAGAGCATCCGGTCAGGGCCCACCCTCTTCCCGACTAGAGTGTCTGTTATACATTTTTTGGGATGTCAGATATAGCTTTTTTTTGGTAGCCAGTTTGGATTAGGGATGAGCCGAACACTCCCCGGTTTGGTTCGCAGCAGAACATGCCAACAGACAAAAAATTTGTGCGAACACGTGAACACCGTTAAATTCTATGGGACACGAACGTGAAAATTCAAAAGTGCTAATTTTAAGGGTTAATATGCAAGTTATTGTCATAGAAAGTGTTTGGGGACCTGGGTCCTGCCCCAGGGTATCAATGCAAATTTTTTTTTTTAAGTGGACATTTTTTGGGAGCAGTGATTTTAACCACCTCAGTACAGTGCAGTTACACCCCCTTCCTGACCAGACCAATTTTCAGCTTTCAGCGCTCTCACACTTTGAATGACAATTACTCAGTCATCCAACACAGTATCCATATGAAACTTGCGTCCTTTTTTCCACACAAATAGAGCTTTCTTTTAGTGGTATTTAATCACTAGTGGGTTTTTTATTTTTTGTGCTATAAATAAAATAAAACGTAAATTTTGTGAAAAAAATGCCTTTTTCTTCGTTTCTGTCATAAATTTTTGCTAATTAGTAATTTTTCTTCATAAATTTTGGCCAAAATTTATACTGCTACATATCTTTGGTAAAAATAACCCACATTAGTATATATTATTTGGTCTTTGTGAAAGTTATAGAGTCTACAATCTATGGTGCCAATCACTGAAAATTCATCACTTCTGATCAGGCCTTCAGTACATCAGGTGTATCTCATTTCTTGAGACTCTAACTAGTCAGGAAAGTACAAATACCCCCCAAATGACCCCTTTTTACAAAGTAGACATCCCAAGGTATTAAGTAAGTAGCATGGTGAGTTTTTTTAAGTTGTCATTTTTTCCCACAATTCTTTGCAAAATGAAGATTTTTTATTTTTTTTTATTTTTTTTTCCTAAATTGTCATATTATCAGGTTATTTCTCTCACACAGCATATGTATACAACAAATTACCCCCCAAAATACATTCTGCTACTCTTCCCGAGTACGGCGATACCACATGTGTGAGACTTTTACACAACCTGGCCACATACAGAGCACCAACATTGATGTAGTACCTTCAGACGTTCTACGAGCAAAAATGACGCATCTCATTTCTCAACCACCTATTACACTTTTGAAGGCCCTGGAGTACCAGGACAATGGAATTTCCCATAAAATTATCCCATTTTGGAAAGCTAACACCCCAACGTATAATCTGTGAGGCATAATGAGTCTTTTGAATGGTTAATTTTTTTCCAGAAGTTTTTGGAATATGTGGAAAAAAATTAAAACGCATTTTTTTTTACACAAAATTGTCAATTTATAAGATATTTCTAACACATAGCATGTATATAGCAAAAATTACACCCCAAAATACATTCTGCTACTCTTCCCGAGTACGGCGATACCACGTGTGTGAGACTTTTACACAGCCTGGCCACATACAGAGCACTAACATTGATGTAGTACCTTCAGACGTTCTATGAGCAAAAATGACGCATCTCATTTCTCAACCACCTATTACACTTTTGAAGGCCCTGGAGTACCAGGACAATGGAATTTCCCATAAAATCACCCCATTTTGGAAAGCTAACACCCCAACGTATAATCTGTGAGGCATAATGAGTCTTTTGAACGGTTCATTTTTTTCCAGAAGTTTTTGGAATATGTGGAAAAAAATTAAAACACATTTTTTTTACACAAAATTGTCAATTTATAAGATATTTCTAGCACATAGCATGTATATAGCAAAAATTACACCCCAAAATACATTCTGCGACTCCTCCCGAGTATGGCAATACCACATGTGTAGGACTTTTACACAGCCTGGCCACATAGATGGGCCAAACATTGAAGTAGTACGTTCTAGGAGCATAAATGACACATCTCATTTCATTCCTACCCATCACACTTTTGAAGGTCCTGGACCACCAGGACAGTGAAATTACCCACAAAATGACCCCATTTTGGAAAGTAAACACCCCAACGTATATTCTATGAGACATGGGCTGCAAATAGGTACTCGGGTACTCTGATGGGCTGGAGATAGGTACTCGGGTACTCAGGTGGACTGTGACAGGTACTCGGGTACTCAGGTGGACTGGAACAGGTACTCGGGTACTCTGATTGCCTGGTGACAGGTACTCGGGTACTCTGATGGCCTGGTGACAGGTACTCGAGTACTCTGATGGCCTGGTGACAGGTACTCGGGTACTCTGATGGCCTGGTGACAGGTACTCGGGTACTCTGATGGCCTGGTGACAGGTACTCGGGTACTCTGATGGCCTGGTGACAGGTACTCGGGTACTCTGATGGCCTGGTGACAAGTACTCAGGTACTCTGATGGCCTGGTGACAGGTACTCTGATGGTTTGGTGACTGGTATTTGGGTACTCTGAAGGGCGGTGACAGGTACTCAGATGAACTGTGACAGGTACTCGGGTACTCAGATGGGCTGTGACAGGTACTCGGTACTCTAATGGACTGTGACAGGTACTCGGTACTCTAATGGACTGTGACAGGTACTCGGTACTCTAATGGACTGTGACAGGTACTCGGTACTCTGATGGACTGTGACAGGTACTCGGGTACCCTGATGGGCCGTGACAGGTACTCGGGTACCCTGATGGGCCGTGACAGGTACTCGGGTACCCTGATGGGCCGTGACAGGTACTCGGGTACTCTGATGGGCCGTGACAGGTACTCGGGTACTCTGATGGGCCGTGACAGGTACTCGGGTACTCTGATGGGCCGTGACAGGTACTCGGGTACTCTGATGGGCCGTGACAGGTACTCGGGTACTCTGATGGGCCGTGACAGGTACTCGGGTACTCTGATGGGCCGTGACAGGTACTCGGGTACTCTGATGGGCCGGGACAGGTACTCGGGTACTCAGATGGGCCGGGACAGGTACTCGGGTACTCTGATGGGCCGGGACAGGTACTCGGGTACTCTGATGGGCCGGGACAGGTACTCGGGTACTCTGATGGGCCGGGACAGGTACTCGGGTACTCTGATGGGCTGGGACAGGTACTCTGATGGGCTGGGACAGGTACTCGGGTACTCAGATGTGCCGGGACAGGTACTCGGGTACTCTGATGGGCCGGGACAGGTACTCGGGTACTCTGATGGGCTGGGACAGGTACTCGGGTACTCTGATGGGCTGGGACAGGTACTCGGGTACTCTGATGGGCTGGGACAGGTACTCGGGTACTCTGATGGGCTGGGACAGGTACTCGGGTACTCTGATGGGCTGGGACAGGTACTCAAATACTCTGATGGGCTGTGACAGGTACTCTGATGGACTGTGATTGACAGGTACTATGAGGGGTGGTGACAGGTCCTCTTTATTGGGGGGGGGGGGGGCAATCAGTATGTTTGGTGTACACTGTATGCGGTAACGAGATGTTACCGCAATCTCCTCCTCACACACGATCGGTGTGTGAGGAGGAGAACCCGGTAACATCCCGTTACCGCGGTTTGTTTACATTTTAGTGATCGGCTGTGAAAGGATCACAGCCGATCACGTGGGTAAACAGCCAGCCAATGGCTGTTTACCAGTGTCGGTGACGAGCAGTGTTCCCGGGGAACACGCCGCCACCGACGTGCACGCGCAGCGCGCTCGCGATCGCGCGCATGCGCCGTGCACGTAGGGGGTGTGACCATCTGTGATCGGCCGTGACTTCATCACGGCCGATCACGTGGTAAACAGCCATAACGAATGGCTGTTCACCCCCTTCGGTGGCGAGCGGTGTCTCCGTGACACGCCGCCACCGAAGAAACAGGGATGCGCGCGCACGATCGCGCGCATCCCTGTTTAAACGGGAGGCCGTCATATGACGGCCTCCCGCCGCAATAGCTGCGCCGCCTGGCCGTCATTTGACGGCCGGCGGTCAGGAACTGGTTAATAATGCTTAAAGAGAAACAATAAAAGTGAAATGTTCCTTTAAATTTCATACCTGGGGGTGTCTATAGAATGCCTGTAAAGGGACTCATTTTTTGTGTTTTCTTATTTTTGTTTATTATTTTACATTTTTTTTGGGCTTTTCTTTAACTTTTTTGTTTGAGTATAGATCTATGTTTGTCCCTAAGTGGTTAATGAATACTATAGATCAGTGAGTATTTACTTTAATTATTTTATCATGTGAATTCATTTTAATTTATTTTTCTTTTGCACGCTCTTGAGTATTCAAAATAAATAACAATAAGCTTTCCCCATCAATGGTTAATCAACATTAATATTTTTCAACTCCTGTCATAAATCAATTAGTATGTGAGCTTTGTGCAACCACTATTACATGTTGTATGTGTTTTGGTATTTATAAAATGTTGTGGTTATGTGTTCCCACAATGTGGACTGGAAGTCAGGTCAGGTAACTGATATAAAGCTTACATTTTTGTATTCCACAAACACAGTGTACCGAGTACTGTCTGTGATACTTTTTTAAAGTGATATTAAAGGAAAGTTTTTTTTTTAAATAACAAACATGTTATTTTTTAGTGACTCACAAGGAATACATTTTGGCATGTTTAGACTTTTTGTTGTTTTTTTGTTGTTTTTGTTTTTTGACGCATAACTTTTTTTCTTTTGATGGGGGGTTTCTACCTCCAGAGGTGCGGGGCAGCTATGGGAGCTCATCTTTCACCATCTCTCGCCAACCTGTATATGGGTTGGTGGGAGAGGCACCGCATTTTTGGGAATGGAAACCCCTTTTGTTCATTTGCTCAGGCACTGTAGGTAATTTTGATCCTTTTTTGGATTATCTTAATGTCAATCATCCGAACATGCAGTTTACTGGGCAGATGAACAGTAAATCTATTTCGTTATGGATGTCACGCTTTTCAGTAGGGATGGTCATGTCCAGTCAAGCATATATAGGAAACCGAATTCTGGTAATGCGTTACTTTTTCTGACTCAGGACATTCCTTTCATATTAAGCATGGCATTCCTGTGGGAAGGTTTCTAATGCCGCATACACACAGCCGGACTTTTCGACCATGTGTGGGATTCATCGGACCTTTGCTGTCGAAAAATCAGATGGACTTTATATTTAGAACATGTTTCAAATCTTTCTGACGGACTCTAGTCCGGTTGAAAAATCCATTCGTCTGTATGCTAGTCCGATGGACGAAAACCGACGCTAGGGCAGCTATTGGCTACTGGCTATGAACTTCCTTATTCTGGTCCGGTCGTACGTCATCACGGTCGAATTCGTCAGACTTTGGTGTAATTGTGTGTGGCCAAGTCTGTTCATTCAGAAAGTCCGTCGGGAAGACCGTCGGACCTAGTCTGCCGGAAAGTCAGGTCTTGTGTACATGGCATAAGACTGCGTAGACTATGCAGTAAGGATGAGGATTTTCAAAAGGAAAAAAGCAGTATGAGTAAAAGATTTTTGAAGAGAGGCTACGGTGAGAACATGCTTCATAGGACTATTAATATTGCAGAGGGCACAGAGAAGGAGAAACTCTTGTGTGCCAAAAAGTCTAGACAAGGTAATGTTAGTGTTCCAGTGTTCTCAACCCCTTTAGTCTTGAATTTAGGAAATTCAGGAATATTTTGAAACGCCATATACCTATTCTCTTTGAGGATGATATTTTTGCTAAAGTTTTGTCAGGTGGTTTTAAAGCAGTATCCCAGCGATCCCCTTCCTTAACCACTTCAGTACAAGGCACTTACCCCCCTTCCTGCCCAAGTTTAAATGACAATTGCGCGGTCATGCGCCCAAACCCAAACAGAGTTTTTGTTATTTTGTTCCCACAAATAGAGCTTTATTTTGGTGGTATTTAATCACTTCTGTGGTTTCTATTTTTTGCTAAACAAATACAAAATTTTTGAAAAAATAAAAGTTTTGCTTTGTTTTTGTTATAAAATTTTGGAAATAAGTACGTTTTCTCCTTCACTGATGGGCACTGATAAGGCGGCACCGATGAGGTGGCACCAATGAGTGGGCACCGATGGGCACTGATACGCGGCACTGATATGCAGCACAGATAGGCATCCCTGGTGGCACTGGCAGTGGTAGGCATTGTGAGTGGGCATTGATTGGCAGCTGCCTGGGCATTGATTGGCAGCTGCCTTGGCACAGATTTGCATTTCTCTGGTGGTCTAGGGGGGCATACCTGGTGGTCCAGTGTGGATGGTCATCCTGGTGGTCCTGGGAGGCATGATGGTGGTCCTGGGTGGGATTCGAGGGGGGGCTGCGCTGATAAACAATCAGCACAGACCCTCCCCTGTTAGGGGAGCAGCCAATTGGCTCTCCTCTACTCGTGTCTGTCAGACGCGAGTGAGGAAAAGCCGATCAATGGCTTTTCCTGTTTACATCGTGATCAGACATGATTGGACACAGCTGATCACGTGGTAAAGAGCCACCGTCACCTAGTGAGTTTAGATCAGGTTCCACCGCTAGGATTTGGCCAGATTTTAAAGGGGATCTTCAAATGTGGCTCTAATAATTGCCCGTGCTGTCCTCGTGTTGTAAAAGGAAAAAAATTCAATCCACATCTAGCAATAGAATTTATGATATAAAAAGTTTTATCAACTGCAACACGAGATATGTGATCTATTTGACCACATGTGAGACTTGCAGGGTTCAATATGTGGGTTGCACTACAAGAAGACTGAGAGATCATTTAAATGACCACATTGGAAATATTGATAGGAAACAAGCTACTAATGAAGCCTGACACTTCAATCATTTCCATGGTGGGGACACTAGCCTGCTACAAATACAGGGCATAGAGAAAATAACCACACCAAGTAGCGGAGGAGATAAGTTCAAAATCCTGTGTAAGCCGGAAGTATTCTGGATATTTTCTCTTAGTACCAGAATACCTCAGGGTTTACATTTTGAGTGGGATTTAACCCATTTTTATGATTGATGTATGCCATTGTACCAGTGTTGCCAACCACCCATATATTTACGGGCAGCCCGTAAATTTACCCCCTTTTTCGGGCTGCCCGTTAAAGTCCATTACGGGCACTGGTGCCCTTAAAAAAGATGTCCGCAAGCCGACCATGCACCGTTCTGAAGCCGGCCGGGCTCAGGAAAGCTTGTATACGCTCGGCCAGGCGGTGCATGCACAGTAACATAATTGCGCTGCCCGGCACCATCTTTGAATAGAAGTTTAATTGAACTTCAGGGGTAGCAGATTGGTTTGCACTTTTCTTTCCTAATAAAAACATTTCTTAACAGAAAGTGCAACTTCTCGGATTCTTTCACAGAGATGCATCAAAAGCAAACATTTTAGCTACATTCATAATGCCCCCTGTACCACCTGCCAACATGCTAGGCAATTAAAACTAAAGCAATCAAATGGAACAGTATGGTAACATTTTGTCAAGAATTTTAGGGTATGTCACTTTCTCTTTTGCTACCTCCATTAAAATTAATTGCCATGCGTCTCCCGTAGTCAGGTTTGAGCCATGATATCTGAATGATGCTTGCAGCTACAGACATCATTCAGATATCTTCTTTTAGCGACGGCAATTCCCTACACCATAAGAATGATCATAGCAGCTTTTCAGCCACTGGATCATTCTTACAGGTGGCGAGAAGGGATGTCCACCCCCTCTCGCCACCCTCTGGTTCTTCTACTGACTCAACCCTGCCATCGGTGAGTCGAAGGAAGGAACCACTGGCGCAGGATGCTGATGATAGAGATTTTCAGCGGAGCAGATGGTTCCTGGAGTTTCTATGGTGATAGTTCGGAGGCCGGGCGATGTTATGATGTCACGCCTGGCCTTTGAATTTGAAAAAATGGCGCCTCCTCGCTGATATTGTTTTTTTTTTTTGTTTTTTTTTTCTCATTTCAAGCTTCCCAGCCTAGAGGTGAGATCTGGGGAATTATTGACCCCATATCTCATTGTAAAGAGGACCTGTCATGCTTATATCTATTACAAGGGATGTTTACATTCCTTGTAATAGGAATAAAAGTGATCAAAATAAAAGTCGTAAAAAGAAAGTGTATAATTAACAATAAAACGATGCTGCGAACGTTAGAGCGAGAGCAATAATTCTAGCCCCAGACCTCCTCTGTAACGTAAAACATGTAACTAGTAATAAAAAATGTACAGCGTTACCTATTGGGATTTTTAAGTACCAAAATTTGGCGCCATTCCACGAGCACGTGCAATTTTGAAGTGTGACATGTTAGGTATCTATTTACTCGGCGTAACATCATCTTTCACATTATGCAAAAAAAAAATGGCTAACTTTATGTTTTTTTGGTTTTTTTTTGTAATGCATAAAAACACATTTGAAAAATTGCTGCACAAATGCCGTGCTAGATAAAAAGTTTCTTCTCTAGGGTCTCTGCTAAAAAAAAACTAAAAAAAACCCCACATATAATGTTTGGGGGTTTGTGATTTTACATGTAGGAGAGAAATGTCAGAATTGGCCAGGTAGGCAAGTGGTTAAATGGGTTATCTCCTCTTCAGTCCATCATGAATGCTGCTGCCAGACTCATTCACCTTACAAACCAGTTAGCGTCTGCTCACCCAACAAATGAAATTCTAAATTCTAACAAGAACTTACAAAGCCATCCACAACTCTGCCCCCAGCTACATCACTAACCTAGACTCGAAATACCAACAAAATTGACCTCCCGATTAGGGATGGGCGAATTCCCTACCCCAATATGTCTGGCTATCTCCAACTCAGGGTCGTCTTTAAGGCAGTGCAAAAGGGGCAGCTGCCCTGGGCCCTGTCATTGTTGTGGGGCCCAAAGCAGCTGCTTCATATTTGCCAACTATACTGGTTTAAATTTACTCATCCCTCAAGGTTTTAGTCCTGTGCTGTGTCCCAGTATCTCAATTTGAATTTCGCCTACTAATGCTACCCAGCTTTGCCTTATGTAAATAGCGGCGGCCGGCAGCATTGATATGTATATCATGCCCCCTGAGGTCAAATCCACAGTAATCTCTAGCAACCAATCAACTAGCAAAAATCATGTGCTAAAACCTCTAACAACTAATCAGTGAGCCATAATGTGTGCTGTAACCTTTAGCAACCAGTCAGTGAGCGGTAATGATACACTGTAACCAATCACAATAGCTGCCTGATCTGATTTAGTAAACTGATTTTGAGTCTAGCTGTTATTTATTGTATGTCTAGGAGCAGGTGGAGAGCGAAACTGCATGGGGGTTTTGCCCAGGGTCCAATCAATATTAAAGACAGCCCCGTTTCAACTCTATCCACTTTTAGGTTATCCCTGAAAATATTTCTCTTCAGTGAAGCCTATCCTGACTCCACCTAACAACCGTACATTACCGTACATTACTTTTCTTCAGTTATTACCTCTGCTGTGACCGCATGTGGAAAGGAATTCCGATAACCGACAAGTGTGTTTACATCATGATCAGCTGCAGTGGCGACTGGTGCTCAAAAATTTTTTTTTCGGGGGGGGGGTGCACAAAAGAATTTGAAAAAAAAATCTAACGCAGCCACTGTACCGTCAATGGTTGTCACTGTGCCCATCAATTGTAGCCACTGTGCCCATCAATTGTAGCCACTGTACCCATCAATTGTAGCCACTGTGCCATCAAATGCTGCCATTGTGCCTATCAAACACTGCCATTGTGCCCATCAAACACTGCCACTGTGTCAAACACTACCATTGTGCCCAACAAACACTGCCACTGTGCCCATCAAATGCTGCCACTGTGCCATCAAATGCTGCTAGTGTGCCCATCAAATGCTGCCTGTGTGCCCATCAAATGCTGCCAGTGTGCCCTTGAATGCCACCAGTGTGGCCCACGCCCACTCGCTGTCTGCCCAGCTCTTACCCTCTCTTGGTGGGGCAGCGGGTGACGGCGACAAGCGGGGTCCTTCATGTGTCTCCTGCCATCCTCAACTCCTGCTCTCTCCTCCTGATAGGCACCCAATAGCGGCGCCTATCATTTCAGCTAATCAGGTGATGGGTAAAAGACCTGACCACCTGATTGGCAGAGAGGCGGTTCAGTGTTAGGAAAGGGAATATTCATTTGCTTTCCTAACACAGCTGAGTGAACTGCGAGCGCCAAGCATGGCACTTGCTGTTTATCTTTTTTGACGCCTATTAGAGCCTATGGTTGTAATCAGGTGCTTCAAAAAAATACCCCACCACTGTAATTCAGGCATCTGGTGCCCGAAAAGAGGCTGGATGCCTGAATAGGGGGTGGCAGCGGCGGCCATGGATAGATTCATTGCAATGCATGAATCTATCCATTGGGCATAGAGGGGTGGCTGGAGAGAGGGGGCGGCGCCGTGCGCCCTTATGGCCACACCGCCACTGATCAGCCATGTTTGGACACAGCTGATCAGGTGGCAAAGAGCTGTGATTGGCCCAAAGGACACAAAAATCACAGAGCGTGTCATCATTTGGCTGTATTGCGTTCCGCTAGTGGTTAAAAGAATAAATATCTAACGTTCGTGGGTTCTAATTAAATTTCTAGCAAAAAAATACCCATTTTTACATTTTTGAGAGAAATGTCAGAATTGGACTGGGAGTCATGTGATTAAAGAAATCCAAATAGGGTTGCCACCTTTTCTTCAAGCCAAACCTGAACACTTTTGTGGCATGGGTTTTTTTTTTTTTTTTTCAGTAAACACTATAGGCTTATAAAAGACCTGGGACACATTTTGGTGCCCCAAGGGGAGTAGTAATGTAGTGCACAGAGCGTGCCAGTGGGTGTGGCCAAATTGCCCTTGTTGACATTCACCCCACCCTTCAGTGAAACCGGCCCCCAAACAGCTGCCCGCAGCGGCAACAGATTTGTGTATGACTATCTCGGTTACTTGGGGAGCCATAGACTGGTCTGAATAATTTCTCTGGGTTTCAGGTGGACTGAAACCCGGACACATGATTCAAAACCCAAACTGTCTGGGAGAATCCTGGACAGGTGGCAACCCTAGTTCCAAAGCCAGCCTCTGGCCTTATTCTTATAGACAGCCACTAATTCGTAATGGACAGTTATGGACAGGATGTAAATGGATTCAATTTACAGGCTGTCTGTAAATTTACAGATGGTCGGCGGAGCGGTGTGGCCCTCTTTCTGGGGCACGGTCACGCCGTGTTGATAGGACACCCCACGACCCCGATCTCTGTAAAGAGCCACGTCCGCAGCTCTTTAACCATGTGATCGGCTGTGTCTAATCACAGCCGGTCACATGTAAACAAAGAACTGGTGGTAATCGGCTCTCCTCGCCTCACATTGACACAGTGTGTGGCGAGGAGAGCCGATCAGCGGCATCTCCACGCAGGGAGACATCTAGGAATGTAATCAGGGCACTGATCATCAGTGCCCTGATTACAATATTGCCATACAGTGTCACAAATCAGTGCCCACCATTGCCCATCAATGCCAGCTATCAGTGCCCACCAGTGGCAGCAATCAGTACTCACCACTGCCCACAAGTGCCACCAAACAGTGTCCATTAGCAATGCCAGTCAGTGCTGGCAATTAGTGTGCCCCATCAATGTCCATCACTGCTGTCAATCAATGCCCATCAACAATGCCCATTAGTGTCACCCATCAGTGCCATCCTTCAATTCCCATCAGTGCCCATCAGTACCGCCTATCCGTGCTGCCTATCAGTGCCCACCAGTGCCACCAATCCGTGCCGCCTATCACTGCCCACCAGTGCTGCCTATTAGTGCCCATAAGTGCCACCTAACACTGCCCATCAGTGCCACTTATCGGTGCTCATCGGTGCCACATATCAATGCCCATAAGTGTGGCATATTAGTGTCTCCCCATCAGTGCCACCTAATCGGTGCCCATCAGTTCAGCCTATCAATGCCCATCAGTGCCGCCTCATCAGCGCACATCAGTGAAGGCAAATAAATTACTTAGTTACAAAATTTACTGACAGAAAAAAAGTGAAAAACGTTTTTTTCCCCAAATTTTGGTCTTTTTTTGTAAAAAACCCAGCAATAATTAACCACTAGAGATCTGCGCTATAGCTGAATGACGGCTACAGCGGGGACCTGCTTTGCCGGGACTACGTCTATTGACATCGTCCCGTGCACAAGTGGCCTGCGCGCACCCTGAGGGGCACGCGCGGCGCGCTCTGTAATCGGCGAGTCTATGAGACTCGTCTGATCACGGATCCGAGCAAGGGTTCGATCCCGACCCCTTACCACGTGATCAGCTTCAGTCAATGGCAGCTGATCATGTGACAAAACAGAGCCGTAATCGGCTATTTTTCCTCCTCGCGCTGACAGCGCTAGGAGAGAAAAAAATGCCGATCAAAGGCGGCCGAGATCGAGATATCAGTCCCGATCAGGGTCAGCTTATCAGTGCCCACCTGCCCCCTGCCAGTACCACCCAGATACTAAAAAAGTGCCACCCAGCAGTGCCACCCATCAGTGCCCATAGTGCCATACATCAGTGCCCACAGTGCCATACATCAGTGCCCACAGTGCCACCTATCAGTGCCCACAATCTGCCTCAACAACATTGCTGCACATCAGTGCCACATATCCGTGCCCATCAGTGTCATCTACCAGTGCCCATCAGTGCCGCCCATCAGTGCCCAGCAGTGCCACCTATCAGAGCCACCTATCAGTGCCACCTATCAGTGCCCATCAGTCCCATCTATCAGTGGTACCTATCAGTGCCCCTTAGTGCCACCCATCCATGCCACCCATCCGTGCCACCCATCAGTGCCACCTATCAGTGCCATCTTATCTGTGCCCATCTTTGCCCATCAGTGCTGCCTTATCTGTGTCAATCAGTACTGCCTTATCTGTGCCTATCGGTGCCACCTTATCTGTGCCTATTAGTGTCGCCTTAACTGTGCCTATCAGTGCCCACCAGTGCAGCCTATCAGTGCCCACCAGTGCCGCCTATCAGTGCCCACCAGTGCCGCCTCATCAGCGCATTTCAATGAAGGAGAAAAATGACCTGTTTGCAAAATTTTATAACAAACTATGAAACATGATTTTTTATTTATTTTTTTGCATCTTTTTTTGTTTGTTTAGCAAAAAATAAAACTCCCAGCTGTAATTAAATACCACCAAAAGTAAGCTCTATTTGTGGGAAAGAAAATTATAAAAATTTCATTAGAGTACAGTGTTGTATGCCCGCGCAATTGTCATTCAAAGTGCATCAGCGCTGAAAGCTGAAAATTGGTCTGGGCAGGAGGGGGGTTTAAGTGCCCAGTAAGCAAGTGGTTAAATACCACCACAATAAAGTTCTATTTGTGTGAAGAAAATTATAAAAAATGTGTCTGGGTACAGTGTAGCACGACCGTGCAATTGACATTCAAAGTACGACAGCTCTGAAAGCTGAAAAATAACCTGGGCAGGAAGGGGTGTTAGTGCCTGGTAGGCAAGTGATTAAAGACTTGTTTGTAGGTTACTTTATCAGTCTATATAATTATCCAGCTCTTCAATTATTTGAACGGCTGAAATGACTATACAGTAGTATGTGACTGATCCAAAGAGTTATTTTTTGGCTTACTAAGTTTAGGAATATTTGACTATATGATGCAAATGACAATGCAAAAGACGCAACTCATACAAGCATTGAGAAAGCCGATCGGTCCTGTCACTTTTCCATCGCTGAAATGTTATTAGAATGGTGCGGTTCGGTGGAAATATTTCATGTTCTTCTGTTTTAAACGTTATTCCAATTACATTTTTATTTTTTTAAATTTGCATTCCACCCCCCAAAAAAACAAATGCAGGGGTGGTCCCATTTCCATGGACAAAAATGCATGGGTTTCTAAAGTGTCATTAACCAGGAAAAAAAAAAAAAGGCAATAAAGATTAATTCAAGTCCGGTAATATTAAAGCAGTATTAAACACAAAAGCAAAACATTTATTCTATTTCTCCTTTTTTTTTTTCACCTGTTGATCTGGCCAGTAAGTTTTTTTTCAACAGAACAAGCTCTCTTGCAGTTACAGGGATGAGATACATTATTTAACACTGACAGGGGTGCTTACAATGATCAGCTTTTTTTTATTTATGTAAAATCTTGATCCCAAAAGAGAAATAAAGCTGTTTGTTGTAACTGATTATAAAGTGTGACCCGGAGTTTGGCTTCAATGTAATTAACATCTTCCAGCCCAGCCTAAAGGCAGAATGGTGGCCAGATGGGAGCTTTACCAATCCGACGGGACTTCATATGACGTCCTTCAGAATGGGCCACTCGAGCGAGTCCCTGGGGTGCGGTATGTCCCTTGTACACACCGAATCACTGATCTCAGTAAAGAGCCGACGACGGAGGCTCTTTACCATGTTATAAGCTGTGTCCAATCACTGCTGATCACAGTGTAAATAGGAAATGACAGTTATCGGCATTCCTCTCCTCACACTGACAGCACATGAGGAGAGGAGATCTGATATGTGGCTTTCCTCAAAGTGGAGATCTTCCCCATCTGTAATGCCTGTTAGTGCCCACCAGTGATGCCCATCAGTGCCCACCAGTGAAAGTTTGAGTGCTGGATGTAAAATTTTCCAACAACAAAATCCAATCAGACTTTTTCCAATCATGTGTAGATAATTCCGACACACAAAGTGCCACGCATGCTCCGAAAAAAAATTGGAGACGAAAGCTATTGGTTACTGGCCTCTACGTAGTCCCGTTGTACGTTTTGTACATCACCTCGCTCTCCGAAAGATCGGATTTTCCGACAACTTTGTGCAACCGTGTGTATGCAAGACAAGTTTCCATCAAAATCCATCGGAAAAATCATACAGATTTTGTGGTCCGAATGTCCAACTGTGTGTACGGGGCATATCAGTGCCATCTATCAGTGCCCATCAGTTATTCTTATCAGTGCCTATGAGTGCTGCCTATCTGTGCCCATCAGTGCCTATCAATGCCACCTCTCAGTGCCCATCAGTGCTGCATATCAGTGCCCATCAGTGCTGCCTATTAGTGCCATCAATGCAGCCTCATCAGTGCACATCAGTGAAGGAGAAAAATTACTTATTTACAAAATGTTATAACAGCATAACTTTTTTTTCCAACATTTTTGGTCTTTTTTATTTTTTTTAAGCTAAAAATGAAAAAGAAATACAAAACCTAGTGGTGATTAAATGTCACCAAAAGAAAGCTCCATCTGTCGGGGGGTTTCCTTCTGGCCATGGGGTTGGTGCAGAAAACTGATGGTGTTCGCCATAGAGGTGAGTATTTGGGATGTGGAAAACAATATTATGGTGCATATACCTGTTTTACTATATCTTGGTTTATTATTATATGTTTTAATAAATATATGTTTTTATTTAAATAGGTTTGCTAAAGCTCCTGAAGAAGCGACTACTATGCCGCGAAACATGTAGAACAAAACATTTGAGGACTATCGGTAACCCAATATTGTGAGGATTAGTATACATTGATGATTGGTATACACTGATGATTTAAATAGATTTGCTAAAGCTCCTGAAGAAGTGACTACTATGACACGAAACATTTGAGGACTAGTGGTACCCCAATATTTTGAAGAATTAGTATACATGGATGATTGGTATACATTGATGATTTAAATAGGTTTGCTAAAGCTCCTGAAGAAGCGATTACTATGCCACGAAACATGTAGAGTGAAATATTTGAGGACTAGTGGTACCCCAATATTTTTAGAGGATTGGTATACGTTGATGTACTACATGTTTGCAGCATGCACTTTATGACACTTTATCCTGTAGGGGATCCACATTGTGGCTAAAAGTATTTTTAGAATCTTTTTTTTTTTTTTTTTTCTATCATTAAATAATAAACAAACAAATTTTAATATAGATCATGAAATTGTTAAGTTTTACTTATGTGCCTATAAAGTCCACTATGTCTCCGCCTGGAATCTCAATACGTGTATTCCTCAGAGTGTGGCACAGCTAAGGCTTAGGTGCCCAGTAGCCACGGAAGGGAACAAACTCACTTAATTTAATGTCTCAAAAAAATTATAAAAACGTTGTTTGAGTACATTGTTGCGTGACTGCGCAATTGCCGTTCAAAGCACGACAGCGCAGAAAGCTGAAAATCGGCCTGGGCAGGAAGGGGGTACAAGTGGCCGGTATTGAAATGGTTAAATCTGCTAGTACATTTAACACCTGATGTAAGGGGGCACTCTGACAGGGACACCTGATGTAAGGTGCCACTCTGATGGGGACACATGATGTAAGGGGCTACTCTGATGTAAGGGGGAATCTGATGGGGACATCTGATGTAAGGGGCCACTCTGATGTAAACACCTGATGTAAGGGGGACTCTGATGGGGACACCTGATGTAAGGGGGACTCTGATGGAGACACCTGATGTATGGGGCACTCTTGATGGGGACACCTGATGTAAGGGGCCACTCTGATGTGAACACCTGATGTAAGGGGCACTCTGATGGGGACAGCTGATGTAGGGGGAACACTGATGTGGACATCTGACATAAGGGGCAACTCTGATGGGGACACCTAATGTAAGGGGCTACTCTGATGGGGACACCTGATGTAAGGGTCCACTCTGATGGGGACACTTGATCTAAGGAGACTCTGCTGGAGACACCTGATGTAAGGGGCCACTCTGATGGGGATACCTGATATAAGGGGGACTCTGATGGAGACAGCTGATGTATGGGGGCACTCTTGATGGGGGCACCTGATGTAAGGAGCCACTCTGATGGGGACATGTGATGAAAGAGGGGGACTCTGATGGGGACACATGATGTAAGGGGCCACTCTGATGAAGATACCTAATGTAAGGGGGGACTCTGATGGGAACACCTGATGTAGGGGGCCACTCTGATTGGGACACCTGATATAAGGGGGCACTCTTAATGGGGGCACCTGATGTATAGGAGCAGTCTGATGCGGAAACCTAATGTCATGGGGCACTCTTCATGAGTAGTCATGATATAAAGGGGGACTCTGATAGGGACATTTGATATATGGGGGCACAGGTTCTGTTTAATAGTGTTTCCCATGTATTGAGTTGACATTGAAATATCAGTGACTCACACACAGTGTTGACATTATGCCCACTGACTGTTTTACTGCACCCCCAGATCAGATAGGCCAGATCCAGCCCTGCTCAAGTCCAAGTTCCTCAGGTGCATGCTGGGAGACACAAGTCCAGAAAAACACACCAAAAAACACATTCAAAACACGTTAAAAGCGTGATATGTGTTTTTGCAGAATGCATACCGCGCTTTTATGCACACCAGTGTAAAAGGGCCCTGATGTATGGAACAGCAAAGGTCTTTATAGAGGTCTTTATGGTCTTTATGAAGCACACCTGTGAACTGCCACATCACGCTTCTTGCGTTTTTTTTTCTGCATTTTTTTGGAGAGGCACTATTTTAAATAGGCCTTCTTTTGCTCCAAAAATACGCCAAAGAAGCTCGTGTACCAAATTATGGCACTGACCACACGCGTTTGTCGTCACTCGATTTGCTACAATTTTCATGCTTTCTCTCGCGTTACAATCAGGGCAAAATCACAAAACATTTGAGGGTGCCAATAAGAAATATTGTCAACGCAAGTGCGTTGTGTGTTTTGCTACGATTCTGGAATTGTGGACAGAGTCACTCAACTCTGTCCATGACTCCATGTGCTCAAAAGTTAATGGGGCCTAAAGCTGGCCTCCAGTATGGCACAACTGCAAACCTACCAAGACATGGCCATCCACCTAAACTGAAAGGCCGGGCAAGGGGAGCATTCATCAGAGAAGCAGCCAAGAGGCCCATGGTAACTCTGGAGGAGCTGCAGAGATCCACAACTCAGGTGGGAGAATCTGTCCACAGGACAACTATTAGTCGTGCACTCCCCAAATCTGGTCTTTATGAAAAAATGGCAAGCAGAAAGTCATTGTTGAAAGAGAGACATAAGAAGTCCTGTTTGCAGTTTGTGAGAAGCCATGTGGGGGAAGGTGCTCTGGTCAGATGACACCACCAAAAATTTACTTTTTGGCTTATAAAAGCAAAACGCTATGTGTGGTGGAAGACTAAAACTGCACATCACCCTGAACACACTATCCCCACTGTGAAACATGGTGATGGCAGCATCATATGGTGGGGATGCTTTTCTTCAGCAGGGACAGGGAAGCTGGTCAGAGTTGATGGGAAGATGGATGGGGCCAAATACAGGGCAATCTTAAGCCCCATACATCAGATTTTCTGCTGATTTTTGTCTTCAGATTTATCAAAGCCATGTAGTGCAAGGGCCTGTCTGATTGCATACAAATTGAAACTTCTAAGGTCCGACCTCATATTATATATATATATATTATATAAAAAATCAGCAGAAAAATCTGATAGTGTGTATGGGGCTTTAGAAGAAAACCTGTTATGCCGCATACACACGACTGAACTTTCCGTTTCCGGCAGACTAGGTCCGACGGTCTTCCCGACGAGTTCCGACTGACTTTCGGAACGAACGGACTTGGACATACACAATCACACCAAATTCTGACAGATTCAAACGTGATGACGTACGACCGGACTAGAATAAGGAAGTTCATAGCTAGTAGCCAATAGCTGCCCTAGCATTGGTTTTCGTCCACGGACTAGCATACAGACAAATCGTCGGAAAAAATTGAAACATTTTCTAAATCTAAAGTCCGTCTGATTTTTCGACAGCAAAGGTCTGATGAAGCCCACACGTGATCAAATAGTCTGGTGGATTTATTCCGTCAGACCTTTGCTGTCGAAAAGTCCGGCCGTGTGTACACGGCCTTAGAGCCTGCAAAAGACTTGAGACTGGGTTTTCCAATTTTCACATTTCAGAATTTTCAAATTTCAGAATTTTTGATTTTCAAAATTTCAAAATGTATTATAGTTATTAGTTAATAGTTATTATTAGTTAGTTATTATTTCCAATTTTCAAATTTTCGTATTTACGAATTTACTAATTTCCAAATATTGTATCTAATAGAACATAACAAATTCAAATTTTTCTGAAGTTATTAATTTTTTAGAAATAACTAATTTCGATCATAACGAATGAAAAAACGAAAAACAAAACATATTTTCGAATTTCAGAGTTTTCGAATTTCAGAATTGCAGAATTTTCAAATTTCAGATTTTATTATAGTTATTAGTTAATATTTAATAGTTATTATTTTAGAATTTTCGGATTTACAAATTTATGAATACTTCATCTAAACGAATAGAAAATAACAAATTCAAATTTTTCTGAAGTTGAAATTTATTCGAAATAAAGAAATTTTGATCATAACGAATGACCCAAAAAATGAAAAATAAATAAATAAATGAATGAAACAAAAATGAACAAATCTTTCAGTAGTGCACATATCTAGCAACCATCAAATTTAAGTGATAGTTCACATTGTAAATTTTTTTAAAAATGAATGATTTTATAATCAATGATAAGAGAATCATGTGAAAAATATAAAAAGAAATGCGCATGAGCACAAGAAAAGGAAATTCCCTGAAAGAAAAGAAAATTCCTGGAAAGAAAAGAAAATTCCTGGGAAGAAAAAAAGATTCCCGGCCATGAAAATTCTTTTCTGTAGCAACATGAGGTGAAAAACCGAAGGCTTGGTTTGTCAAATTGCAAAATCAATGGCGGCATCATCACAAAAAACACAAGTTTTCTGGTTTTCTAAATAAAATTAGTTTGGAATTCTACCCATGTATGGCCTGTATCAATATATTGGGGGCCACATTCTAAGATCAATCTAGTATCCAACCCTGTAAAGCAAATATTGATCCTACATACCTTTTATGCAGCTGCACTCCCACACTTAGCTGTCAGTGGTGGTTCTCTGGGTAGGCGGGTGCAGGAGGGGCAGCCGACAATGGTAGCTCCATAGTAACTCTATGGCCGCGTACACACGGGCGGACTGTCCGCCCAACTAGGTTCGTCAAACAGTTTGACAAACAGTCCGTTCAAAATTTGCATGAGGGGACTTGACCACACACGACGAACGAACAGTCCGCTGAAAACTTGCGCGATGACGTGAACGGCACGTACGACGGGACGAGAAATTCGGCGTCCGATACACTGCAATGCAACCTTCGCCGTGTAAATTCTTTCTGAGCATGCGCGAGACTTAGTTTGCCGAACAAGCCTACACACGAGCGGACTGTTCGCTCAAACCAAGTTTCAGCAGACAGTCTTACGGAAATTCCGAAAAACTTTGTTCGTCAGACTGTCCGCTGAAACTGTCCGCTGAAGCCCACACACGAGCGGACTGTCCGCTGAAACACTGTTCAGCGGACAAAGTTGGACGAACAGTCCGCCCGTGTGTACGCGGCCTATGGGTGACGTCACTTTCCAGTCATTTCCCAGCCATTGTCGGCTGTCTCATCCACATAGCATCCGCCACTTGAGACCGGACTGGAGAAAAAGTATACAAATTAATGTTAGAATGTGGCTGCCAGAAGATTTGGAGTTTTTGGCTGAACTTCCACTTTAATTTACCACTTTCCGCTAGCGCAAGCTGCCTTCCATGGATGTACTCCGGTGATCGTGCTGCCCACACGTTCCCTGCAGTGGGTGGGCGGCGAGCTCTGTAATCGCTGAGTCCTATAGACTCAGCTGATCACAGATCGGGGGAAAGGGCCAATCACAGCAGCCCTTTACCACATGTTCAGCTATTCGTCAATGACAGCTGTTCACATGATGTAAACACAAGGTGGTTATCTGATTTTCTCACCTTGATGCTCACAGCGTGAGAAGAGAAGAAGAGTTAGGGGCATGTGCACTGATAATCAGTGTCCTGATTATCAGTGCAGTCCAAACAGTGCCCACAGAGCTGCCAATGTGTGCCCACCAATGCTGCCAGTCAGTGCCCACCAATGCTGCCAACCAGTGCCTACCAGTGCTGCCAATCAGTGCCTACCAGTGCTGCCAAACAGTGCCCACCAGTGCCACCTATCAGTGACCATTAGTACTGTCAATCAGCAACGCCTCATCAGTGTCACATATCAGTGCCGCTTATCCATGCCCATCAGAGCCCCATATCAGTGTCTATCAGTGCCCATGAGTGCCACCTATCAGTGCCTATCAGTGCTTCCTATCACTGCTGCCTATCAGTGCCACCTCTAAGTGCCCTTCAGTGCCACCTATCAGCGCCACTTATCAGTGCCCATCAGTGCCACCTCATCAGTGCCCACTAGTACTGCCTCATCAGTGACACCTATCAGTGCCCATTAGTGCAGCCTCATCAGTGCCACCTCATCAGTGCCCACCAGTGCCACCTATCAGTGCCCATCAGTGCAGCCTGTCAGTGCCCATCAGTGCAGCCTCATCAGTGCCACCTCATCAGTGCCCACCAGTACTGCCTCATCAGTGCCCATCAGTGCCACCTCATCAGTGCCCACTAGTACCGCCTCATCAGTGCCCATCAGTGCCACCTATCAGTGCCCATTAGTGCAGCCCCATCAATGCCCATCAGTGTCCATCAGTGCCACCTATCAGTGCCCATCAGTGCAGCCTGTCAGTGCCCATCAGTGCACCCTCCTCAGCACACATCAGGGAAGGAGAAAAAGTAATGAATAGTAAAAAACAGTTTTTGTCAGCATCTATTTTTAACATACAATGTTGTTTTTCATAGTGTCTACAGTCTGTGTGTTTTATATTTTTTTGATATTGTGTAGGAACAGGTCCCTCCTGGGCAGCCGTGTGCGGCACATGTGGGACTTTTCCCTAGATTTGTGTATATATTTTGTCAATAAAGTTTACCATATCAATTGATCATATTGCGTGACTGTGTCCCCCCCTTTGTGAGCATTCCTGAGACCATCAGTTTTTTTCTAAAAAAAAAATCAGTCTCAATCAGTCTTTTCATGTGTTTAGCAAAAAATAAAAACTCCAGTGGTGATTAAATACCACCAAAAGAAAGCTCCATTTGTGTGAACAAAAAAGCTAAAAATGGCATATGGGTACATTGATGTTTGACCGCGCAATTGTCATTCAAAGTGTGACAGCACTAAAATCTGAAAATTGGCCTGGGCAGGAAGGGGGTAAAAGTGGGCAGTAGGCAAGTGGTTAATAAGCTCAATAATGTTAACAGTGGAAAATCAAAGAATGCATTGTGTAACTAATCACTATACATGAAGTTAAAAGAAAAGTTTGGGGATTTTTTTTTTAAGAATCATACTTACCTAGGTGAACGCAGTATGATGTTGCATCTGTCCTCCAGCAGCTCTAACACTGAGAACCGAGTGATCAAACACCGCTGATCACTCAGTTCACAGCGTCCAGAGAGCTGGTGACTGTCAGTCCCTGGGTCTGTGCTCTGCCACCTCCCGAGCTCACTGGAGAGCTGAGCTATGGAGGGGATGGGAGAGGCTGCCCCAGGCACTCAGCAGCTCGCTACACACATGTATACTTTGTGTATCCAGGTGGATTATACCTTTTTTTTTTTTAAGGACAAATTCTTTTGGTAATAAATGATAATGGATATCTCCTTATTTTTTTTGTTTAATTAGCAAAGGAAAACTGACCCAAAATAGTTTAAAAAAATAAAATAAAATAGCTGTATAGTTCTTGCCAGGGCTTTTTTTCTCAGTTCCACCACCTCTGGCTCAGGTCTTCTGCTACCTGCTCACCACCATCACTTGGTAACACTGAGGTCCAGCTTCTGCATTTACAAGTGATAGTTTATCTCCCAGTAGCCCCCACAGGTCAGATCTCCTGTGCAGATCCAACTGAGTGCCGGACAGGGACAAGGGAGATACAGAACAGGTGCCCAGAGTTTAGTGCAGTCATGGGCAGGAGAGGGTGCGTGGTAGGTTGCACCCTCTGTGGTCTCCATTTTTTCCCTGGTGACCAGTTGTTGATGCTCCTACTGCGTAATCTCCCTTGCAAGTGACTGTAGTATAGTATGCTGGGAGGTACTACAGCCAGATAGATGTTTCAGCTTAATATTGCAACAAAGGTAAGATATTTTTTTTTTTTTGCCACGTCAGCGAATTCTCTAGAGGGACGTAAATCAAAGGTAAGATATATGACAGATGGTGGCTCTTTTAAGAAGGGGGGAGAAAATGAGGTATCCCACCTAAAACACACTGGCGAAATACACTAACTGAAACTGATACTAATTAGATTTTTTTTTTAAATCCAAAATATGCTGACCATAACCTTTACCCTGACCTTGACCTTTGACCCTTGCCTTGACCTTAACATTTACCCTGGCAAACCTTGATCTAGTTATTTTTTTTTCTCTCTTTGTTTCTCTATTTTCTAATTTATTTATTATTCTTAATTTTTAATTTTGTTTTTGTTTTTACACACTTTTGTTTGTTTATATATTCTTCTCCTGCAAGAAATTAACGGTACAATTTATCTTTTGGTTCATCCAGAAGAGGAAGTAAACATAAGGGTGGGCTCACAGTGACTGATCACCATGATCAGATGACCCGGAAACAAGAGACCCGGGTCCCGATTATTAGTATGAGACCCTGGGCTTTGTGCTGGGAGCATGGTGCGCAGCGAGCTCCCAGTACGAAAAGAGATACGCATATATGAGGCCCCACAGATAAGGACCAACTTCCCGTGATACCGCATATGAGCATAAGGTTGGCTGGAAGGGCCCAGCTTCAGTAAACTTAAAAATTGTCCCTTGCAGCGGGACTATGGCTGCACTGCAGGAGTTAATTGCTTGTTTAGGTCTAAGGACTTGGTAAAGCAGATCCTTCACTTATCTGTGCTGCTAGAATGGTTTCTGAAATGTCTTTACTCCCATGCTCCAGCCATCTAAGATCCTGAAGTCAACAAGACCAATGCATGGTCAAGCCACCTAACTGTGTTCAGTAAGCAGGAGAGCAGCCACTTGGAGTAGGACCCAGAAGCAAGTAGAATTCACTGAAGTAGATTTGTCTACTTCAGTGATTTCCAGCTTCCAGGAGCACTGGCCAGGCATGGCATATTCATAGTTACATTGGTCCAAACTCGACCAATTTAACTACGGGGTTGATTTATTAAGATTGGAGAGTGCCAAATCTGATGCAGTTGTGCATGGTAGCCAGTTAACTTCTAATTGCAGGTTCTTCAATTAAGCTTTGACAAAATAACCTGGAAGCTGATTTCTATGGTTTCTATGTAGAGCTGCACCAGATTTTGCACTTTCCAGTTTTAATAAATCAACCCCTATGTATATGATAAGCATACCTGGAATTCTTCTTTAAGACTAAGCACTGAACGAAAACCCAAATGCTCTCCCAAAGTAGAATAGACAACAATTATCTGAGAGATTTTTAGAATCAAATCTAAGGAACTGTTGTGTGCTATTAGCCAATAGAATCCTCAATGGTTATAACAACTGGATCTCAAAAACTGGTTCCCGCACCTCTAATAACACACCAACATTTGGTCCCTTGTTGGAGAATCCAGGACAACTGATTTTTCAGTTCACTGCAAAGATAAGGATAATAGAATGAAGAGTATTTACGATAATATAAACCAATGCCACATCAGTAAAAGAAGAAGAATAGTTTGGATTAGCATGTATACCTATGTGGACTCCACAGCTGAAGAAGGAGATGGTTGTAAATGATATAGTAGTAGCAATCCATGTGAGTAATTTTTGCTTCACATTTTATTCTTCAGATGTGAAGACCTAGATAGGCAATGAGAGAAACAGCTACCAAGAGGTATATTAGAAATGCCATGATATTCCACAATAAGAACAGCTGAACTTTTAGATGGGTGAAATCAAAAGTAAAATCAAGAGTATCATTGTTTGCAAGTTCAAAGTGAGTGATCCAGATATTCAATGAGGCCTCACTGGTAGATATCAACACAGAACCGACGTTCAGATGGACAACTCTTGTAGATATGAAAGAAAACATTGTGAAAGTTGGAATCTTTAAGTAGAAGACTATGGAGAGGAGAGTCAGAAACCACACACAGGTTAGAGATAACCTGGACAAAGTGAAAAAGAATACTGACTTTCACTGACTTTTTTAATAGAAGCTTCTGAAAACTGTCCAACAAGCAGGTCAACAAGAAGATGGCCCTTGATATCTCAAGGGAAGTGATAATCTGGTCAGTAGAAGCTAGTGGTCTTCCTCTCATCAAATCAATGATGTTCCCAACTATGAAAAATACATGTACAATTATTCCAGCTGTAAAAACAACTGCAGCTGAAACAATAAAGGTTATAGCTTGAACTTTATTGTGTTCCATGAAAGAAGCCATCAGTGATATGTAATCCATTCTCTTTAAAGATAGAATAGGAAGTAATGCCTACATTGAGTATTCTACATTAAGGCAAATGGCAATGCAAAACATTTCAGCTATTTATACTTATACAAATAAAGATGATGAAACTGAAATGTCCAAATTCACGCTGTCTATAGCTGTTAACCAAATGAGATTTGAATATATTTTATTTGAATAGTAAAAGTATTGTATGAACACTCTGGAGTTAAAGTGTTTGTTAAGGCACAAGTATAAGTATATGCCAGCCCCCCCATGATACTCAGGCATAGCACACTGTATATATGTTTTCTAAAAATGAGGCTTGTAAGTAGCTATTTAGAGCTATCTTCAGGCTGGTCACGTGACTCGCGGACACTTTTCAGCTCCGATACATGGCTTCTGCAGGAGGGGCCAAGATCTTCCTCTGACGTCAGCCGGGGCAATCACGTGACAGCTCACGCTCTCCTGCAGAAGCCTTGTCTCAGAGCTGTAAAGTGGCCGTGAATCACATGACGGGCCTGAAGATAGCTCTAAATACGTATTTACAAGCCTCGTTTTTAGAAAACACATATATAGTTTGCTATGCCTGAGTATCATAGAGGGGCTGCCAGTGACCATTTAAAAGTTTAGTATTTGTATTAATGGCGGTGGGGGGGCGGAGACAGAGACACTCAACAAGGATCTGACAGGCAGAGAGGAGGGGGTGAGGGGAAGAGAGGAGGACTGAGAGCAGGGCTGCGGATGACACAAGGAGGCAAACTGACCACGGTGGTCAGGGCTCAGAAACCCTGGTTATTGTGGTCAGTACAGAGAGGGGTAGACAGGAAGTGGCAGGCTCAGGCAGCTTTTTTAGAGTTTAGCGGGGGGGGGGGAGATTTCGAACTAGGCTGTTTAATCTGCTTTAACCACTGCAACCGCGATTGCCCGGGAACACAGCAGGACCGTGGATATGTGTATGTAAACACACAAATCCACATCCTGTCAGTGGAGAGGAGACCGGTGGTGTGTTCCCAGTACAGAGGAACACCAATCGGTCTCCTCCCCTTGTGAGTCCCCTTCCCCTACAGTTAGAACCACTCTGATAGGGAACATATTAACCCCTGCAGTGCCCCCTGGTGTTAACCCCTTCCCTGCCAGTCACATTTACACAGTAACCAGTGTAATTTTATAGCACCGATCGCTGTGTAAATGTGAATGGTCCCAAAAATGTGTCCGATGTGTCTTCCATAATGTCACAGTCACGAAAAAAAATCGCAGATTGCTGCCATTACTAGTAAAAAAAAAAAAGAAAATGCCAAAAAACTATCCCCTATTTTGTAGATGCTATAACTTTTGCACAAACCAATCAATAATCGCTAATTGCAATTTTTTTTTACCAAAAATATGTAGAAGAATACTGAGGAAAAAATTAGTTTTTTTTTTTAATTGGATATTTATTATCGTAAAAAGTAAAAAATATTGCGTTTTTTTTTCAAATTTGTCGCTCTTTTTTTGTTTGGGTGCAACGTCTCACGGTCGCGCAATTGTCAGTTAAATCGACGCAGTGCCGAATCGCAAAAAGTGCTCTGGTAAGGAAGGGGGTAAAATCCTCCGGGGCTGAAGTGGTTAAGGTACCAGGATATCTTTTTTTGGGGGAAGTTAACAAACACTTTAATTTACTAAAGGTAAATTGGCTGTCCACTTTGCAAGGGAATTCTTCCTTAGTGTAACAAAAAATTTCACGTGACTTCCTTAGGGGCTCCCCTGAGGAAGTCACTTGACGTGACGCAATGCGTAGGTCATGGCCAGAGGAGACAGCGGACCGGAAGTGACATGAAAGGTGGAAAATGCCACTGTTTTTATGATTCCATGCACTTTTTACTTTGCTTTAATGTAAGCATTTAATCATCTTTTAAATAGATGGTTATATTTTAAACATTTTGTACTTGTAGCACTGACCCCCGAAGGAGCTGCTGGTTTTATTGGGCTTACCGTTATCTTCTTGACCTCATCTCCGTCTATGGTTTCCCATGGTAGATAGCTCAAAGAAATGCATAAACTGAAACTGGATCTTACTTTCGGGTTATTTATTTGAAATAGGAACAAGATCTCTCAGTTTAGGGTAGAGGGTTAGGAGGAAGTTCAGGTACTTTTGGACTGCAAAAATAGAAAGTCTCTTATAGAAGAAATCCAGAGAATAACCATTTCACAGCTGGATTCTCACAACCTCCGGATAGACCTCCTCTCACTAGGCCTAGCAGCCGGTAGGGTGTTAAGTAAAGTAAAGTCTCTGCCACAGACTTGGATGTGAAATACTTGAGAAAAGTCTCTGCCGCAGACTTGAGCATAACCAAGGGACATAGACAAATTTAGAGAACTGTCATATGGTACCAGTATCTCTCAGCCGGTCCGGCGATACCGTATTAGTGTAGATCCATGAAGTGTCCTTCAACTGAGCCTCCAGGCTTCTTCCGAGAAGCCAGTCTTGTGCATGGCCTTCTCCCGAAGAGTCCTCCCCTGGAAGCTTCTCCAGTTGCTGGGCCTCTCCTTAGATGAGACGGCACCGGACTACCCTATAATCCTCAGGCCTCGGTATCCATTCAGGCTTGTCCCTGCAGTTACTTCGCCTCAGGCTATCCAGCCCCGAGACTTGGAATTGCATGGATCGGCACCCCAGGCCAGGAGGGCCATGGGGGCTGGTCAGGAGCACCAACACCAAACAGACAGAACATATCTTCTGGACCGGAACCCCAAAGCATGTGATCTCAGTGCCTTAAATACCACCTTCCAGAGTGCACAGCAGGAGAACACTCCCACTGGGCTGGTTCCAAGAAAATGTGGCACTCAATACGCCTAGCTAAACTGCGTTCTACCACTTGTCAGCAGTGACAGCGACACCTGCTGCCAAGGAGAACCCAGTGCAATCCAGCCAGACTGGCACTGAAACCATAATGTAGCAAAATTAGCCCTAAAATCCAACTGTGGTTTCAGGAATATTAATTTTCAAAAACATATAGCGCATGCTCGTCCGGAGCCGGCGCTACATACTCCCCCCTCCCATTTAGACAATGTCCTCATCGTCTGGGAAGAAAGAAAAGAAAAAACACTTTCAGTCCTAGAAAAATGAAGTACCTGAACTTTAAGGTTGGAAGGGGAAATGGAAAGGAAACACACAAAAGAAAAATTGAACAATGTAAAATTCTTAACGATTAACACAAGCAGGTCACATATTACACAACCCAATTCCTGACTATCTACACCACCCACTCTCCGGTAGCTTGATAGACGCTCTTGGTGACAAGCACAAGCACTTTATTATATCATTATTTTTTTGGACATTTATTAATTACCTTTGCATCACAGGATATATTTTCTGGTTATTTGTTGTATTTGTGCTACACATGTCTATTAGTTGTATAGCTATTTAAGTGCCGCACATTTGATATATCAGTTTGGATTGTCACATTTGGGGAAGTGTGGGCAGTGCTGGCAGCTGTTTTTTACTTTATTTTTGTTTTTATATTTATTTTTATTTTCATTTTTAATTTTTTTTTTTTTTGTTCGTTAATTATGATTATGCGTGATAGCAAGTGCCAAAAACATGGCTATATTTATGTGGATTTTCTACCCTATGGTGCCACTATCAACAGTGAATATTATTGTCGTGTCCTGAGTGATGTGCATTCACGTCTGCGGAAAAAGCAGCCTGGTTTGATCAATAAGGGTGTCCTGTTTCCCTGAGCCAATGCACAAGCTCATACTGCTCACCGTACTATGTGAACATTACAGCAACTAGGCTGGGAGGTAGACATGTGCGATTAGTTTCGTATGAATCGAAAAGTCGTATGAATTTCCGTAAATTTGTACATTCAGGAGGATCCGAAATACGAATTTCTATGCTTCTGAGTTTTGAACGAAATACTAAATTTCATTTACGAATTTCGTATCCAAATTCCATTACAACAGAAATGTAAATCAGAGGTTTTCTTCTGCTGCTGAGTGAGGGTTGGGAAGATGACCTCTTTTAATATGGTACTGGTAGTTGATGGGAGATTCAGAATCGGACAAAATAAGAATGTTCGTTAATTATGATTATGCGTTATGATGCAGTTAAAAAACCCAGGAAGTCAGCACAGGGATGGTGGGAGGCCCTCATAAAGATAAATTCATCATAACGAACATTCGTAATTGTTACGAAAAGTTAACGAACCTAACGAAAATGTGTATTTTGTACGAATCCCAATTGAATTTCTGACACAAATTACGAAATACGAATTAATTCTAATTTGAAACGGAATGGAACTAAACAAAACTAATTTATTGATGGCACACATGTTCACTGGGAGGTATTGGCATATCCCCCTTACCGCCCAGACCTCACTCCGAGTGATTTCCACCTGTTTGGACCCCTTGTTCTATCAATTTGTGCCCTATGTCAAAAAGTGCCCGCTCATGCGCAGACTGGAAGGGCACTCAAGCTGATTTGCCGATCAGCTGGAGGGACGTCACCATAGCACATGCACACATTGTAGGAGGGTTTTTTCAAAGGGAGATACCATTTCACGGGCACAGTTGAAAGCTATACAAAGAGTGGACGGACACCGTAGATGTCAGATTGTGCCTCTCTGTAAACACAGCGAGGCAAAAAAGTGACAAATACGGTGTCCCTCCGTTATTTGCATACCATTAAATTGTGCCAGAGAAATGGTATTTCCCATTGAAAAAAAGGATGCTACTCTAGCTGATCGGGAAATCAGCTGGAGTGCCGCCCCGTTCTGCGCATGCGCGAGTTCCTTGTGGGTCAGCATTTCGGCACTGATGATGAAGTGAAAAAGGCTTTCCTAGGATGGTTCAGGCATACTAATTTTATATATATATATATATATATATATATATATATATATATATATATATATATATATATATATATATATATATACAGTGGTGTGAAAAAGTGTTTGCCCCCTTCCTCATTTCCTGTTCCTTTGCATGTTTGTCACACTTAAGTGTTTCGGAACATCAAACCAATGTAAACAATAGTCAAGGACAACACAAGTTAACACAAAATGCAATTTGTAAATGAAGGTGTTTATTATTAAAAGTGAAAAAAAATCCAAACCATAATGGCCCTGTGTGAAAAAGTGATTGCCCCCCTTGTTAAAACATACTATAACTGTGGTTGTCCACACCTGAGTTCAATTTCTCTAGCCACACCCAGGCCTGATTATTGCCACACCTGTTCACAATCAAGGCATCACTTAAATAGGAGCTGCTTGACACAGTAAGGTCCACCAGAAGATCCTTAAAAGCTACACATCATGCCGAGACCCAAAGAAATTCAGGAACAATTGAGAAAGAAAGTAATTGAGATCTATCAGTCTGGAAAGGGTTATAAAGCCATTTCCAAAGCTTTGGGAATCCAGCGAACCACAGTGAGAGCCATTATCCACAAATGGCAAAGACATGGAACAGTGGTGAACCTTCCCAGGAGTGGCCGGCCGCCCAAAATTACCCCAAGAGCGCAGCGACGACTCATCCAAGAGGTCACAAAAGACCCCACAACAACGTCCAAGGAACTGCAGGCCTCACTTGCCTCAGTTAAGGTCAGCGTTCATGCCTCCACCATCAGGAAAAGACTGGGCAAAAATGGCCTGCATGGCAGAGTTCCAAGGAGAAAACCACTGCTGAGCAAAAAGAACATCAAAGCTCGTCTCAATTTCTCCACAACACATCTTGATGATCCCCAAGACTTTTGGGACAACATTCTGTGGACCGATGAGACAAAAGTGGAACTCTTTGGAAGGTGTGTGTCCAAGTATATCTGGCGTAGAAGGAACACTGCATTTCATAAAAAGAACATTATACCAACAGTAAAATATGGTGGTGGTAGTGTGATGGTCTGGGGCTGTTTTGCTGCTTCAGGACCTGGAAGACTTGCCGTGATAAAAGGAACTATGAATTCTGCTGTCTACCAAGAGATCCTGAAGGAGAATGTCCGACCATCTGTTCGTGTACTCAAGCTGAAACGAACTTGGGTTCTGCAGCAGGACAATGATCCTAAACACACCAGCAAGTCCACCACCGAATGGCTGAAGAAAAACAAAATGAAGACTTTGGAGTGGCCTAGCCAAAGTCCTGACCTGAATCCTATTGAGATGTTGTGGTATGACCTTAAAAAGGCCGTTCATGCTCGAAAACCCTCTAATGTAACTGAATTAGGACAATTCTGCAAAGATGAGTGGGCCAAAATTCCTCCAGGACGCTGTAAAAGCCTCATTGCACGTTATCGCAAACGCTTGGTTGCAGTTGTTGCTGCTAAGGGTGGCCCAACCAGTTATTAGGTTTAGGGGGCAATCACTTTTTCACACAGGGCCATGATGGTTTGGATTTTTTTTCACCTTTAATAATAAACACCTTCATTTACAAATTGCATTTTGTGTTTACTTGTGTTGTCCTTGACTATTGTTTAAATTGGTTTGATGTTCCGAAACACTTAAGTGTGACAAACATGCAAAGGAACAGGAAATGAGGAAGGGGGCAAACACTTTTTCACACCACTGTATATATATTTATTCTAAGGGATCAGGGGGTGACAAGCCGGCTCAGACAGTTAAGTCAACTTAAAAGGCTTTATTCAGCAAAAATCAACAGAAATTTGATCAGCTTTGTCTTTTACAGGCAGTTCAAGCAACACAAAAACTCTTAACAGTATAAGACAGTCCTTTTTAACCACTTCAATACAGGGCATTTTCACCCCCTTCCTGCCCAGGGCAATTTTCAACTTTCATCGCTGTCACATTTTGAATGACAATTGTAAGGCCATGCAACGTTGTACCCAGATTTAATTTTGATAATTTTTTCCCCCCACAAATAGAGCTTTCTTTTGGTGGTGTTTGATCACTTCTGCGTTTTTTATTTTTTGTGCTATGAACAAAAAAAAAGCATCAATTTTGAAAAAAAAACACAATATTTATTACTTTTTGCTATTATAAATGTCCCATTTAAAAAAAAAAAAAAATGTTTTCCTCCGTTTAGGCTGATATGTATTCTTCTACATATTTTTGGTAAAAAAAATCCCAATAAGCGTATATTGATTAGTTTGCGCAAAAGTTATAGCGTCTACAAAATGGGGGATAGATTTGTCATTTTTATTTATTTATTTACTACTAATGGTGGCGAGCTGCAATTTTTATCATGACTGTGACAGATCGGACACGTTTAACACTATTTTGGGACCATTCACATTTATAAAGCGATCGCTGCTATAAAAAATGCACCGATTACTGTATAAATGTGACTGTCAGGGAAGGGGTTAACACTAGGGGGCGCTGCAGGGATTAAATGTGTGTCCTAGGGGCTGAATCTAACTGTGGGGGGAGGGGACTCACACAGATCCACATCCCGGCTCTGTTACCAGGCAATCGCGGGTGCCCGGTGGACGTCGTGGCTGTCGGGCCAGCGTACCGGGTCCCCGGCGATGTGGCGAGCGCACGCTCTCCACAATGCCGGGAAGCAGAGGACATCATATGACCCGGAGGGAGGTACAGTTCCTGCCTGTCAGAATCCATGAATGAGACCGAGACAGAAGTACAATTGAATCACAATTGTTTATTAATAAAAAATAAAAATGTAAATAGAGTAAGCATAGTCAAAGCATATCCGGAGTCCAGTAACCGGATCGAGTAGTCAGCCAGTCCAGAGTTCAATAACCAGATTGGGTAATCAGCCAGGCCAGAAGTCAGGGATCCAAGTGGAGCAACAGCAAGCAGGATAAGGAGCCAGAAGGGATGTCAGCAAGCCAGTCTTTACACAGGAGATGGTTTCTTGTGATGTGACCAAGGCGAAGGCAGATGTGAAGTGAGCTGGACACCTTTAAGTTGGCAGGTCAGATGAGCATCATCAGGAACAGCTGGGTTACTGTGGAGAGAGATTAGAGCTGGCAATTAGCCGACAGCTGAGCAGCTAGCCCAGAGAAGCCAGCCCTGACACTGCCGCCATCATTTTACAATATGGTGGTAGGGAACTAGTTAAATAATGCTCAGCATCCCAACCACAGCATATAGCATAGAAAAGTCCCAGTTCAGGCAAGCTCAACTAGCAGGATCAAGTCATAGATAGGTAACAGGGGTCCTTACAGCTTCAAGCTCCTCTCAGCTTTGATAGCTCAACAGCCATCTCTCTCCAAACACACTTCTCCTCTCTGACGTTTTCAACTCAGCTGGCAATAAGCAGGTCTGAAGGGGAAGTACCTGCCTTCTTCAATTAACCCCTTCTTAACCCTACATATATTGTTTTCTTTCAATATAACCATGTACACAAACAATAACATTTACCTAACATAGGACTATGCAAGGGGAGTCATGTATACTATCCTAGGCTTTGGGAAAGCTTCAAAGGATCCAGGGAGAGACGAGCAAGCAGGGCCGTCTTTAACATCGATTGGACCCTGGGGAAAATATTTATTGGGGCTCCCCCATGCAGTTTCGCTCTCCACATGCCCCTAGACATACAATAAATAGCAGCTAGACTCGAAATCAGTTTACTGAATCAGATCAGGGAGCTATTGCGATTGGTTGCTAGAGGTTACAGTGTATCATTACCGCTCACTGACTGGTTGCTAGAGGTTACAGCACACATTATGGCTCACTAATTAGTTGTTAGAGATTTTCAGCACATGATTTCTGCTTGTTGATTGGTTGCTAGAGATTACTGTGGATATGACCTCGGGGGCATGATATACATATCAATGCTGCCTGTCGCCGCTATTTACATACAAATGTCGCCACTATTTACATATGAATGACGGTAATTTACATGTAAACAAAGGGTCTGGCACGTGAGTCAACTGTACACAATAGGGCAGAGCTAGGCAGCATTAGTAGCCGCACTTCACACTGAGATACTGGGACACAGCACAGGACTAAAACCCTTGAGGGGCGAGGTAATCTAAATCAGGATAGTTGGCAAATATGAGGCAGCTGCTTTGGGCCCCACAACAATAACAGGGCCCATGGCAGCTGCTTCTTTTGCCCTGCCTTAAAGACGGCCCTGCAAGCAAGGTATCCCTATAGAGAATAAAAATGTCCAAAGACAATTAGGAAGTAGGAAAGAGAGCAACCAAAGTAAAATAAATAATCCTCTTACACACCTATGAGATTGCCCTGAAAAGTCTTCAACCATCAGTACCAAAATGTCTGTTACAGACAATTCTCCCAATCCTCCTTCTAAAGCTACAGAAAAGCAGAAATATGACTAACCATCATTTAATAACGTCCAAAAAAAAAAGGTAATTCCTACATCTGAATACAAACTACATTTCCTTTTCACTTATAAGATAGCCATTAGTGGGCAGAATTGTCCATTGGTAAAATGCATATATGCTATTATAACTCTCCACGACCATATGTGGAGAGTTATGCAACACATGCAACACAATATGTGTTCCAAAGGGCCTGGTATGGATTTCGGGGGAACCCCACAACAAATGTATTGTAAACAATAGTTTTTGGGGTATGTTTTTCTTAACCTGGTGCTTAGAGAGAATTCACATTTAGTTGACATATTTCATGGCTTCCCTAGTTGACAAAATAATTAGTAGAGCTCTGAATTTCAGCTTTGGAGCAGGATTTTTTTTTTTTTTTGGGGGGGGGGGGGGGGGGTTTCTTCCACCTCCCCCATTACACTTTCTAATGAAGGACTTGCTCAACTACTTTTGTGTGCAACTAGATTTAATACAGATTTGAAGGGGTATGAATGATTTGCACTCATAAATAATCTATTTATAGTCTGCAAAAATCAAACCTAAAGCAAAAACAATCAACCTTTTATTGCAACATTTGTATAAACATTTGGTACATTAACCGCTTCAGGCTGGGAAGATTTTACCCCCTTTCTGACCAGAGCACTTTTTGCGATTTGGCACTGCCTCGCTTTAACTGACAATTGCGCGGTTGTGTGTCATGGCACCCAAACAAAATTGACGTCCTTTTTTCCCCACAAATAGAGCTTTCTTTTGGTGGCATTTGATCACCTCTGTGTTTTTTATTTGTTGTGCTATAAACAAAAAAGTGTGACAATTTTGAAAAAAACGCATTATTTTTTACTTTTTGCTATAATAAATATCCCCCAAAAATATATAGAAAAACATTTTTTTTCCTCAGTTTAGGCTGATATGTATTCTTCTACATATTTTTGGTAAAAAATCGTAGAAAAAGTGTATATTGATTGGTTTGCACAAAAGTTATAGCGTCTACAAAATAGGGATTTGTTTTTTGGTATTTTTATTTATTTATCTATTTATTAGTAATGGCGGTGATCTGTGATTTCTATTGGGACTGCGACATTATGGCGGACACATCGGACACTTTTGACAATATTTTGGGACCATTGTCATTTAAACAGCGATCAGTGCTATAAAAATACACTGATTACTGTGTAAATGGCACTGGCAGTGAAGGGGTTAACCACTAGGGGGCGATGGAGGGGTTAAGTGTGTCCTAGGGAGTCATTCTAACTGTGGGGGGATGGGTTTCAATTTACTTGACAGCGATCACTGCTCCCGAAAACATGGAGCAGTGATCTGTCATGACACAAGCCAGATGCCTTGTTTACATAGGCACTTCCTCGTTCTGAGGTTCCATGACATGATCGCCGGGAGACCGGCGGGCATCCGCATCTCGGTTACCCACTCCTGGTCTGTACTTCAGGCTGAAGGTAAATGCAGAAAGAGCGGCTAGCCACCTGTGACCAGTGGCGTCCAGCTTTACAGTGGTGAGCAAGTAAGTAAGGGGGTTGTTGTCCGTCTTCACTGCGAATTCAGCCCCGTACAGGTAGTCCTTCAGCTTTTCTACCACTGCCCACTTCAGAGCCAGAAATTCAAGCTTATGAGTTGGAATCAAACTTCTGCTCACATAGGCTATTGGTTGCAGATGCCCTTCATGCTCCTGGTAGAGCACCCCTCCTAGGCCATCTTGGCTGGCATCTACGTGTAGTTCGTAAGGCTTGGCAGGGTCGGCATAGGCTAAGACTGAAGCAGTGGTAAGGCTCCACTTCAGCTGTCTGAAGGCTTCTTCACATTCTGGAGTTCACTGATCCTGGATATGCTCTTTTTTTTTCCTGGGCCCTTCTTTCGGCCTTGCCGACTGGTCTTGGTTTTCATTAGCCTCTTCCTGATTCTTCAGAAGCTCAGTGAGTGGGTGGGCTATCTTTGCGAACCCTTCCACTAACCTTCTATAGTAGGAGCAGAATCCTAAGGCCGCGTACACACGGGCGGACTGTCTGACGGACTTGGTCCGCTGAAACGTGTTTCAGCGGACAATCCGCTCGTGTGTGGGCTTCAGCGGACTTTTTCAGCGGACAGTCTGGCGGACTAAGTGTTTCGGAATTTCCGTAATATTGTACGTCCAAACTTGGTTTCAGCGGACAGTCCGCTCGTGAGTAGGCTAGTTCGACGGACTAAGTATGGCGCATGCTCAGAAAGGATTTACACGGCCGAAGGTTGCATTGCAGTGTATTGGACGTCGAATTTCTAGTCCCGTCGTACGTGCCGTACACGTCATCGCGCAAGCTTTCAGCGGACTGTCTGTTCGTCGTGTGTGGTCAAGTGCGTTCATTCAAAAGTAGGATGGACTGTCTGTCGGATTGTCTGACGGACTTAGTTGGACGGATAGTCCGCCCGTGTGTACGCGGCCTTAGAATGACCTGAGTTCAGTTACGTTGGTAGGCCTGGACCAAGAAGTGGCAGCTTCTAACTTCTTGGTATCAGTCGCTACTCCCTCTTCAGACACAATGTGTCCCAGATAATTCACTGAGGGCTGGTAGAATTGACATTTCTCATAGAGAGTTTCAGGCCTTCCTCATGAAGTCTCTTCAGGACCTTTTCCAGGCATTCTTCATGTTCTTCCAACATTCTTCCAAACACTATTATGTCATCCAGGTAGACCAGTGCTTCTATTAGGTTCATGTCTCCCACTGTTTTCTCCATCAATCTCTGGAAAGTCGCTGGGGCCCCAGACAGTCCTTATGGCATCCAGTTGAACTCAAAGAACCCCACAGGGGTGATGAAAGCAGTCTTCTCTCTATCTTCAGGGCACATGGGGATCTGATAATACCCACTTTTCAGGTCCAGCACACTGAACAACTTCGCTCCCGACAGGCTCTGCAGGGCATCTTCTATCCGGGGTGTGGTGTATTGGTCAGGAATGGTCCTCCGGTTCAGGGTCCTATAATCAATGCATAGGCGTAGAGACCTGTTCTTCTTCCTCACCACCACAATAGGGGAGGCATAAGGACTCCTGGACTCACGGATAATGCCCGTTCTCTTGAGCTCAGCCAGTTGCTCTCGCAGGTCTTCCAGATCTCCCAGTGGGATTCGCCTGACCCTTTCTCTGAAAGGCTTGTCCTCCTCCAGTCGAATTCGATGCGTAGCACTTATGGCTAATCCCACATCAAACTCACTTTTTGAGAAAGCATCCCTCCATCTTAAAAGTTGGGCCTTAGCTCTTTCCCTCCAGGCAGGAGTAAGGGGCGTGTCCTTGAGACAGAACTCTTCTTGAGGGATCTCTGTTGCCAATCCTTCCTTCACGCTACATACTGAAACTGGGGTGGCTGGACTAACCTGCCCCAGCAGTAATCTGGATGGCACCCTCATTGATGCAGCTTCTACGTTCCGGACAGTGACGGAAACTTTGCCGTGAGTCCTCTTCAAAGCCCTAGTGGGTAACACTTCTGGGATGAGTTCTAACCCCCTGTTGTCTTCCTCTCGTATCTTCGAGGACAAGGAAGGGACCTGGCTTTTTCCAGCTCAACTTGACAAAGGCCCTCAAGCTGACAACTTCACTGGGCTCGACTCATTTCCTCCCCTATCTAAGAGCCAGATTTTCCCCACTCCCTCTTCAGGAGCCTCCTCTTCCTGCTTTGGGTCTCGTTATGTCTGCGCCAACATCGGATGTATTTTATTAGGGGGGGTCCCTTCTGGAGCACAAGCAGTGTAAGAAGCTTTCTCACCAAGTCAGTGTTCGTCCCAATAATGATGGAACTTTTGTCAGCACCTGGGGGGGAGGGCACACCACGACCAAGGTGTCGAACATCTCAGCCTCTTCTGCTGTACTTGTGTCAAAGGTGAGTCTGACCGACAGGTAACCATCATATGGGAAGTTCTGAGTGCCTAACCCCCATATCTCTAGTTTCTCCAATTTCTATAGCGGCAGGTGCTTGAGATGTCAGTCGTACAAATCCCTGTAGAGCAAGGTCACTTGAGCTCCTGTGTCCAGCAAAGCTTTTGTATAAATCCCCTCAATTTGGATGGGAACAATTGGTGAGGGCCCTGCCAGCTTAGGAGGTATCCTACTAGACGTGGTATTTTTGGCCTGTTTGGCAGCTTGTACTTTCACCCTAGGTTTTGGGGGCCTCCTTCTCTTCCGCCATTGTTTCTCCGTACCTTCCGAGATGTTTGGCGTGGGAGTCAGTGTGGATTCAATTGTAGCAACTGGGCGCCCAGTCGACTCCTTCACTGAGGCCCTCTGAATTTTTAAACTTGGCCTCAGCTACTGAGCTTGGGCACACTCGTCTGAAATGTCCTACTCCTCCACATTTGAAACAGATTTTCTGTATTGGTTTCGTGGGGCGGCTGGGGATTTCCCGAGCTTTTTTGTGGGGAGGCCTCTTCTGTCTGGGTGTTTGCTAGATAAGTCATCAACGTTGCCATCATCTCCAGTATCTCCTTCTGGGTCTGAAGCAACTTTTCCAGCCCAAAGATGGGTAGAGAGGGCGACAGGCATGACCCTTGTTCGGTGCCTGCTGTCAATACACTGAGTTCCCAAGTATCCGAGGGGACATCTACCTGCTGCACTTTGACCCTGGGAGCGTTGAGGGATTGGAGCTTCCTCCGTTTTTGGTCCCTCTCCATCTTATCTGCTTCATTCATCTTCTCGATAAGTACTTCATCTGGAGTGGAGAGATCTTCCAAATACTGTTTCAGAGCCATCTTTATATTATCATTCCTCAATCCTGTAGTCACAGATCTCTGGAATTTCTTCTGGATTAACTCTGCTCCAAAGTGTTCTCTAGCTTCCTCTTCCTGACTTGCAGACAGCAGGCAGTCCTTAAGCTCAATAGCCCGGAATAGAAAGTTCTGAGCAGTCTCTTTGACATCCTGAGTTATGCTCACCAATCTGTGATACAGTTCAGCGGTGTCTTCCTCCTCATAGTAGCTCTTCAGTATTCTCATTAACTGATTTAAGGCCATTCCAGTCTTCTTTTCCAACATGTCTCTTACACTTGAACCTGGGCTGATGGCATGAATTACTGCCTCTTTGATTTCGGACTCCAAGCATCCTTTCTGTAACCCCAACTCTACTTGGTGTAGAAGACTGGTGTAGGACAGCTTGTCCTTCTGTCCCTTTTCTCCTATCTGACCCTCAATGCAGAAGTCTTTCTGGATGATTACTTCCTGCAAGCGGCCCCGGTTGCCTCTTTTATGTGTCTTCACAGGGTTAAGCATTACTTGTTCATCCATCTGATCTTCCAGAAAAAGGGGGGGGGGGGTTCACTGATGCCCTCAGCCATTAATCTGGAGGTCTCCTGAAACTTTCCTTGTATATCGCAATATTCTCTCTTCAGGTCGGCCAACTGTTGCTCTGGCTGTGAATTTCCATGAACCCCAACTTGTTGGATTGGGTGTGTCAGTTGGAGTTCTGTTCTGTCAGACAACTTTATACTGGCACCATGGAAGTTTTCGGGGATACCCTGTCTCCACTCTATCAGTGCATAGGTGCAACCGGTGCGATGGTCTTTTTTCACTGCGACTACATGCGCCTTCCTGTCTGCTACTTAAAGTTCTACGTGAGGCCTCACCCAAAGTACTTTCTCCTTTATCTTCTTTCTTCGCTAGCTTAAATGGTTCCTCAGGTATTTGTAATCCAAAGGGGTAAGTGGCAAAAGTTAACTTAGAGTGCTCCAGGTATTGTTCCAAGAACTTGTAATCACACTTGAGCGCTAAAGTGAACTAGGCCTCAAGCCTACTCAATGTCAGTTGCTCAGTTACACCTCCGTGGAACAACAGATTCCAGCGAGGCCTATGAGTGAGTCTAACTATGTGCAAAAGTTAACAAACGGTGGGCCGTAGCCTGCTCACCAACTGGACCAGAGTTCCGTGTGATCACATTGGTCCGTGACAGCAGCTTGTCAGCCGTCAGCTAGGCTAGATGCTCTGTATCGCTCCGCTGAATCGATACGGTTCTCCGATTCTCCGCCGAGTGCCCTTGGACCTTCTCAATCCGGCTATCTTCTTTCAGGTTCCGTCAGATTACCTCACAAATGCGAGCAGTCTGACGCTCCGCAATAGCTGTTAGCCGCTGCCTCTCTGGACACCCCTCCACAGATCCGCACAAGCAGGTAACGTGATCCCAAGAGACCTAAAATGGCCTCTGCTGTGCCTTATATCCCCTACCCAGCATGCACTGTGTAAGAGAGTTTTCATGGGTAGGTCACACGCGGACTCCTGGGTAACGAGCTCAACCTTCAGAATCCAAACATACAGTCACTTCCTGTACCAGTCTTTAGGTTGTTCTGAGGTAAATGATAAACAGGTGCGTTACCCATATTCGTCCACTAGATGGCTCTAGTACGAAACCACAGTAATGTCCATATACCTCATATTAAAGCATGCATAATCACATCAGTAAGCAAGGATGTCAGCGCTACACTACATTGACATACACAGCAGGAATTAATTAGCAGGAACCTTGCTTTTCTTCTCAATAATTACATAGCAGTTGTAAGTCTAACATGTGAGATTTAGAAGCAATCATCAAACAACAGTCTTAGTGGGGTATGGGTCAGAGATTATGCACCCCCCCCCCCCCAAAACCATATCTATTTGTAACCCAATATACATACTGCAAAGAAAAATTCAGGTCTGTTCTTAGGCCAAACACCCGCGGCAAATGCAGGCCTTTAATTAACCCAACTAGGATTGCTCACCCACCCTGTAAAGGACACACCCACCAGTGTAATTGATTCTGTCTCTTCATGTAGGCCTCAAGTGCTCACACCTGTTCATTAGGAATACACACTCTTTCCAAATGAAAAAATGTCTCAGCATTGATATCTGTGCAGGGTAAAGCTCGGAATAACACATGTCAAAGGCTCTGCCCATGATCAGTGAGCCCATGTATGTGGAGGGCCCAAAACAGGAAATTACAACTTTGTGAAGGGTGCTTCACACAAATTGGTGACAAAGAGCATTTGTCATTAATCATAAGCATACAAACTTAAAATTAAAAATTAAAATATGTGTGCAGCATCACACCAGAAGTGTGTGTGTAATGTGATTTCTTGGGGTTCCATTAGGTGAAACCCATCAAAAATGTTAGCACTGCTGTAAAAGAAACTTTAACACCACAACATACAAACCTCTAGCCAGGTAGCAGGATTGGAATTCAAAGTCAGTGCTGCTAGGCATAAGTGCTAACCTGTGAGCCACTGTGCTGCTACATGTTTTTAGGGGCACCTCTGTGGTGTAAAACAGTCCTAAGTCCCAGGGGTGCAAGAAGTTAATCAATGCAGATATACTGTGGAAGGCCAGAGAGACACCTATCAACCTGTTTGTGGCATATGCCTTCTGTTTTGAAGGTTGGTTATGGCTGATTACTGTCAACATGCTGAGAGCTAAACAGCTTTCATTTTGTGGGTTTTGACTTGATAAGAGGCTGCAATTTAGGGCTGGTGTGGAAATGTTAAAGCTGATTAGCGTCCTTACCCATGGAAAATATATGACACAATTTGCAATGGTGCAACCCTCCTACACATAAATACTACATTTAGACATACTTTTTGTAAGGACCTGAGTCAAGAGTTATGTTTAGCAACATAGGAAGAACAGACAGTCTCCCTACATTAAGTGGCATGTTTGGGATTCAAACCCAGAACCCCAGCACTGCTAAGCAGAAGTGCCTACCTGTGAGCCACTGTGCTGCTACATGTGGAGCCCTTGTATGCATAAATACACATATACTGCATTTCTTTGGACATATAGGTGGTGGAATTACATTAGTCAGGAGTTATTCCTCTTGATTTATTTTGTGATATTTGGTGGTTCTTGGTGTGTGGATGTAGAATAGTGATGTTACTCTCTGATTTTTGGGAATTAGATTTTTTCTGATGTTGGTACACATCAAATTTTTGGGGCTCAAATTAGGATCATTTGGAAATAATAAAAAACACACACAATTGTGACTCATTTTAAATTTGCAACACCAATGGTATTGTTTGTGGTTTGTAAAGACACCTGTTTGAGTTTGGGTAAATAATTTTGTGAGATGGATAGCAACAAATGAAAGTGATGCCGCGTACACACGATCTAACAACCCGGTGGAAAGGTCAGATGGACTCAAGTCCGCCGGACAATCCGCCCGTGTGTAGACTCCGGCGGACTTTTTTTACCTAAAAGTCCGGCGGACTAAGATTGGAGTTTTGCACATCAATCTGTCCACCGGACTCGCATTTCGGCAGACAGTACGGCTGTGTGTGTGCCAGTCCGCCGTACTTTTGAAATGAACAGACTTTTCCCGCCTGGAGAAAAGTCCGCTCATTTTGAGCATGGCTCCAGGTAGCCGAGGCCAGCGAGAATACTGGGACTGTGACATCATAATGGGCAGGGACATCATCCGGTGATGTCCCTATATAAGTCACTGCACACCGCGTGTCCTGTCATAGTGACCGGAGACAGCGACGAGGCAACATCTCCAGAAGAGAAGAGAAGAACAGATGATGGCGACAGCGGCGACAGAAGACCGGGCCACCACTTGTAAAAGAGCTAGAAGAAGGCGCGTGGAAGAAGAACTGAAGAGGGGGACAAGACCTCCGAAGTCGGAAGAAGAGGGTGGCGGCGAAGAGGGCTAGCTCCTCCGCTAGTAAAAGAGCTAGCAGAAGATAGCGGAGGAGTCCGGCGAGAAGACCCCCGAAGACGGAAGAAGACCCCTGGAGCTGTGCAATAAACTATTTTAACCCTTGTGTGTTGTGTTTTTTTCCCTCTCCATTAGGATCAATTGCACAATGGCATGGTCAGTCAGTCGGAGTGGCATAAGCCGAGATTGCAATTGTAACGCATGTCACAGTTGTAGATATTTGAAAAAAATCGTTGCGTGATATGCCAAACTCCACCTGTATTTCCATAAAGGACTTCAACACATGTCCGCTGTACAATTGTGGAAGGTATTGAATACCCTTCTCTCTCCAGGTGCCAAAGCCCCTAAGTTTGCGAAGTTCGCTATAATTAGCATTCCCCCAGATAGGAGTGAGCGTTAAAAAAATGTGTACCTGTAGTAAACATTTAACATGTGACCATAGGGTATTTAACAGGGTGATGGTTGGGGAGCCTCTGTCTAGGTGTGTATATCCTGCCTCCAGATTAGATAGTGCTATGTCTGTATCTGTAGAGGTGCTTCATATTCTACATATTGGGTCCAGGGGATCATCCAGTCCCCAGCCTTCTAGCATTATTAAAAAACAAAATAGATGATGAAGAAGCAACATTGTTGCAAGGACAATTTCTTTGAGAGAAAGATACATTCATCTCAACATGAAAAGTATTATTTGGAGAAGTTACAATTGTACCATTAGAATCAATGGCTGAAGCTTGCATTGGGCTACATAACTCTCATTGTCACTCCCAAAAATGCTTTTTTAATCCAGCGCTTATTTTGGAGTTTACTATAACTCCCTGTAAAAAAGCTATGGGAGTTAAAATGAGAGTAGTTTGCATGTCTGAGCATGCTCAGTTGTTTTGGCACCTAGTTGTAAAGAGATGGGGAATGTATCTCTTCTCAGACTTTTAAAGATATTTCAGTGTAGAAATCACTTTTTCACACACTTTAAAAGCAGATTATCTTTAAACAATAAACCACATATTTCAGTATCATTTAGGCAATCATATCATGCTCTAAACTTGATTTCCATGTGCAATTCTTAAGGTCCTAACAAGAGTAAGGGGTTGGGTGCTATCTGTTGTCTGGGAGCTATTGTAAATTTGATTTTGGGAGTATTTTTTTCCCCAGCGCGATTGTCAATTTCGTTTGGGAATTAATTACTATGATCATGGTAATTTGAGGGCTAATTAGCAGTAATTATCACTAATTAGAGCGTGGCGCTATAGTAAATGACACCCTATGCCTCAGTTGTCTTCCAAAGTTGTCTTCCTCAATGCATTTAAAATACCAGTGTGTACTTACACATGAATCACATAATCTGTTTTTATAAGCCCAACAAGCCTTGTTACAGATGAATTTTCTCCTTTCTTAAGATATAGTCATAGGTGGTAGGACACTGCTTCTGGTAGAGATGTTCCACCAATGTGTTGCTTCCAGGTACCATTGATATACCTTCTCTATTTTTGAAATTCCAAAGATGTAAGGCATAGGAATCATTAAAAGTTGGCAAATTCTCCCAGACTTCAAAGTACTTTTTCCATTCTGGATGCAGGATAGGGTAGAAACGTTGAATATGAAAATAACTGATGTTTGCACACATGACATCATCCGTAGAGGTAAATACCGGCATGCCACACAATTTCTTCACAACACGAGTGAAAACCCCCGGCCCTTGGTGTCCCCATTTTTCTCCCCTGTAATTCTCAACAAAGTTCTCCATAAACTGCCACGCCAACTGGTAATGTGATGAGAGGCCAAAAACACTGCTGCTAGTAACTATAAAAGATTCAGCTGCTAGAAAATGGTCCTGGGGTATTCGACGAAGTGAGATGACATCAGTATCCATATAAATTCCTCCATATTTCCACATCATGGCAAACCTACAGGCATCTGAGCTAACATGGATCCAGTAGATTTCTTTTTTAGGGTTTACCTGGTAGTCAAGAAAAGAACATTTCATTAGATCATAACATAAGAAAATTTTTGAAAATTTTAAATATGTCTTAGCTTGTTAATTAACAATTTAAAGGGTAACTTACAAAAAAAACTCAACATGTATCAGCTCCGGGCTGTAAAACTAGATAGAAGGAAGTACCTGTGTGCCCCAGTAAGGTAATCTCTGTATGCTCCAGCCTCATGCTAATCATTATGCTTTATGAGCCATTATAAAGCAAACAAGAGCTCTTGTCTGCTTCACCAAGGCTCAACTCATAGTCACCTATTTGGAATGCACGGTCAGTGGCTGTAGACCTCAAGCTCAGGCTACAACATGTAGCGCTCATCCTTCCATATAGGAAACAACTACCCTTTAATGTTGAGCTATTTCCAAACAGATAAATGCACTTGTAGTGACAACCCAAGCACTACAACACCTTTCCCTGCAGTCCAAAGTACAAAACGGATGTTGGAGTTCAAACAAGCTCATGCAGGCTAGTAGAAGCCAATCAGAAGACAGAAGGTGGAAATGCTGCACACCAGAACCCTGCCACTATACAGAAAGGTGAATATATGGCTTTAGCCTAAGCTCCTCCTGAGTGCACTCCTCTGACATGTTTCGCTCCACCCATTGGACTTAGTCATAGAGAACCTCCGGTTGTGCGGCCTTTCCACCTTCTGTCTTCTGCTCTGCATTCACTCTTAAATGTATTTGACCTTTTATCTGCCTCTTATTCTTATAATACCCTGTACAGTAGAGCTTAAGCTAAAGGGGGAGGGAGTGGCATAACTAATAACCAATCAGGTGTGCTACATGTGATTAAACTGAGAAGGAACCTCATTAAAAGAAAGAGAGCATTCTGCAGATGTTCCTTCACTGTCCATTTCAGTATGTTTATACTCATCTTAACTCCCCTAATCCACCAATTAGCTTCCCTACAAAGATTCAGCTCTATTTGTGTCCATTCAAGGTTCTTATTTTAACTGAAGCCCTGATGGGGGGTGGGGTTCTGATCCCCGAAATGCATTGGCTGTTTTTTCAGTGCAAACCAGTAAACAAATTTGGACTCTTTTATCCTTTGGTCTGGCACTATGTCCAATAGTGCATGCCTTTTCTATGGTAACTTGTTGGATTCCCCTGTACGTATATCACAAGAATGGCTAGCCAAATAATTTTCTTAACGGGTAAAACAGTAGCCATGTATGATGTGCTGCATCTGTATATTTGTCTGCTTACGAAGAGTTCCACATCAATGCCTTGTTCACATGGACGTATTACAGAATACACCCTTGTGAGGGATGCACAGATGTTATATTCCTCCTTGTGCAGGCAGTCCCATTCATGTCAGTACAGACACAGCCACTTCTCCCAATTTGACTTTTGTATGTATACTTCAGGAACAAGCACCTTCACACACCAACATAGCTGTCAAATTGGGAGCAGTGTCTGTGTCCATGCAGCTGCTGCATCCTAATTGGCATCAATTAAATTCCCTGCATGGTGGTGCATGGAACACTTGTGCAGGAAAACACCAATGTGTATGCTATAGTATGAATAAAGCCTTAATCGCAGAGCTTTAGCTGCTGACTTTTAATATAAGAATACTTACCTGTCCACGATACCAGTGGTGTCTTCATCTGAGCTGATTTTTCAATTGGCTCTCTGGGTGCTGCCTCCACCAGCTCCCTACTGCACATGTGCAAAGCGCGGTGTGCTTTGTGAATGGACTGGCAGCAGGGGAAGGAAGAGGGACAAAATTCCATCTGAGTTTGCAGCAGCCGGCTCAGCCAGAAGTGAGAGTGGATACCAGTCAAGACCAGGTACCCGCTCCCCCCTCCTCCCTCCCCCGAAAGGTGCCAAATGTTGCAGCAGAGGGGTGGAGGAGACAAACAAGCGGAGCCTACCTTTTTGGGTGGAACTCCGCTTTAAAAACACATACAGAACTAATCATAAAAAGGGAATTGTTTTGGCTTGGCTGAGCTGTTTAATATACATTGCTTGTAAAAGTATTTGCCCCAAGTCTGATTTTCCCAGTTATTGAATATTTTTGAATTTTTCTTGCATGTTTCAACCGGTAGTAGAAAATGAATATATAAATGAAAAATATAACTTATTGAACCGTTTCAATATGGACAATTTCACCCCCTTCCTTCCCAGGCCAATTTTCAGCTTTCAGCGCTGTCACACTTTGAATGACAATTGCGCTGTCATGCAACACTGTACCCAAATTAAATTTTTCACATTTTCTTCCCAGAAATAGAGCTTTATTTTGGTGGTATCTAATCACTGCTAGGTTTTTAAATGTTTCCATAAAAAATTAAAAAAGGCTTGGTAAATAAATGTTTTTCTTTGTTTCTGTCCGTAAATTTTGTAAACAAGCAATTTTTATCCTTCACTGATGTGCGCTGATGAGGCTGCACTGATGGGCACTGATAGGCTGTACTAATGGACACTGATGAGGTGGCACTTATGGGTACTGAAAGGGCACTGATAAAGAGGCACTAATATGCTGCACTTATGGGCACTGATAGGTGGCACTGATGGGCACTGATTGGCACTGATAGGCGGCACTTGTGGGCAATGATAGGCAGCACAGATAGGTGGCATTGATGGGCGCTGATGGGTGACACTGATGGGCACTTATAGATAGCACTGACTGGCATCACTGATGAGCACTGATTAGTGGCATTGCTGGCCACTGATTGGTGGAAATTATGGCCACTGATTGGTGGTACTAATGGCCATGATTGGTGGCACTGCTGGGGCTACATTGATAACCAGGGCACTGATTATCAGTGCCCTAAATTTACCTCTACACACTCTGCTGCAAAGAGATGCCACTGATTGGCTCTCCTCACCTTGCACTGACAGAGTGTGAAGCAAGGAGAGCAGATAATTGCACTTCCCTGTTTACATGCACACAGCTGATCACATAGTTAAATAGCAGAGACTTCTGCCCTTTACTCAGATTGGGGGCCATGCTGTGTCCTAGGAACATGGCGTGATTGCTCTCGGTGTGATATGCACCCCGTGGGTGCGTGAGAGCAATGACACTGTGACAACATCATGTGGCATTGCCCCAGAATGAGAGGGGATCAAACCCGCTATCATTTTACTATACGGCGTGTAGGAGGTAATTAATGTGGTATTATTTACATAATGGACAATGTCATCTAGGCATGTGTGAAAAAAGAACTGCCCCTTATAAAATCAAAATAATGGCTGAATACAGCAAAGCTTGCCACAGCCACTTAAAGTGTCCAGCCTATTTATAACTAAGCTTAAATCTCCTCCTACCTCCATTCTAAACCTTCTATTCTATCTACCCTATGAAAGGAAGATGTGTATACTTACCTATTCTGAGAGTGATCCAAATAGGTCACAAAATTGGCTGTCAGCAGTGGTTTCAGTGTAGAGGAGGTACAGCCGACAATGGATGCCCCATTCTAATCCTATGGGTGACATCATTGTCCAGGCTCTGCAGGTGTTGTCAGCAATCTCTTCCTTTTTACGGATGCCTGCCATTGGGGAGATCACATAACTGGACCAGATCTCTCTCAGAATAGGTATGTACAGTATACACATATTTTTTTCACAAGGTAGATAGAATAGGGTTTAGAAGGGGTTTTAAGCTTTCTAATTATTAGGCTGGACTTCTACTTTAAGCAAAAATGAATTTATCTGGCTCTTGGGTTCATAATGCTAGTACACAAAAGCCGAATGTCAGGCGACATCGGACGGTTCAATAAAAAAAGTCCGACATTCAGCCTATGTGTATGGCAGCCAGTCCGACAGAAGCTGGCTGTTCGGTTAGCTTCTGTTGGACGAGCATGTTGGAAAACCAACCAGCAGCCAACCGGCTCTGGATCAGCATTCTCAGCCAATGGGGGGTCCATCCTCCTGCCAGAACACAATAGCACAGCAGGGAAGATCACTGTACTAATGTTGGATTGTTAGTACAGTGGCTCCGACCCGGAGCTGTCAGTTTTTTTCATTCAACCTTGTGTTACTGCCAGTTTAACGCCGTTTACTTCTGTGTGCTTTACTGCCAGTTTAACGCCATATAATTCTGTGCATCACTGTATGTTTGCCACATTATATTGCAGTATACTATAGTGCAGGCATGTCCAAAGTCCGGCCCGCGGGCCAATCACGGCCCGCAGTCCGGTTTTGAACGGCCCGCCTGGTTATTTAAACATATACATCTTTTGTGGCCCCCGGCGATCTCCCAGCGCCGGGGTCACAAAAGATATATAGTCCGGCTGCCTTGGAGGGAGGAGGCAGGACTAATGCCGTGCACACAGGAGGATAATTTCCTGTTTACACGGCAGTTGTAATAGGAAGTCCCATCTCTGTCATTGGGCGACTGTTCTGTCCATCAGAGGAGGTCTGACTTTCTCTTAAAGGGGCCGTTGTGTAAACAGGAAATTCTCCTGTAGGATGTCTTTGGCGCTCGTCCTGCCCTCCATGGCTGCACTGATGGCAATGGTGGCTGCATTCCTGGCAACTGCAATTGTGAGGCTGCATTCCTGGCAATGGTGAGTGAATTCCTGGCACTGGTGGCTGCATTCCTAGCAATGGTGGGTGAATTCCTGGCAATGGTGGGGCTGCATTCCTAGCAATAGTGGGTGCATTCCTGGCAATGGTGGGGCTGCATTCCTGGCAATAGTGGGTGCATTCCTGGCAATAGTGGGTGCATTCCTGGCAATAGTGGGTGCATTCCTGGCAATAGTGGGGCTGCATTCCTGGCAATGGTGGGGCTGCATTCCCGGCAATGGTGGGGCTGCATTCCTGGCAATGGTGGGTGCATTCCTGGCAATGGTGGGTGCATTTCTGGCAATGGTGGCTGCATTTCTGGCAATGGTGGCTGCATTCCTGGCAATGATGGGGCTGCATTCCTAGCAATAGTGGGCGCATTCCCAGCAATGGTGGGGTTGCATTCCTGGCAATAGTGGGTGCATTCCCGGCAATGGTGGGGCTGTATTCCCGGCAATGGTGGGGCTGCATTCCCGGCAATGGTGGGGCTGCATTCCCGGCAATGGTGGGGCTGCATTCCCGGCAATGGTGGGGCTGCATTCCCGGCAATGGTGGGGCTGCATTCCCGGCAATGGTGGGGCTGCATTCCTAGCAATAGTGGGTGCATTCCCGGCAATGGTGGGGCTGCATTCCTGGCAATAGTGGCTGCATTCCTGGCAATGGTGGGGCTGCATTCCCGGCAATGATGGGGCTGCATTCCCGGCAATGGTGGGGCTGCATTCCCGGCAATGGTGGGGCTGCATTCCCGGCAATGGTGGGGCTGCATTCCCGGCAATGGTGGGGCTGCATTCCCGGCAATGGTGGGGCTGCATTCCCGGCAATGGTGGGGCTGCATTCCCGGCTGCATTCCTGGCAATGGTGAGTGAATTTCTAGCAATGGTGGGTGCATTCCTGGCAATGGTGAGTGAATTTCTAGCAATGGTGGGGCTGCATTCCTGGCAATGGTGAGTACATTCCTGGCAATGGTGGGTGCTGCGTTCCTGGCAATTGTGGGTCTGCAGATGGGCACTGACCCTTATTTTTCTTCACAGTTCTTTATTTTAAATTTTAAATTTTTTTTTTTCCTGAAGCTTCCCTCTTAAAGTGAAGGTGCGTGTTATATGCCAATAAATACGCTGTATCCAAATAATACACTTGAGTTCATCTCTTCACCACACACAGCCACAAAGGCAAGAGAATTCTTGTTGGGCCGTGTATTAGTGCTTGGACGAACACACTTAGACCGAATTTTAATGGTTCAAAGAATGTCAGGAAAAATGGTTGGCCCTCGTGCATTTTCAGTTCATCAAATCTGGCCCTCTTTGAAAAAAGTTTGGACATCCCTGCTATAGTGTATCCATGGAGTGTGTCTGTGTAGTGTGAGTACTCAAATTAAAGTGCACCAAACACCCCTTTAAATTGATTAAAGTGCATCTACGTACAGATTTTAACTTCTTCTTTACATTTGCTTAAAAACACCGCCCCCTCCCTCCCAATAATGTCTGGGAGGACAACAAGGAGAGGCAGACATTCCCTTGCCACTGTAAGGGGCCAGCAACAAATGTGTCCACAGGCAAAGGTGGACGTGGTGGTCAGTCCTCAGGCAGGGCATCATTTCCTCTGTTTAGTGAGTTTGCCCACAGCATGCAGAGGAGGTGGTGGACTGGCTTACTAAACCTTCCCCATCCTCCTCATCCTCTGTCATGCAAGCAGAGACAAGTGTGGAGTCCCCTGCAGTTGCCAGGGTGGATAAACCAGCCTCCTTGTACACATCTATTCCTGCCATAGCCCCAACATCAGCCATTGAGGAGTCAGCTGAGTTATTTGACCACAGCGTCAGCCACATGTTCCTTGATGATGCCCAGCCATTACTGGATGCAAATGTTGGTTCTGAGGTTGAGGATGACAGGAACATGGGCCTAGAGAGAGGGGAGAACAGAGGTAGAAAAATTGGCATTCATGTTCCCCAAACCACAGCGTATTGCCAAGTTGTCTCCAGTGGTCAGGGCAGGACTTACCATTGGGCTTGACTGGGCTCAAGCCCATGGGCCCCGCCAAATAGCGGGCCCCACCGAGATACATAGCCGAGTGTACTCCACTCGGCTTCGCTCACAGTCACGCCCGGTCCCGCCCTATGATGGACATAACACAGGGACTTGGCGTGACCGTGAGCCAAGCCGAGTACACTCGTCAGGACTAAGGATGAGCCAAACACCCCCCTGTTCGGTTCGCACCAGAACCTGCGAACAGACCTAAACTTCGTGTGAACTTTAGATTCCTATTATAGTCTACGTTCAAAATCTAAAGTGCTCATTTTAAAGGCTAATATGCAAGTTACTGTCCTAAAAAGTGTTTGGAGACCTGGGTCCTGCCCCAGGGGACATGGGTGAATGTAAAAAAAAGTTTTAAAAACTGCAGTTTTTTTTCAGGAGCAGTGATTTTAATAATGATTAAAGTGAAACAATAAAAGTGTAATATTCCTATAAATTTCATACCTGGGGGGCGTCTATAGTATGCCTGTGAAGGGGCGCATGTTTCCCATGCTTAGAACTGTCCCTGCACAAAGTGTAATTTCTACAGGAAAAAAAGTCTTTTAAAATCACTCACGGCTATACGGGAGTCGACAATTCATTCATTGATAAAAAAAATAAAAGCGTGGGGTTCCCCTAAATTCAATTACCAGGCCCTTCAGGTCTGGTATGGATATTAAGGGGAACCCCGGTCAAATAAAAAAAAATTGATGTGGGGTTCCCCCTAAATATCCATACCAGATCCTTTATCCGGACACGCAACCTGGCAGGCCACAGGAAAAAAGAGGGGGGGCGACGAGAGAGCGCCCCCCCCTCCTGAACCGTACCAGGCCACGTGCCCTCAACATTGGGAGGATGCTTTGGGGGTCTGTGACCCCTCAAAGCACCAAGTCCCCATGTTGATGGGGACAACTGCCCCATCCCCACAACCCTGGCCGGTGGTTGTGGGGGTCTGCAGGCTGGGGGCTTATCAGAATCTGGAAGCCCCCTTTAACAAGGGGATCCCCAGATCCTGGCCCCCCCTGTTTTAAATGGTAAGAGGGTACAAAAGTACCCCTACCATTTCACAAAGAAAGTGTAAAAAATGGTTAAATAAGACAAACACACTTTTGAAAAATTCCTTTATTAAAAAAAAAAAAAAAAAAAAAAAGATTGCAGCGGTGGTAATCCACTCTTGCTATCCAGTGACGGATGATCATCTCTCCGGGGTCCAGCGGGTGACAGGTGGCCCCGCCCTCCTAATATAAGAAACGTCAAGCACTGGGATCCCGCAGTGTCTCCGACAGTGGAGACAGAAGATGGATGCATGGATGAACTGCGCTGGACTGAAAATCACCCATCGCTGGATCAGATCAGCCATCGCTGGACCCCAGAGAGATGATCATCCATCGCTGGATAGCAAGAGTGGATTACCACCGCTGGAATCTTTTTTTTATTTTTAATAAAGGAATTTTTCAAAAAAATGTTTTTTTTCTTATTTAACCATTTTTTACACTTTCTTTGTGAAATGGTAGGGGTACTTTTGTACCCCCTTACCATTTCAAACAGGGGGGGCGGGATCTGGGGGTCCCCTTGTTAAAGGGGGCTTCCAGATTCTGATAAGCCCCCCGCGGACCCCCACAACCACCGGCCAGGGTTGTGGGGATGACGCCCTTGTCCCCATCAACATGGGGACATGGTGCTTTGAGGGGTCACAGACCCACAAAGCATCCTCCCAATGTTGAGGGCATGTGGCCTGGTACGGTTCAGGAGGGGTGGCGCTCTCTCGTCGTCCCTCCCTCTTTTCCTGAGGCCTGCCAGGTTGCGTGCTTGGATAAAGGGTCTGGTATGGATTTTTAGGGGGACCCCCACGGCAATTTTTTTTTTATTTGACGCGGGGTTCCCCTTAATATCCATACCAGACCTGTAGGGCCTGGTAATTGAATTTAGGGGAACCCCACGCTTTTTTTTTTTTTATCAATGAATGAATTGTCAGCTCCCGTAATACAGAGAACCTCATTGAGTGTTCTCTGTATTATGGGAGCCGACACTTCATTGTAGCCACGAGTGATTTTAAAAGACTTTTTTTCCTGCAAAAATGACACTTTGTGCAGGAACAGTTCTAAGCACGGGAAACGTGCGCCCCTTCACAGGCATACTATAGACACCCCCCAGGTACGAAATTTAAAGGAATATTACACTTTTATTGTTTCACTTTATTCATTATTAAAATCACTGTTTCTGAAAAAACAGGCGTTTTTAAAACTTTTATTTGCATTGATCCATGTCCCCTGGGGCAGGACCCAGGTCCCCAAACACTTTTTAGAACAGTAACTTGCATATTAGCCTTTAAAATTAGCGCTTTCGATTTCTCCCATAGACTTGTACAGGGTGTTCTGGCTTTTCAAATTTGCCGCGAACAGCCAAAATTGTTCACTGTTCGCTGAACAGGCGAACAGGCAATGTTCGAGTGGAACATGAGTTCGACTCGAAGCTCATCCCTAGTCAGGACCCGAGAGCTGCCGAGATACACAGGACTTTGTATCTCAGCGGCGCCATTTTTAAACTTCAAGACTGCAATGACAAGGCTGCAAATGACACTGAACAAGGCTGCAGATGGATGGGCAAGGCTGCAGATGGACACTGATAAGGGTGCATTGATGGGCATTTAAATGTAAGTTTTTTTTCCTTAAAATCTCCTCCTAAACTTCGGGTGCATGTTATACACCGGTGCTCGTTATACGCTGATAAATCCGATAATGTATAGAAGGAAGGGCCGAAAGTGATTCCAGCCCAGGGGCCCCCACCACCCTAAGTCCTGCCCTGCTCCCACATCTCCATGCAACTGGTGGCGAGGATGTCAGACTTGGGAGCTCTACCCCATCCTCATCCTCCGCCACCTCCATGCCCTCCTCTGCAGAAATGTGCTATGAACATCAGGTGCCCCCTAAGTGTTCAAAGGGCTATTCCCAGAGTCAGGCTAAAAGGTGCCATACAGTGCTTCAGCTGGTGTGTTTAGGGGACAGGAACCACACCAGAGCAGAGATTCTTGCAGCTCTGCAGGGACAGGTCCAGAGGTGGATCACACCACGCCAGCTGGAGCCAGGAATGGTGTCCTATAATGGCTCAAACCTCCTGTCTGCCCTTAGACAGGGAAAGTTGACACATGTGCCATGCCTGGCAAATGTCCTCAGTTTGGTGGTGCAGGTTTCCTAAGTACGTACCCACGGTTTCAAGATGTACTAAAGCAGACCAGAAGAGTATGTAGCCATTTCAGGTGGTCATACACAGTCAGTGCTCGGTTGGCTGAAATTCAGCGGGAATTCCACCTGCCTGTAAACCGCCTGATTTGTGACATGCCCACCAAGTGTAACTTTGTCAATGCTGCAGCAGGTGCACAGGGCCGTCAGCGAGTACCTGTGCCAGTACTTGTAACCATTTCAGGAGGCCACAAGGATGGTGAACACACGGTGAACGATTACCTCGGGGCCAAAACAGAGATGGAGAGCTTTCCACCTGACGATCCACTGACTTACTGGGTCATGAGAATAAACCACTGCCTTACTAAAGAAACTGACGGTAAAGGTGATGGAATGGCCAAGCATGTCTCCAGACCTAAACCCCTTTTGAGTATATGTGGGGCATTCTCAAATGGATGGTGGCGGAGCACAAGGTCTCTAACATCCACCAGCTCCATGATGTCGTCATGGAGTGGAAAAGGACTTCAGTGGCAACCTGTGAAGTTCTGGTGAACTCCATGCCCAAGAGGGTTAAGGCAGTGCTGGAAAATAATGGTGGCCACACAAAATATTGACACTTTGGGTCCAATTTGGACATTTTCACTTAGGAGTGTATTCACATTTGTTGCCAACAGTTTAGACATTAATTGCTGAGTGTTGGGTTATTTTTTACGGGGCAGCAAAATTACACTGTTATACAAGCTGTACACTACTTTACATTGTAGCAAAGTGTCATTTCTTCAGTGTTGTCACATGAAAAGATAGAATAAAATATTTACAAAAATGTGAGGGGTGTCCTCAATTTTTTTGAGATACTGTATGTATATATATACAGTTATGGCCAAAATTATTATCTTGCCCAGAAAATTGTTGCAATTACAAATGTTTAGGCATTCTCATGTTTATTTATTTTGTTTGTATTGGTATGACCCAAAAATGTAGAGACACAAAAAGTCAAATCTGACACATTCCACACAATGATTGGCACCTTCTCAAAATTTGTAGATATGTGCAAAATGAAAAAAAAAAAATGTTTAGTTTTGTCTCGTTTTGATTCATTATTTTCATAACTTTGTTTTGTTAAATTCATTTAATCCATTTAATCCGTTGACTTTGTTTTGTTTATTTGTGTTCAAATTGATTCAAATTTTCCTAATTCGAATATTTTTCTAATTTGAAAAAGTTTCCAAATTCAAGAAATGTTCAAAAATTTTTCAAATTGAAACACTTTTCAATTTGTTTTCCAATGTCCAAAGAGAATAGAAAAGAAGATAAAGGAATAGAATAGAAAACAAATAGAATAGAAAAGAATATAACATAAAATATAACAGGAAATAAAAGAATGGAATATAATAGAATAAAACAGAACAAAATAGAATAGAAAATAAAAGAACATAATAGACATAATAGAATAGAAACAAATAGAATAGAACAGAAAAAAAATAGAATAAAATAGAAAGAATACAACCATCTTCTGAAATTTGAATAGAAAAGAATATAATAAAAAGAATACAATTCGAAAAAGAATAAAATAGAAAGACCGGAATTGGTATTTTATGAATGAGATTATGAGTAAAGTATGAATATTTTGTATAATGTTAAACTTAATACAATTTTAATAAAAATAAAAAATAAAATAGAATAGAAAGAATATAACGATTTCCCAAAATTCTAAAATAATCAATTCTAATTTGAATATAATAGAAAAGAATAGATTAGAATAGAACAGAAAATAACAAAATAGTATAGAACAAAACAATAGGATAGGCTAGAAAGAATATAACCATCTTCCTATTGTAATCTATTATTTCTATGTTATTCTATTCTTTTTTTATTATATTCTATTATTTTCTATTATATCTTTTTCTATTCTATTCCTTTATTTTCTATTCTATTTTATTATAGGTCAGGAAGGGGGATGGGGAGCGGGAGAGTGCATTGAGTCAACATCGGAAGAAGAACAGAGGGAGAAGACAGTGGAGAAGACCCGGCAAAAGAGCGAGAAGACAACAGAGAAGACCAGCCAGAGGCAGAAGACAGCAGACAGAGGAAGAAAAACCAGAGAAGGCTAGAAGACATCAGCGGAGAAGACTCAGAGAGGGGAGAAGAAATCGGAAGCAACGCCGGAGCTGCCTTAATAAATTCATTTAAAAACCTGTGTACTCTGTTTTATTTTTGACACTTTTTTTTAGGTGAATGAGTAGGGGTACAATGTACCCAATACTCATTCACATAGGGTGGCGGGGCCGGGATCTGGGTGCCCCCTTGTTAAAGGGGGCTTCCAGATTCCTATAAGCTTCCTGCCCACAGTCCCCAACAACCAACAGCAAAGATTTTCAAGAAGAGGCCCTTGTCCTCATCAACATGGGGACAAGGTGCTTTGGGGTAGGGGGGGCGCAGGGTCCCTCCTGCCCCAAAGCACCCACCTCCCCATGTTGAAGGCATGCAACCTGGTACGGTTCAGGGGCGCTCGTCCCCACCCCCTTATCTGACCTGCCTGGCTGTGTGCTCAGATAAGGGTCTGGTATGGATTTCGGGGGGACCCCCATGCAGTTTTTTCAGCTTGGGGGCTCCCTTAAAATCCATACCAGACCAAAGTGCCTGGTATGCTCTTGGAGGGGGAACCCATGCTGTTTTTTTTTTAAACATTGTGCGTGGAGTTCCACCTAAAGCCCCCATCCCCCCATGTTGAGGGCATTTAGCCTGGTATGGTTCAGGAGGGAGGGGGGCACTCGCTTGTCCCCACCCCCTTTCCTGACCTTTTTAATACAGCTAAGAATTTTATCATTTGCAACAGTCGCCCTGTGTAATTGAGCTTGCTATCTGCATGTAACCAACTTTTTTACTGGGTTTACTTTCCCCAAAGGTCCCCCAATTAGTTTCTAACGTACCTTATCAAACCACGGCTTAAGTGGCGTGTTATTAAATAACTGATCCATTCTGAGAGGGAAGAGGTAAACATTGCTATAAGATGACAGGGTTGGAAATTGTTGTTTTGCTCTCTTCTCATCTTCTTCTGTGGTAATATCCTCAAGTCCTTTCATGAAGAAGACCACCGGTCGGTCAGGGTAGACTCGTGCGGCTGATTCAATGGCACACAGTACCAGGGATGGTGGATCCATTCTGTCCGTGGTCTCCATAAATAAGATTCCATTTCCTTCTCTTAGAATGGTGTTTGCATTGAAAGGATTGAAAGTTTTATTTTCTAACAGGTTGAATGTTCCTTTAGTGTTGTCCGAGTTTGTGAAGTATTTGGAGATAAGGAAATGGAAAATGAAATTGTCTTTATATTTAAAAGATGCCCTGCTAATATAGCCTGTTGCTAATATCAGCACAAATATGGTAAATATTCTTAGTTCTTTCAGCATGGCTGTGGAGTGCAATGGTTGAGCTACAAGAAGAAAAGAATTATGTTATATAAAATCAAAAAGTGCACATTTATTAAAGAAATGTTTGGGTCAATGCCTATTGCATCAGGGCAAGAAGATGTGGCATCACAGCAGTATGTTTGTTCCTAGGTAACCCAAGAACAAAAATGAAATATATTGCAGCTTATCGGTCCTTATGGTGGATGTGGCAGCTGCGTTCATTTTCTTTTAAAGGCAAGTACAGAAAAATGCCCACTGATCCTGCCTGAAATCTAAAGGCCTTGAAACTTCCTGTACACTAAAATCTCTAACAAAGTACTCTGCCTTCCAAGTTTAATTCTGTGAATTACAAAACACCTTCCCTCTGTATAATGGAGATGAGGAGAGGGGGAAGTGTCAAGCAGTCTTAACCCACTTCCTGTCTTGTTGTTACAAAGCTATCCTTCATTGACATAGCTGGGAACTCATTGGGTCTTGCCTAGATACTCCAGCTAACCAGTGTCCCTTCTAGGTCTCTCAGAAGTTGTGAGTTTCCTGCGGTTCTGTCACTGAAATTTGAGGCATTTCATTTGTTCAGAGGTCAAGACACAGCTTTTCTTCTTGCACGTAGGCAAGTGCAGTCTACTCTACCCACTGCAGATGGCGCTCATCCGCAGCAGCAATTCATTGTGGATGAGGAAGTCCAGAGGCACCTTGCTCCTCTATGGTTTCCTCAGTTACAGGTTGACAGATATCCAATTGGATTCTGTCACCACATGTGACTTTGGTAGCTATGTTGGGTCAGGCAGAGTATATTTGAAACCCTGGCTCCAAGATTTGGCACGCATTTTGTGAGTGGCTGTAGTAGGGATAGGTCACCTGTCTAACAGGGACAGTGCTTAGCATCAGGGAAAGAATCTGGCGGAGTAAGGAAAGTGACATGCCATCCTTTTTTAAAGTCTTTCCGTTTGGGTGCAGATTGGCCAGGCTGCATTCTGCTGCTGGACAGATGCTGTTGGCACCTTTGGTCCACCACTCTACTGCTGTTTCACTGTTGCAACTGTGATTGCTCCTGGTCAAGTTGGCTCTTCCTGTGGGGCCTGTTTGTTTTTGCTGAACTTCTGCTACAATTTACAGTACTCGTGTTATTGCACCTGGACTGCCACATCACGCTGCCGCCGCATTGCACTGCACCGTCCCGAATGCACAGAATGATACACACTGCGGTGCTACTAAACTACTCACGATTTCACCCCCTTCTACAGCTGTGTACCCATCTTAGGCATGGGTGGGAGGGGAGCAGATCTGTTGGGTAGCTACGTGGATAAATGAGAAAAACATGGGCGGTAGAGCTACCTGTGGAAACATAATGTCTGAAAGCTGGGAGAGGAGCTTCCTGATGTAACAAAAAACCTAAAACTGTGAAGAAGAGCTACCCTTCAGAAATTTGAACTCTAAATGCTGGGGGGAGAGCTACCTGATAAAATGAGGGCCTAAAAGGTAAAAGGGAGAGCTACCTGTGGAGATAGGAATTAAAAAAACTGGAAGAAATCTAATTGCTGGGAGAAGATCTACTTGAAAAGCTTTGAAGGTGAGCTACCTGTAGAAATGAGAACTCTAATACCCTGTACACACGAGTGGAATTTCCGACAGAAAAAGTGCTTTTCATCTTACATTCCAACCGTGTGAATGCCCCATCTGACTTTTTACGTCGCAAATTCTGATGGACCTAGAAAAAAACCATGTTCTATATTTTTCCAACTGAGCCAATTCCTATCGGGAAAATCGCTCGTCTGTATGCTGTTCCGACGTACCAAAAACGGCGCATGCTCTGAAGCAAGTACTAGACGGAGGCTATTGAACTTCCGTTTTCTAGTCCCATCGTAACTGTTTTATGTCACCGTGTTCTTGACGGTCGGACTTTGGTGTGACTGTGTGTATTCAAGACAGCTTGAGCGGAATTCCGTCAGAATTCTGTTGGAAAAACGTTCAGAGTTTATTCCGATGGGAAAACCGGTCATGTGTACAGGGCATAAGAGCTGGAGAGGGGTGTCTACTTGCTTAAATGAAAGTCTATAACTGGGTTCACACCATTACGAATTGGATGTGGGTTCTCCAATAGCAGGAGATTTTGACCGGCTCTCTATGGAGCCGGGTTCACATATCTCCCCGCAGTGGGTCCAGTGCGATTTGCACAAAAACTGTGTGTCTTTTGGTAAGTTTCAGGTCCGAATTCAGCCAAATTTGGGCTGAAATTGTACCTGAAACGGTGAACCGGGATGCGCTAGACCCCTGCTGTGAACTGCATGCAGCTCATATGTAAACCCAGCCTCAAAGCTGGGAGATGGAGCTGCCTGCTACAACAAGAGGTTTAAAGTTGTAGTAAAGGATTATTTTTAATTTATACCTACAATAAGGCTTACCTGTAGGTACAGCTAATATCTCCTAAACGTGAACTGTATAGGAGATATTTACTTTAGCAGCACCTGCGATATCACCGGCGCATGTGCACTGTGCTCTCAATGGACGTTTTGTCGACCATAGAGAGAGCCGTGCCACGGCCATGAATCCTGCGTGCATGCACGGGAGTGATGTCATTGTAGCTCTACCAGTCAAATGGAGGCTTTCTGCAAATACTAAGGAAAACCAGTTGAAGATGCAAGCCCTATCAGCGGTAAGTCTTTCATAATGTGCAAGAATAGAATGCATACTAGCACATTATGACATTCATTTTCAGGAAGAAGTTTTTTTTTTTTGCGGTTTACTATCACTTTAAGTGCAGAAAGAAGAGTTACCTGCTGAAACGAGAAGTCTAAGACCTGGAAGAAGGGCTACCTTACAGTGGTGGACCATCCACAGGGGGTGCCCGGGCACTGCCCCAGTCCCCCCCCCCCCCCCCCTCCAGGCAGTCACAAAAAAAAACAAAAATTTTTTTTTTAAACATGGCCCTTTAAAAAAAAAAGTCGTTAAGTACACTGTGTTTGGGCACCAGCCAAAGTGCACTATGGGAAGTGCCACGTCTATGCAATCACGAAGACGAGACACTTCATTGGTGGGGGTTAGAGCTGCTTTGAGGTGCAGTCCATCGGGCTGAACAGCTTCCTCCCGGCGCCTATAGTGTATCACCAAGGCCAGGTGGTTTTCTCTCAGTGCGAGAACAATGTCACTTCCGGCGGGCTACAAAAAGATGGCTGCCACCAAGAGAACTAATCACCTTGTGTTCAGTGGAGAGGGGAGGCCCCTCTCCTCTCCATTGAATACACGGAGAAAGCCGGAAACTAGCTGCCGCTGAAGGGGACAGAGACGGACACAGCATGAAGGAGTGCTGTGCTGCCGGGGACACACTGATTCTGCATTATGATGAGTTGAATATTTTTTTTTTTACAATGTAATAATAGAAATAATGCGCTTCAATCATCCTAACACCTTAACAACCATGGTGCCAGGATGATTAAATCGCTAACACCAGTTGCTTGGAGTATCTTTATCTGCTGATTGTTAAACTTTCTGGAATACGCATATTTCTATTGTTGTGTAGGATCTGGGCCTGCTGTTCCTCCATCCCTCCCTCCCTCTCTCCCTCTCCTTCCTTCCCGCATTCATCTGAGATGCTAACCACACCCCATTAGAGCCACACCCATTTAAGTTGCTCCCACTATTTCACTGAAACCACGGCCATTTTTGCCAAGTGGGAGGAGTCAAAAAGGATGTTTTGGCGCCCCCATCCTAAAACTTCGTTATCCACCACTGCTACCTGATTATATTGGAAATCTAAGAGCTGGAATAGAGCTACCTGAAAAAATAAGAAGTCAATAATTCAATAATATTCCTTACATGACAAATCCCAACCATCCATGATGCGGATGTGAGAGAGGAGAGGAGGGGGGAGGGGCTTGACTGCGGCGTCCTCGTGGGAGATGGAAGAGGTCCCGAGTCGTAAGCCGGAGATGAGCGCAGTGAGAGAGCGCTCTGCTCCGGCGTGAAGACCGATCATCCGTGCTGACCCCCAACTCCGTCCTCCCCGATCGAGTAACCGCCAACAGTGACTCGTGGGTTGCTGGCCGGCCCGTTCGTTTACCCGCTGGCTACTCAGTAGCAGGGCGGGAGCGACTGGAGGGAACAGCGGCACGAATGGCATGAACTAAGAATAACACTAAGGCGGACGGAAAGGAGGAGACTCTTTCGGAGACAGCGGAGCCTCTCCCGGACCCCCCCACGAACCCACCCCGGACCCCCGAGGAGGAGCACCTCCTCTCCGGTGAGGACTCAGAGGAGGGAAGATAAGGTCAGATCTTTTTCATTTGGCAACTGTCTTAATGTGATTGAATGCACTTATAGACAAACACAGTAATGGGACGGACAGTGTGATGAGAGAGGATAAGCAATACTGCTGAGGTCTGGAAGGGAGAAAGCGGTAATCCTGGTAATTCAGAGCCCGGACCCAGGAGGCAATGTTTAAAGCATAGAGGGACTAGGTACTCGCACTCCCCTGATCTTCTTTTTCATTTTGCTTTTTCTATGTATGGCTGTTTTATTTCCCCAAGGACTGCTGAAGTTATTTAAGGGGACAGTACCACATTTCAAGTGAGTTGTTGTAAGTATGGTATAAAAAGCCTGCTAAAACTGAGGAGCGGTGGGGACAGCATAAGAGAAACCCCCAGCCCAGGGACCGCTTAAAATAAAAAATAATAACGCAGAGGACCGGAAGGGAGAAAGTGGTATTGTCTGCAATTGAAAGTCAGGACCCAGGAAGCTGTGATAAAAGCACATTGGGTCTAGGTCTTTGCAATCCCTTTCCCCGTTATGGTTGTTTAACCTTCCCGTGGTGGACGAGCGAAGGTAATTAAAGGGACAGTTTTATATTTTATTTAAACTGCTTTAACTACGGCTTAAAAAGACTGCAAATCAGAGGACGGGTGGTGACAGCATAAGAGAAACCCCCAGTCTAGGAATTTCTTAAAATTAAAGGAGAACCCTGGGGAAAAGAAAGTTAAAGGAGAACATGAGGGGAAAAAACCCCAAAACAAACGAGCCCAAAAACTCAAGGGAGAGTTTAAACACCAGTTCGATTCAAAAATATTTAAAAGAAACAAGTCAAAAAAGCCCGGGTCTCAAGAGAAATCAAAGGGGGGCGAGAGAGCGGAAGAAGGAGGTTGGAAAACCAGAGGGGGCAAGGGGAGACTCCTCTGGAGAGGATTCGGATCAGGAGAGTGGAAGAAGGCAGGAAGGGGATGCCCCTCAGATACCCACAAAAGGAGAAATGCAGGAAATGTTCCTGAAACTAGAAAACATAATTAAAGCTGAGATTCTAACAGTAAGGAAGGACATGGGGCATTTGCTGAGGCGAGTGGAGGAAATGGAGGAACAAACAGGAAGACAGGCCAGGGAAATATTAGACCTAAAAACACAAGTAAAGAAATCGCAGGAAGCATATAGAGAGATCCGATATAAGATGGAGGAACAGGAGAATCAAAATCGAAGACAAAATCTGAGGATTAGATCATTACCAGAACAACAGGGAGAAGATCTGGGCATAAAAATGGGAAAATTATTCAATCCCTTACTGGGAAAAGAAGAAGGGACAGAGCTAAAACTAGAGCGTGCGGTCAGAGTGAGGAAACCTCAGGGGCTGAGGGAAGAGGTCCCGAGAGACGCAATAATAAAGTTTCAGTTATATGAAGACAAAGCTAAGATCTGGAGTAAGCTCAGAGGTATACCTCCAATCCAATATGAAGGATCAATGCTACAGGTCTTCCCAGATCTGGCACCGGGAACTCTGGCGCAGAGAAGAAGATTAAAACCCCTATTGGACCAACTGAGAAGTGCAAATATAAAGTATAGTTGGGGTTTTCCGGCAGCTCTCCTAGTGCAGAAGGAGGGAAGGACGGTTAAGCTCAAACTCCTAGATGAAATAGAGGACTTTTGTAATAAAATAGGAATTCCAACCCCCCTGATCCCGTTAGATCCATGGGAGGTGTAGGGATAGCAGAGGGGTAGGAAGAGGGAAAGTATGAAACTTAGCTGATGTGTAACTGTTCTTCTTTGCTTTCCCTTTTCTGTGGGGTTGGGGGGGGGGGGAGGAGGGAGGCGGGGGAGGGGAGGAATGGTTGGAGGGAAAAGAGGGGGATCGGGACCCCTGTGGGGGTAAGAAGAAGGGCCGCAGTCAAGGTCAAACCCCGGGAGAAAGGGCTTGCAGAAGGAGTAAAACTTACTATGCAAAGCAGAGGCCTGGACAGGGCCGGGGGGGGGGGGGGGGGGGTAGGAGGGGAGGAAGGGATGGGGGGAGAGGTGGGGGGGGAGGGGGGGGGGAAATGTTCCTGGTAGGAGAGGGGAAGAGGGAATGTAAAGGAAAAAAGGAAGAAGAGAGAGGGGGTTCAAAGGTATGTCATAAGGTGCAGAATAAACTTTCCCAGGGTAGGATCGGATGACAGAGATAAAGTTTGTGACATATAATGTTAAGGGTTTGAATTCTCCAGATAAGAGATTCAAACTTTTAAAAGAATTACAACAATATAAAGCAGAAGTAGTATTTCTACAAGAGACGCACTTAACGCAAGACACAAATGTGAAACTGTACTCCGAAAACTACCCAAATTGGATTTACGGAGATTCGCCAATTAGGAGGGCTAAGGGAGTGGCAATTGGGTTTGAGAAAGGTATAAAATTTAAGGTGTCCGATAGGCTGACTGACCCAGAGGGGCGATATTTGTTCTTGAATGGGAATATAGGGGATAGAAATATCACCCTAGCTAATATATATTGCCCAAATAAAAACCCAGAGAGATATATAATACAAATACTGGGGAGACTCGCGGAGTTTAAAAAAGGAGATGTAATAATGGCAGGGGATATTAATTTCTGTATGGACCCGGCATATGATAGTACGTCCGGTGCAAAGGGGAAGAGTGGAAGGAGTTTGAAAAATATTAGGCTCCGGTTGAGGCGAAGCCAACTGATAGATGTTTGGAGGATTCAGTATGAAAAAATAAAAGACTACACATTTTTTTCCCCAGTGCACGGGACGTACTCCAGGCTGGACTATATATTGGTCGAACACAGATTATTAGAGTCTGTTATGGAAACAAAAATAGAAATAGCAACCTTTTCAGACCATTGTCCGGTGGCAATGAAGATGAGGATACCCGGGATACAGAGACGCCCGTTTACATGGAGGCTAAATGAGGATCTCCTTTGGGATAAGAAAACGGCGGAAACGATACAGAAAGAAATAGAATTTTACTTTATGACAAATGGTACAGGGGAGGTGTCGGGTGCCGCCCTCTGGGAGGGCCATAAGGCGTATGTCAGGGGTATCCTTATCTCCATGGGGACTAGAAAAAAAAAGGAAAGAAAAGAAGAAAAGGAGAAGCTGATGAGAGAGGTCCACAGACTGGAACAGGAGCATAAAAAGCAAGGGGGCCGACAACAAGAGATCTTCCACCGACTGATTAATAAGAGAGAGGAACTGAAAGATATTTACGACGAGGAAACCAGAAGGGCATTAATAGGGAGAGTTAGAGAAAGGTATTACGGGGAAAACAAGATAGGAAAAAGCCTAGCGAGACAGGTGAAAAGTAAGAGAGGGGTCAATTTCATAGATAAAATAAAGGATAAAAAAGGTAAAATGGCATATACCTCTAGGGAAATAGCGGAAGTATTCAAACACTACTATGAAGCACTGTATAACGTGGAACAGAAAGGGGAACAGGGTAAAGGGAAAAAGGAGAAAATTAAAGAATTCTTGCAGAAAGCGAAAGTACCCCGAATAAAAGAGGGGGATAGGGAGGATATGGAGAGTCCCATTACTGAAGATGAAATTTATAAGGCTTTAAAAGAGACAGCTTCAGGGAAAAGCCCGGGCCCAGATGGGTTTGTGACCTCGTATTATAAAAAATTTAAGGAAATCTTAGTCCCCCAATTATGCAAATATATAAATGGAATAGGTACAGAATATGATATGGGGAGAGAAACATTGCGAGCCGCGATCACGTTGATCCCGAAAGAGGAGAAAGACCAAACACTATGTGGCAATTATAGGCCGATAGCTCTGCTAAACACGGACGTAAAGCTATACGCCAAAGTATTGGCAGCAAGACTAAAAAGAAATATGACAGATTCGATACATCCGGATCAAGTCGGATTTATTCCCGAGAGAGAAGGCAGGGACAATGGAATAAGGGCATTGCTAATCATACAAGCATTAAAAGATAATGGGTCCCCAGGGCTATTCCTGTCGATGGATGCTGAAAAAGCCTTTGACAGGGTAGACTGGGGACTCATGCTATAAACATTAAAAGAGATGGGGGTGGGCCCGAGGATGTTATACTGGATCAAGGAACTATATAAGAACCCACAAGCGACGGTAAGGGTTAATGGAGAATCTTCCACACTGTTACAAATGGGAAATGGCACCAGACAGGGGTGCCCATTGTCGCCCCTGCTGTTTGCGATTTCCCTTGAACCTTTGCTGGCTGCAATTCGAAACAACTCAGACATCAAAGGGATTAGGATGGGAGAAGAGGAGCACAAATTAGCCGCATATGCGGACGATGTGCTCTTCTTTATTACAAACCCCAGGACAACGATCCCGAACCTGCTAAAGATACTCGAAGAATTTGGACAAATATCAAATCTGAAAATTAACCTCGGAAAATCAGAAATCTTAAATATAAACATTAGTACTCAGGAAGAGGAGAGATTACGAGCACAATTCTATTTCCCCTGGCGTAAAGAAATTAAATATTTGGGAATTCTTCTATCGAATACCTTAAGAAAAATATACCTGAAAAATTATATCCCTTTATTAGAGGAAATTAAGAGTGAGATAAATAAAATCTCATCCAGTCCCCTCTCGTGGTTAGGTCGGATAAATGTGGTAAAAATGATTTCAGTTCCGAAGATAATATATAAATTTCAAATGATACCCATTGCACTCCCTGCGACCTATTTTGCAGTTTTAAGGAAAATAATAGCGAAATTTATTTGGCAAAACAAAAAACCGAGAATCTCGTTTGCGGTACTAAGGAGGGGGAAAAAACAAGGGGGGGTGGCAGCTCCGGATGTAAAAAGATACTATAATGCAGTGGTTCTTTCACGGGTGGTAGAGTGGGCGAAAGAGGCAAATGAAAAGAGATGGGTAGGTATAGAAAACACGCTTTCTCAAACACAATTAGGGAGAATAATATGGAATCCGCCACAATATAGGACACTGGGCCCAAATACACATGAGATAACACGACAAGTATTTAAACTATGGGATCGAATACACACACAAAATAAATGGGGATACAATTCACCTTTAATTTTTTTGAAAGATAACGAATATTTTCCACCAGGACAACAAGAAATAGGGGGAAATTGGATAACAAAAGATAATGCACAATTAAAAGACATTTTAGTAAAAGATAATTTAAGCACTTACCAAGCACTAAGAGAAGACACAGAGTTGATGAGGATTGATGAATGGCGGTACCTCCAGCTACGTCAGTTTGTCATAAAGTTACCCCATCCATTACGGAGTAAAGAAGAGCTTAGACCTTTTGAACAGATATGTCAGAAGGATAAACCAAAAAAAAAAGGAAAAACATTGGTTTGATATATAAAATACTCTCAGAGGGGGACGAGCTGGACGAACCGGTGTTTATCAAAAAATGGGAAAAAGAACTGGGGGTACAATGTAATTCCCAAAATAGAAAGAAAATATTTAAATTAATTCATTACGCGGGGGGAGGGAATAAATTGATAGAAACAAACTACAAATGCATAGCAAGATGGTACGCCACCCCTGATAAACTTAGTAGGTTCAGAAACGATCAATCACCGGAGTGCTGGCGAGGGTGTAAGACAACTGGGAGCATGGGCCACATATGGTGGGATTGCCCCACAATTAAAGAATACTGGAAGAGGATAATTGATATAATAAAGGTGGTTACAGGAAAAGAAGTTAGAGAAGACCCATGGATGGTGTTATTCCACGGGACAGAGGAGCCAATAAAACAATATAAATCATCATTAGTCCCCATATTACTTGATACCGCAAAAAGCCTCTATCCGAGAAAATGGCGAGAGAAAGAGAGCCCTAAAATCCAGGAATGGATTTTTCGGGTAACCGAAATTCAACATCTGGAAGGTGGGGAGGGAGGAGAAGAGGAATTAGCCATAAAGGAGGAGAGGGATAGGAAATGGGATCTCTGGGAAAAATTCAAAAAATCATGGCGATACGTAGAGGAAATAACACAATAGTAACAATGGGAAAGGAAATGTGCGATTTGTTGCGTGCTCTGGGTTTCCTTTTCCCTTCTTCTACCAGCATAGGAAATAAAAGAGGGGGGGGGATTGGGGGGGGGGGGTAAAATAACGTGAAGAAGCAGTGCGAGGGTTGGTACGGGCTAAATACTAGGGATAGTATAGGATAACGTGGCTCTATCTTTTTTTAGCTTATATATATGAATGAATAAAGATTATTGTTGGTAATGTTAACCTAAAAGATGAGCTACAATGATGGGAAGACGAGGAAAACAAAATGAACGTTAAGTTGATTGGAGCCTCGCAGATAAATTCGCTGATGTAGCAAAAAAAAAAAAAAGAAGTCTAAAAGTTGGGGGGGAAAGCTTCCTCTGAAAAAGATAAGTCCAAAAGCTGGGATAAAACTGAAATGAGAAGTCTAGGAGCTAGGAGAAGAGCTACCGGCTGAAACAGGACATCTAAGAGCTGAGAAGGAGAAATCTAAAAGCTGGGTGGGGGGGGGGGGATGGGGGGCTTGGTTGTAGAGCTACCTGCTGAAATGAGAATTTAGAAGCTAGGAGTCGGAGCTGCCTGCTCCAACAAGTAGTTTAAGTGTTGGGAGAAGAGCTACATGCAGAAATGAGACGTTTAGAATAGTGATGGCCGAACGGTTCGCCCGGCGGTCGTTTCGCGGCGAATTTCCGACTTTCGCCGTCCGCGGGTTCGAACGCCTTTTTCCGTCGTTCGCCCCGGCGGACTTACGTGTTTAATGTATACAAGAACTTTAACCTTTCGTGACACGTTTATCATGTGTTACAGGACAACCAATTGAGACATGACAGCTCATGGACACTTGGACATTCCCCCTAACCTATAAATACACCCGATCCGGTGGCCATTTTACATTCTTTCTTCTGTCACTGTAGGGAAAGGATCCTGTGTGGAGTAGGGACAGAGAAAACGCTAGCTATTTGGTACACAAAAGTTCTTTTCAGGACTGGTATAGGTGTTAGGTCAGCAGCCTGAGTTTCTTTTGTCAGTTTAGATAAAGGGACAGAGCGCTGTATGCTGCTATTTTAGGGACAGCTCAGCCAGATTAGTCTTTCTTCATCATCATCATCATCATCATCATTAGCTGTTACTATCAGGTCCACAAAAGAGCTGTTCCAGCTAATCGTTCCAGCCTACTCTTTTTTGCCAATTTGTATAGGGACAGGCAGGAAGCAGTGTGTCAGGCAGTGAGGATAATTTTAAAGACTTGCTGTTACTATTAGTTCCACAAAGGTTCTTTTCAGGACTGGTATCAGTGGTACGGTAATAGGCTTGTACACGTATAATATTCTTTCTTCCAAATATAGAAAGAATATTATACTTGACTGCTGCCCTTCTGCTGCAGTCTGCTAATCATTCACAACTCACTTGTTCCACAAAGCTCTTTATCAGGACTGGTAACTTGGTCTGTCTAGGGTGCTACGGTACATAGGCTTGGGTGCGGTACAGTCTGCTGTTCTGTAAGGACCGCTATCGGTCCACAATACATAGGGTTGCCGTGCACTACTGCTGACCGCTGCCCTATACTGCAGCAGTCCTTCAGCGGTATAGGGACTGACGCACAGTCTGCTAAACACTAATACACAACCTGCTTGGTCCACAAAAGTTCTTATAAGGACTGGTAACTTGGTATAGGGTGCTACGGTACATAGGCCTGAGTGCAGTACAGTCTGCTGTTCTGTAAGGACCGCTATCGGTCCACAATACATAGGGTTGCCGTGCACTACTGCTGACCGCTGCCCTATACTGCAGCAGTCCTTCATTGGTATAGGGACTGACGTACAGTCTGCTAATCACTAACACACAACCTGCTTGGTCCACAAAAGTTCTTATAAGGACTGGTAACTTGGTATAGGGTGCTACGGTACATAGGCCTGAGTGCGTTACAGTCTGCTGTTCTGTAAGGACCGCTATCGGTCCACAATACATAGGGTTGCCGTGCACTACTGCTGACCGCTGCCCTATACTGCAGCAGTCCTTCAGCGGTATAGGGACTGACGCACAGTCTGCTAAACACTAACACACAACCTGCTTGGTCCACAAAAGTTTTTATAAGGACTGGTAACTTGGTATAGGGTGCTACGGTACATAGGCCTGAGTGCAGTACAGTCTGCTGTTCTGTAAGGACCGCTATCGGTCCACAATACATAGGGTTGCCGTGCACTACTGCTGACCGCTGCCCTATACTGCAGCAGTCCTTCATTGGTATAGGGACTGACGTACAGTCTGCTAATCACTAACACACAACCTGCTTGGTCCACAAAAGTTCTTATAAGGACTGGTAACTTGGTATAGGGTGCTACGGTACATAGGCCTGAGTGCGTTACAGTCTGCTGTTCTGTAAGGACCGCTATCGGTCCACAATACATAGGGTTGCCGTGCACTACTGCTGACCGCTGCCCTATACTGCAGCAGTCCTTCATTGGTATAGGGACTGACGTACAGTCTGCTAATCACTAACACACAACCTGCTTGGTCCACAAAAGTTCTTATAAGGACTGGTAACTTGGTATAGGGTGCTACGGTACATAGGCCTGAGTGCGTTACAGTCTGCTGTTCTGTAAGGACCGCTATCGGTCCACAATACATAGGGTTGCCGTGCACTACTGCTGACCGCTGCCCTATACTGCAGCAGTCCTTCAGCGGTATAGGGACTGACGCACAGTCTGCTAAACACTAACACACAACCTGCTTGGTCCACAAAAGTTTTTATAAGGACTGGTAACTTGGTATAGGGTGCTACGGTACATAGGCCTGAGTGCAGTACAGTCTGCTGTTCTGTAAGGACCGCTATCGGTCCACAATACATAGGGTTGCCGTGCACTACTGCTGACCGCTGCCCTATACTGCAGCAGTCCTTCATTGGTATAGGGACTGACGTACAGTCTGCTAATCACTAACACACAACCTGCTTGGTCCACAAAAGTTCTTATAAGGACTGGTAACTTGGTATAGGGTGCTACGGTACATAGGCCTGAGTGCGTTACAGTCTGCTGTTCTGTAAGGACCGCTATCGGTCCACAATACATAGGGTTGCCGTGCACTACTGCTGACCGCTGCCCTATACTGCAGCAGTCCTTCAGCGGTATAGGGACTGACGTACAGTCTGCTAAACACTAATACACAACCTGCTTGGTCCACAAAAGTTCTTATAAGGACTGGTAACTTGGTATAGGGTGCTACGGTACATAGGCTTGAGTGCGGTACAGTCTGCTGTTCTGTAAGGACCGCTATCGGTCCACAATAGATAGGGTTGACGTGCACCACTGCTGACCGCTCACCTATACTGCAGCAGTCCTTCAGCGGTATAGGGACTGACGTACAGTCTGCTAATCACTAACACACAACCTGCTTGTTCCACAAAAGTTCTTATAAGGACTGGTAACTTGGTATAGGGTGCTACGGTACATAGGCCTGAGTGCGTTACAGTCTGCTGTTCTGTAAGGACCGCTATCGGTCCACAATACATAGGGTTGCCGTGCACTACTGCTGACCGCTGCCCTATACTGCAGCAGTCCTTCATTGGTATAGGGACTGACGTACAGTCTGCTAATCACTAACACACAACCTGCTTGGTCCACAAAAGTTCTTATAAGGACTGGTAACTTGGTATAGGGTGCTACGGTACATAGGCCTGAGTGCGTTACAGTCTGCTGTTCTGTAAGGACCGCTATCGGTCCACAATACATAGGGTTGCCGTGCACTACTGCTGACCGCTGCCCTATACTGCAGCAGTCCTTCATTGGTATAGGGACTGACGTACAGTCTGCTAATCACTAACACACAACCTGCTTGGTCCACAAAAGTTCTTATAAGGACTGGTAACTTGGTATAGGGTGCTACGGTACATAGGCCTGAGTGCAGTACAGTCTGCTGTTCTGTAAGGACCGCTATCGGTCCACAATACATAGGGTTGCCGTGCACTACTGCTGACCGCTGCCCTATACTGCAGCAGTCCTTCAGCGGTATAGGGACTGACGTACAGTCTGCTAAACACTAATACACAACCTGCTTGGTCCACAAAAGTTCTTATAAGGACTGGTAACTTGGTATAGGGTGCTACGGTACATAGGCTTGAGTGCGGTACAGTCTGCTGTTCTGTAAGGACCGCTATCGGTCCACAATAGATAGGGTTGACGTGCACCACTGCTGACCGCTCACCTATACTGCAGCAGTCCTTCAGCGGTATAGGGACTGACGTACAGTCTGCTAATCACTAACACACAACCTGCTTGTTCCACAAAAGTTCTTATAAGGACTGGTAACTTGGTATAGGGTGCTACGGTACATAGGCCTGAGTGCGTTACAGTCTGCTGTTCTGTAAGGACCGCTATCGGTCCACAATACATAGGGTTGCCGTGCACTACTGCTGACCGCTGCCCTATACTGCAGCAGTCCTTCATTGGTATAGGGACTGACGTACAGTCTGCTAATCACTAACACACAACCTGCTTGGTCCACAAAAGTTCTTATAAGGACTGGTAACTTGGTATAGGGTGCTACGGTACATAGGCCTGAGTGCGTTACAGTCTGCTGTTCTGTAAGGACCGCTATCGGTCCACAATACATAGGGTTGCCGTGCACTACTGCTGACCGCTGCCCTATACTGCAGCAGTCCTTCATTGGTATAGGGACTGACGTACAGTCTGCTAATCACTAACACACAACCTGCTTGGTCCACAAAAGTTCTTATAAGGACTGGTAACTTGGTATAGGGTGCTACGGTACATAGGCCTGAGTGCAGTACAGTCTGCTGTTCTGTAAGGACCGCTATCGGTCCACAATACATAGGGTTGCCGTGCACTACTGCTGACCGCTGCCCTATACTGCAGCAGTCCTTCATTGGTATAGGGACTGACGTACAGTCTGCTAATCACTAACACACAACCTGCTTGGTCCACAAAAGTTCTTATAAGGACTGGTAACTTGGTATAGGGTGCTACGGTACATAGGCCTGAGTGCGTTACAGTCTGCTGTTCTGTAAGGACCGCTATCGGTCCACAATACATAGGGTTGCCGTGCACTACTGCTGACCGCTGCCCTATACTGCAGCAGTCCTTCAGCGGTATAGGGACTGACGCACAGTCTGCTAAACACTAACACACAACCTGCTTGGTCCACAAAAGTTTTTATAAGGACTGGTAACTTGGTATAGGGTGCTACGGTACATAGGCCTGAGTGCAGTACAGTCTGCTGTTCTGTAAGGACCGCTATCGGTCCACAATACATAGGGTTGCCGTGCACTACTGCTGACCGCTGCCCTATACTGCAGCAGTCCTTCATTGGTATAGGGACTGACGTACAGTCTGCTAATCACTAACACACAACCTGCTTGGTCCACAAAAGTTCTTATAAGGACTGGTAACTTGGTATAGGGTGCTACGGTACATAGGCCTGAGTGCGTTACAGTCTGCTGTTCTGTAAGGACCGCTATCGGTCCACAATACATAGGGTTGCCGTGCACTACTGCTGACCGCTGCCCTATACTGCAGCAGTCCTTCAGCGGTATAGGGACTGACGTACAGTCTGCTAAACACTAATACACAACCTGCTTGGTCCACAAAAGTTCTTATAAGGACTGGTAACTTGGTATAGGGTGCTACGGTACATAGGCTTGAGTGCGGTACAGTCTGCTGTTCTGTAAGGACCGCTATAGGTCCACAATAGATAGGGTTGACGTGCACCACTGCTGACCGCTCACCTATACTGCAGCAGTCCTTCAGCGGTATAGGGACTAAGAGTTTTGTCACAGGGTCATTTAAAAAATGACATGCAGAGGAAGAGGCAGGCCCTTCCGCAGGGGTGGTAGGGGTAGGGCAGGAGCAACAGGCTTGAGCCAAAGTGGGAAGTTGCAGAAGGTGCGTTCAATTACTTTAAAGGATGCACCAGACTTGGTTGAGTGGCTCGCTCAGCCTTACTCTTCTGCACCCTCCTCATCCTCTCGATCTGCACCCTTTTCTTCACTCTCTGCTATGTGCACCCCCAAAGACACTACCACCAACAACACGACCACCACCACCACCACCACATACCTTCCGCTTGAGTCACTGGAATTATTTTCCGATCCATATCAAGAGGACATTTCTGATGCGCAGCCACTCTTGGTATTGGATCAGGAAGAGGAGGTAGCAACAAGCGCTACTCAGCAGTCTGACGCCAGTACCCAGATCAGCCCAAGGAGGAGGTTGGTCCCCGGTGTTGCTGCCTACTCTACTTATAGCGGTGGGGAAGGTGACGTTGATGATGACGTGTCTAGTGATGTCACGTGGGTGCCCACAAGAGAGGAAGAGGAGGGGAGTTCAGAGGGAGATATGGACCAGCAGATAGGGAGGAGAAGCAGCAATGACTTACATTGCACAGCAGGGACAAAGCAGACTGCAAATGTATCAGGAGCGAGTCATCGACCATGTACGGTCACATCTGGCGCTCCCAGGACACCGGCACATGGCTCCGCAGTGTGGGCTTTTTTTAACGTGTCCGCTGCTGACAATAGCGTTGCCATCTGCAATCTTTGCAGTCAACGCGTTAGTCGCGGTAAGCCCAATACTCACCTAGGGACGACCGCCTTAAGAAGGCACATGAGCAGCCATCACCGAGCCCAGTGGGAGCAACGGAACACACAAAGCCACACTGCAGGCTCTCACCGTCCAGCCTCGTCTTCTACTTCTCCTTCTCCTCTCTCCTCACAATTGTCCTCCACTCCACCTTCCATCACGCCAAGCTCACATTTTTCTGCAAAAAGGCAGGCTTCCGTGGGCCTAATGTTTGAGCGTAAAAAAATGATGACGCCGGATAACCCTCTTGCCCAACGGTTGGCGGCTGGCTTGTCAGAACTCATAGCCCGCCAACTACTGCCATATAAACTGGTGGACTCGGAGGCCTTTCGCAAATTTGTGGCCATTGGAACACCACAATGGAAGGTCCCAGGAAGGAAGTATTTCTCAGAGAAGGGCATCCCAGAGCTATATGGCCATGTTCAGCGGCAAGTGAATGTATCTCTGGCACACAGTGTCGGTGCCAAGATACATCTGACCACAGACACGTGGTCTAGCAAACACGGGCAGGGAAGGTATATCAGTTTTACTGCCCACTGGGTGAACCTTCTGACGGCCGTCAAGCATGTAACCCGTGGCACCCGTGTAGATTTGGTTTTACCGCCACGGATTGCATGCAGGCCTGACTCTTCTTCTCCTCCTCCTACTCCATCCTCCTCCCTCTCCTCCTCAGCTGCCTCCTCCTTTTCCGCTGCTAGCGTCTCTTCCACTGCACCGCCCAAGCTCCCCAGAACCTATTCCACATGCCAGGTGAGACGTTGCCATGCCGTGCTGCGTCTGTTGTGCCTGGAAGCAAAGAGCCACACTGGCCCGGCACTCCTTTCAGCTTTGCGTTCACAGGCAGATGAGTGGCTAACACCGCTCAATTTGACAGTTGGTAAAGTGGTGTGTGACAACGGTGCCAATCTGCTTAGCGCATTGAAACAGGGCAAAATCACGCACGTGCCGTGCATGGCACACGTCTTAAACTTGGTCGTGCAGCGATTCCTTGTCAAATACCCTGGGGTCCAGGACATCTTGCGGCAGGCAAGGAAAATCTCGGCCCATTTCAGAAGATCTTACACGGCCATGGCTCGCCTTGCTGACATTCAGCGGCGACACCATCTGCCGGTCAGACGTCTTATTTGCGATTGCCCGACGCGATGGAACTCAACCTTCTATATGCTTGATAGGCTGCTCCAGCAGAAACGTGCAGTTAACGTCTACCTGTATGAACTCTGCGAAAGAAACGGTTCTGGGGAGCTGGGTTTTTTTTCACCGCGCCAGTGGCTGCTCATGCGCGACACATGCAGACTTCTGCGGCCATTTGAGGAGATCACCAAACTGGTCAGTCGCAGCCATGGCGCCATCAGTGACATGGTACCTTATGCCTTCTTTCTGGAGCGTGCATTGCGTCGTGTCATTGATCAGGCTGTGGAGGAGCAGGAGCGGGAAGATGAGGAAGTCGCAATGCTGGATGAATTCCCAGGGGGGGCTACTCTATCTGAGACAAGTCAACAACAGGAGTCTGATGAGGAGTCAGAGGAGGATGGTGCCGGGGCGGATGAGCAGGAGCAAGAAGAGCATGCTTTAAACCTTTCTGGGATCCCTGTTGTGCGAGGATGGGGAGAGGAGAATGAAGAGGACGACATTATCCTGGATGATGAGCAGGAGCCAGGCCACCACACCGCTTCCACTTTAGTGCAAATGGGGGCCTTCATGCTCCAGTGTTTTAATAGGGACCCCCGTATAAAAAGCATGAGGGTCAAGGACCAGTACTGGGTGGCAACGTACTTAGACCCCCGGTACAAACACAAAATGGCGGAAATGTTACCGCCGTCGCAGAGGGCTGTCAGAATGCAGCACTTCCAGGCCTTGCTTCGAGAAATGCTGCATTCTGCTTTTGCGTGCGCTGGCAGAGGAGCAATTCCCACTCCCAGAGAAGGATTTGCGGGTACCAATCCAACAGCGCCTGCAAGAAGAGGCCGGTTTGAAGATGTGTTGGTGACTTCGGATATGAGGTCATTCTTTCAGCCGACCCATCGACAGGTGTCATCCGGATCCAGCATCAGGGAACGCCTAGACCGTCAGGTGTCCGACTACATTGGGTTAACGGCCGATGTGGACGCTCTGAGGAGTGATGAACCCCTAGACTACTGGGTGGGCAGGCTTGACCTCTGGCCAGAGCTTGCCCAATTTGCAATCGAACTGTTGGCTTGCCCCTCATCCAGTGTCCTGTCCGAAAGGACGTTCAGCGCAGCAGGGGGGATTGTGACCGATAAGCGTACTCGCCTAGCTCACCACAGTGTTAACTACCTCACATTTCTAAAAATGAATGAGGCATGGATCTCGGAGGAATTCAACACATGTGATCAGTAGACCATGTATATGTCTATAAACAATTTTTGGAATCAAGCACACAGACCTTCTTAATTCATTTGGCTCACTTCCCTGACCCAAAAAAGCACACCGTACTATATGCCCCTACCCTCCTCTTTGAAGAGGTTGAGCGGTGTCATATTTCTACTGGGGCTGCTTATTATGAGGGGTTCCCACCATCCCTGTGCTGTGCTGACTTCCTCCTGGGTGTTCTTATTATGAGGGGCTCCCACCATCCCTGTGCTGTGCTGACTTCCTCCTGGGGGTTCTTATTATGAGGGGATCACACCATCCCTGTGCTGTGCTGACTTCCTCCTGGGGCTGCTTACGGTGCTGCTGTCAGCGCTGTATGTCACGGAGCTGCTGTCAGCGCTGTATGTCACGGAGCTGCTGTCAGCGCTGTATGTCACGGAGCTGCTGTCAGCGCTGTATGTCACGGTGCTGCTGTCAGCGCTGTATGTCACGGAGCTGCTGTCAGCGCTGTATGTCACGGAGCTGCTGTCAGCGCTGTATGTCACGGAGCTGCTGTCAGCGCTGTATGTCACGGAGCTGCTGTCAGCGCTGTATGTCACGGAGCTGCTGTCAGCGCTGTATGTCACGGTGCTGATGTCAGTGCTCTGTATTACGGTGCTGCTGTCAGTGCTCTGTATCTCCTGCACCCTCTTGTTTGCCTACCCTGGTCCCTGACCTTCCCTCTCCTCCATTGCCTTCATTAGCTCCATAGTCCTGAATTGTCAGAACAATTTCCCAAATAAAAAAAAAATGCTTGTAGTTATCGATCCCAAATTCACCTCATACATGTATTATGCTATTGTCCAGGTGGTGGGACTACGTGCTACCCCCTAATAATTACCCCGTGGCCGCAAATTCGACCTAAAGGTTTGCGAAATTCGCCTCCCATTGAAGTCAATGGAGCCCGCGGCGAACGGTCGTTTTCGCGAACGTTTGTGTCCGTTCGCGTTTCGCGTTCGCGAAACGTCCCGTCGGAAGTTCGTCCATCACTAGTTTAGAAGTCTAAATGTTGAGAGGGAGACCTCCCCGTGGAAATAAGAAGTCTAAAAGCTGGGAAAAAGAGCAGACTGCTAAAACAAGAAGGTTAAGAGCTGGGACGGAGAGTTACCCGCTGAAATGAGAAGTCTAGGAGTTGTGGGGGAGGGCGGAGAGAGCTACCTTCTGAAACAAGAAGTCTCTCTCTGATCATCCAATCATTCAGCCAATTCTCCCTTCTTTCAGCAACGTCCTCCTGTGTAGTGGGGGTGAGGGGCGATGTGTTCTTCAGTCCTAACCCACTCGCTGTCCAAGGGTGCCAAAATTACTCCTCCATTGACATAACTGGGAACTCTCCCGACCTTGACAAGAGAAACTGGCTAATCAGTATCCCTGCCATGTCTTTTGGAAGCCAGTTGTTCTTTTTGGTTCCATCTCTGAAATTTGAGACATTTGTTAGGCTTGGGAAGTGGCATGGGACAGAGGGAGAGGAGCAAGATCGGAGGGAGAGCTACATGCTGAAACAAGAAGTCTAATAGATGGGAGGGAGAGTTACCTGAGCAAACAAGAAGTTTAAAGCTGACCATGGATGGTTTTGTTTTTTGTCCAGCCGGTTGATCAAAGACAAAAAATGAATGGATTTCCTAATCCACACATTCAAGGTAGATAAAGGAATCATCCCCGCTGCGCTATTGTATTCTGCCAGTGGGAACTCCTCCAATTTCAGAATACACTGTGGGAGGGTGAGCTACCTGCTGAATCACAATGGGGTTGACTTAATAAAACTGCAGAGGGCAAAATCTGGTGCAGCTCTGCATAGAAACCAATCAGCTTCAATGTCGTATTGTCAAAGCTTAATTTAACAAGCTGAAGTTAGAAGTGGATTAGCTACCATGCACAGTTGCACCAGATTTTGCGCTTTCAAGTTTTAGTAAACTGATCCCAAAAGTCTAAAGTTGGCCATACATGGATCAAAGTTCATCCCCTTCAGCAGGGGCTGCCCAGATTTTGATCCATGTATGGGCACTAGCAATGAGCTGAGTAGGGATGAGCTTCGAGTTCGAGTCAAACTCATGTTTGACTTGAACATTGCATTTTCGCCTGTTTACCAAACAGCGAACAATTTGGAGTGTTTGCAGAAAATCGGAAAAGCCACGGAACACCCTGTACAAGTCTATGGGAGAAATCTAAAGTGCTAGTTTTAAAGGCTTATATGCAAGTTATTGTCATAAAAAGTGTTTGGGGACCTGGGTCTTGCCCCAGGGGACATATATCAATGCAAAAAAAAGTTTTAAAAACTGACATTTTTTTGGGAGCAGTGATTTTAATAATGCTTAAAGTGAAACAATAAAAGTGTAATATTCCTTTAAATGTCGTACCTGGGGGTTGTGTATAGTATGCCTGTGAAGGGGCGCATGTTTCCCGTGCTTAGAACTGTCCCTGCACAAAGTGTCATTTCTGCAGGAAAAAAAGTAATTTAACCTGTTCCTGACCAGCGCACGACGATGTACGTCGACAGAATGGCACGGCCAGGCATATTGGCGTACAGGTACGTCCAATATTCAATGCCGCCCTGCCATCGGGAGCGCGCCGCCGCCGGCGGGCTCCCGCGCTGGTTGGGACCCCCGTGAGTCCGGTCGCGGGACCCACGGACTCGATCGCCGCGGGCATCCCCGCGATCGTCTCACGGGACGGCTGAATGGAGGAACTGCCGTGTAAACAGCATTTCTCCATTCTGCCTAGCAACTAGTGACGCTGATCTCTGCTCCATGTGATTGGAGCAGAGATCAGTGTTCACTAAATGAAAGCCCAACCCCCCCACAGTTAGTAACACACCCCTAGGAACACTTAACCCCTACACTGCCACCCACTGGTTAACCCCTTCACTGCCAGTGTCATTTACACAGGAATCACTGCATTTATATAGCAGTGATTACTGTATAAATGACAATGGTCCCAAAAATGTGTCAAAAATGTCCGATGGGTCCCCCACAATGTCGCAGTCATAATAAAAATCGCTGATCGCCGCCATTACTAGTAAAAAAAATAATAATAAAAAATTATTATTAAAAATACTATAAAACTATCCCTATTTTGTAAACGCTATAACTTTTGCGCAAACCAATCAATAATCGCTTATTGTGATTTTTTTTACCAAAAATATGTAGAAGAATACGTATCGGCCTAAACTGAGGGAAAATTTTTTTTTTTTATATATTTGTGGGGGATATTTATTATAACAAAAAGTAAAAAATAATGTGTTTTTTTCAAAATTGTTGCTCTATTTTTGTTTATAGCGCAAAAAATAAAAACCGCAGGGGTGATCAAATACCACCAAAAGAAAGCTCTATTTGTGGGAAAAAAGGACGTCAATTTTGTTTGAGAGTCACGTCGCACGACCGCGCAATTGTCAGTTAAAGCGACGCAGTGCCGAATCGCAAAAAGTGGTCTGGTCTTTGACCAGCAAAATGGTCCGGTCTGTAAGTGGTTAAAATCACTCGCGGCTATAATGAATTGTCGGCTCCCGGAATACAGAGAACAGTCATTTAAAGTCATTGATAAAAAAAAACGTGGGGTTCCCCCAAATTCAATTACAGGGCCCTTCAGGTCTGGTATGGATATTAAGGGGAACCCCGCATCAAATTTTTAAACAAAATTATGTGGGGTCCCCCCCAAATATCCATACCAGACCTGTATGGATTTTAAGGGGAACTCCACGCCAATTTAAAAAAAAAAAATGGAGTGGAGTTCCCCCTAAAAATTCATACCAGACCCCTTATCCGAGCATGCAACCTGGCAGGCCACAGGAAAAGAAGGAGGACAAGAGAGCTGCACCCCCCTCCTGAACCATACCAGGCCACATGCCCTCAACATTTGGAGGATTCTTTGGGGTCCCCCCCAAAGCACCTTGACCTTTGTTGATGAGGACAAAGGCCTCTTCCCCACAACCCTGGCCGATGGTTGTGGGGGTTTGCGGCGGGGGCTTATCAGAATCTGGAAGCCCCCTTTAACAAGGGGACCCCCAGATCCTGCCCCCCCCTGTTTGAAATGGTAAGGGGCTACAAAAGTACCCCTACCATTTCACAAAGAAAGTGTAAAAAATAGTTAAAAAAGACACACACACACCGTTGCAAAAGTCCTTTATTAAAAATAAAAAAAAGATTCCAGCGGTGGTAATCCACTCTTGCTCTCCAGTGACGGATGATCATCTCTCCGGGGTCCAGCGATGGGTGATCTGATCCAGCAATGGGTGATCTCTCCCTCCAGCGCAGCTCATCTATCCTCTGTCTCCGGAGACACTGCAGGAATCCCGGCAGCCTGACACTTTTTATCTGAGGAGGGTGGGGCCACCCATCACCTGACCCCGCCACCCTCTGACACAAGGGGAAAGCCAGGCATGCCCAGTGACATACAGGTGACCCCGCCCCCCTCTGATGTAACAGGAAACCTGAGTTACATCAGAGGGGGGCGGGGTCACCCATACATCACTGGGAAACCTGGCTTTTCCCTTGCGTCAGAGGAGGGGGGGTCAGGTGACGGGTGGCCCCGCCCTCCTCAGATAAGAAGTGTCAGGCTGCCGGATATTGATTTTTAGGTGGAACTCCATGCTTTTTTTTTTTATCAATGACTTTCAATAACTGTTCTCTGTATTACGGGGAGCCAACAATTCAATATAGCCGCGAGTGATTTTAAATGACTTTTTTTCCTGCAGAAATGACACTTTGTGCAGGGACAGTTCTAAGCACGGGAAACATGCGCCCCTTCACAGGCATACTATACACACCCCCGGGTATGAAATTTAAAGCAATATTACACTTTGTTGATTCACATGAAGCATTATTAAAATCACTGCGCCTGGAAAAAACGGCCATTTTTAAAACTTTTTTTGCATTGATACATGTCCCCTGGGGCAGGACCCAGGTCCCCAAACACTTTTTATGACAATAACTTGCATATTAGCCTTTAAAATTTGCACTTTTGATTTTGAATGTTCAAGTCACATAGACTTTAATAGGGTTCTAAAGCTCACACGAAGTTTAGGTCTGTTCGCAGGTTCTGCTGCGAACCGAACCAGGGGGTGTATAGTATCTGTGAGGGGTTGCAGTGTCGTTGTAATGGATGCAATGGAGGTGATTATAGAGTTAATTGATAAAATGTCTATTTCATATGTTTTAATATCTTGCTTACCATCCTTAAACCTTCTTTGTGGTTTATCTATGCCTGCCTCATTAGGAAGCGAAATATCCGGCTATCTAGTATATACAGTGTAGTACCAGGAAATAAAAGCAGAAGTGACTTATACACTGACTCATGTTTGTCTCAGTGATTTGTACTACTTCCATGTCTGCACACATCAAAGACTAATTTGGCCCCACGTTGGGCGCCAATTGTTTTGGATCAGAACCGAACTGTCTGATAACATGGCCAAATTAGTCTTTCATGAGTACACACATGGAAGCAGTACAAATCACTGAGACAGACACGAGTCAGTGTATAAGTCACTTCTGCTTTTATTTCCTGGTACTACAATTTATATACTAGATTTCTTGATAGTCTTTAACCCAAATCAAACATGGGAAGAGGTCCGATGTGGGGTGTACCCAAACCCACTTGAGCCACCTGCACCTCCGCCCACACCAGAACCTACCCAAATATATCCAGTGAACGATCAATCCACTGGGTCATATTACAAACCACCCCAACCTATCACTCCATTAATGACAGGTATTGATGACACTCATGAAACTATCGATGAAGACACTGAAGGCAAGGGAGTCCAGGTGGAGACCCAAACCCAAAGTCCTAGACCACTAGACCAAAGACTGGGAGACCAAGCTCAAGCTAATCCCCTCCCTAATCCTAATAATCCCCCTCACAAGTCCCGACCAAAGTCACTTTCTCCCATTTGGTCTCACCAACACTGGGAACACGTCTGGGTGTGGACGGTGTGCAATCCCGATAGTGGCATTCAAAGGCACACCCCACATGGGACCCCTTCCCATGTTCGATTCGGGTTCAAAACACAGTGAACCCGACAACTGGTGACTAGACGACTCAACTTGGTCGCTGACTGACGGCACACAACATCCCTCATGACTTGACACGATAGCTCAACAGTTGTCAAAAATTCCTACTCGAAAAGAACTTAAGAGACCGCCAGTCTTACAAACACACAATGCAGACTGGGGGGAGAGACAGGGGACACAGGGAAATGGACTATACCACCAGGAGCCCCCCAAGTATATGTATATTTCAACCCATCCCAAGCGGCAACCCTTGTTGCCAGCTTACCGGATCCAGCGAAACACCCCATGCCGTTCTACAGAAAGGTCAGCCAAATCCAAAAAAAGATTCTTCTACATGGTGGGATTTGGCGAGCCTGTGCCAAATAAGGGCTGGGGATGCTTACTGGCCAGCAATGCAAAGATGTTTTGATGAAAATAGTCTGGATGATATCAGTTATGCCTCAGGATGTGAGTTCATAAATCAACTAAAAGCTTGGGCTCAAAATCTCTTGGCAGACCAAGTCATGAGTATACAAGAGATTACACAAGATAAAAGCGAATCTGTTGAAAAATATCATAGTAGGATAACACAAGTGTTTACTGATTTGGGTTTTAGTGTGTTAACCAAGGCACATAAACACATGTTGGCTGCTGCATCTGTTTCAGGTCTTAACTGGTTGCCGACCGCCGGCCGTCAAATGACGGCCAGGCGGCGCACCTATTGTTTAAACAGGGAATGCGCGCGATCGTGCGTGCGCATCCCTGTTTCTTCGGTGGCGGCGTGTCACGGAGACACCGCTCGCCACCGAAGGGGGTGAACAGCCATTCGTTATGGCTGTTTACCACGTGATCGGCCGTGATGAAGTCACAGCCGATCACAGATGGTCACACCCCGAACGTGCACGGCGCATGCGCGCGATCGCGAGCGCGCTGCGTGTGCACGTCGGTGGCGGCGTGTTCCCCGGGAACACTGCTCGTCACCGACGCTGGTAAACAGCCATTGGCCGGCTGTTTACCCACGTGATCGGCTGTGATCCTTTCACAGCCGATCACTAAAATGTAAACAAACCGCGGTAACGGGATGTTACCGGGTTCTCCTCCTCACACACCGATCGTGTGTGAGGAGGAGATTGCGGTAACATCTCGTTACCACATACAGTGTACACCAATCACACTGATTGCCCCCCCCAATAAAGAGGACCTGTCACCACCCCTCATAGTACCTGTCAATCACAGTCCATCAGAGTACCTGTCACAGTCCATCAGAGTATTTGAGTACCTGTCCCAGCCCATCTGAGTACCCGAGTACCTGTCCCAGCCCATCTGAGTACCCGAGTACCTGTCCCAGCCCATCAGAGTACCCGAGTACCTGTCCCAGCCCATCAGAGTACCCGAGTACCTGTCCCAGCCCATCAGAGTACCCGAGTACCTGTCCCAGCCCATCGGAGTACCTGAGTACCTGTCCCGGCCCATCTGAGTACCCGAGTACCTGTCCCGGCCCATCTGAGTACCCGAGTACCTGTCCCGGCCCATCTGAGTACCCGAGTACCTGTCCCGGCCCATCTGAGTACCTGAGTACCTGTCCTGGCCCATCTGAGTACCCGAGTACCGGTCCCAGCCCATCTGAGTACCCGAGTACCTGTCCCGGCCCATCTGAGTACCCGAGTACCTGTCACGGCAGATCAGAGTACCCGAGTACCTGTCGCGGGACATCAGGATACCCGAGTACCAGTCACGGCACATCAGGGTACCCGAGTACCTGTCACGGCACATCAGGGTACCCGAGTACCTGTCACGGCACATCAGGGTACCCGAGTACCTGTCACAGCCCATCTGAGTACCCGAGTACCTGTCACAGTCCATCTGAGTACCCGAGTACCTGTCACAGTCCATATGAGTACCTGTCACCGCCCTTCAGAGTACCCAAATACCAGTCACCAAACCATCAGAGTACCTGTCACCAGGCCATCAGAGTACCTGAGTACTTGTCACCAGGCCATCAGAGTACCTGAGTACTTGTCACCAGGCCATCAGAGTACCCAAGTACCTGTCACCGTCCATCAGAGTACCCGAGTACCTGTCACAGTCCATTAAAGTACCCGAGTACCTGTCACAATCCATTAGAGTACCGAGTACCTGTCACAGTCCATTAGAGTACCGAGTACCTGTCACAGTCCATTAGAGTACCGAGTACCTGTCACAGTCCATCAGGGTACCCGAGTACCTGTCACAGTCCATCAGGGTACCCGAGTTCCTGTCACAGTCCATCAGGGTACCCGAGTACCTGTCACAGTCCATCTGAGTACCCGAGTACCTGTCACAGTTCATCTGAGTACCCGAGTACCTGTCAAAGTCCATATGAGTACCTGTCACCGCCCTTCAGAGTACCCAAATACCAGTCACCAAACCATCAGAGTACCTGTCACCAGGCCATCAGAGTACCTGAGTACTTGTCACCGGGCCATCAGAGTACCCGAGTACCTGTCACCGTCCATCAGAGTACCCGAGTACCTGTCACAGTCCATTAGAGTACCCGAGTACCTGTCACAATCCATTAGAGTACCGAGTACCTGTCACAGTCCATTAGAGTACCGAGTACCTGTCACAGTCCATTAGAGTACCGAGTACCTGTCACAGTCCATCAGGGTACCCGAGTACCTGTCACAGTCCATCAGGGTACCCGAGTACCTGTCACAGTCCATCAGGGTACCCGAGTACTTGTCACAGTCCATCTGAGTACCCGAGTACCTGTCACAGTTCATCTGAGTACCCGAGTACCTGTCAAAGTCCATATGAGTACCTGTCACCGCCCTTCAGAGTACCCAAATACCAGTCACCAAACCATCAGAGTACCTGTCACCAGGCCATCAGAGTACCTGAGTACTTGTCACCAGGCCATCAGAGTACCCGAGTACCTGTCACCAGGCCATCAGAGTACCCGAGTACCTGTCACCAGGCCATCAGAGTACCCGAGTACCTGTCACCAGGCCATCAGAGTACCCGAGTACCTGTCACCAGGCCATCAGAGTACCCGAGTACCTATTTGCAGCCCATGTCTCATAGAATATACGTTGGGGTGTTTGCTTTCCAAAATGGGGTCATTTTGTGGGTAATTTCACTGTCCTGGTGGTCCAGGACCTTCAAAAGTGTGATGGGTAGGAATGAAATGAGATGTGTCATTTATGCTCCTAGAACGTCTGAAGGTACTACATCAATGTTAGTGCTCTGTATGTGGCCAGGCTGTGTAAAAGTCTCACACATGTGGTATCGCCATACTCGGGAAGAGTAGCAGAATGTATTTTGGGGTGTAATTTTTGCTATATACATGCTATGTGTTAGAAATATCTTATAAATTGACAATTTTGTGTAAAAAAAAAATGTGTTTTAATTTTTTTCCACATATTCCAAAAACTTCTGGAAAAAAATTAACCATTCAAAAGACTCATTATGCCTCACAGATTATACGTTGGGGTGTCTGCTTTCCAAAATGGGGTCATTTTATGGGAAATTCCATTGTCCTGGTACTCCAGGGACTTCAAAAGTGTAATAGGTGGTTGAGAAATGAGATGCGTCATTTTTGCTCGTAGAACGTCTGAAGGTACTACATCAATGTTGGTGCTCTGTATGTGGCCAGGCTGTGTAAAAGTCTCACACATGTGGTATCGCCGTACTTGGGATAAGTAGCAGAATGTATTTTGGGGTGTAATTTGTTGTATGCATATGCTGTGTGTGAGAAATAACCTGATAATATGACAATTTAGTAAAAAAAAAAAAAAAAAAATCTTCATTTTGCAAAGAATTGTGGGAAAAAATGACAACTTAAAAAAACTCACCATGCTACTTACTTAATACCTTGGAATGTCTACTTTGTAAAAATGGGTAATTTGGGAGGTATTTGTACTTTCCTGACTTGTTAGTGTCTCAAGAAATGAGATACACCTGATGTACTGAAGGCCTCATCAGAAGTGATCAATTTTCAGTGATTGGCACCATAGTTTGTAGACTCTATAACTTTCACAAAGACCAAATAATATATACTAATGTGGGTTATTTTTACCAAAGATATGTAGCAGTATAAATTTTAGCCAAAATTTATGAAGAAAAATTTATGATTAGCAAAAATTTATGACAGAAACCAAGAAAAATGCATTTTTTTCACAAAATTTACGTTTTATTTTATTTATAGCACAAAAAATAAAAAACCCACTAGTGATTAAATACCACTAAAAGAAAGCTCTATTTGTGTGGAAAAAAGGACGCAAGTTTTATATGGATACAGTGTTGGATGACTGAGTAATTGTCATTCAAACTGTGAGAGCGCTGAAAGCTGAAAATTGGTCTGGTCAGGAAGGGGGTGTAACTGCACTGTATTGAGGTGGTTAAAGAACCAATCCCAAAGGGTCTTATCATATCACGCCCAGAATATAGAGTAATGGATTTTGATAAAAATTATAAAGAAAAAAAAGAAACTGCGCTATGGAAAAATTGCACCAAGGTGTAAAATTATCTAAGAAGATAGGTCTCCTATGGATATCTATGGGAAGCTGCAACTCTGCTGTGTAACATAATCTACAGTAAACGTAAACGAAAATATAAAGAATTGTGCTTGTGACGGAACTGATCCCACACTCCAATTGAGTGTATCCGTCAGTATACCGCTTCCTAAGTCCTGGAACACAAGTCCAATGGATCTGGCTAGAGGAACCCCCAAGCACTAGATGAAACCAGTCTTGGAGGACATCAGGAATGACCTTTATTTTAGATCTCACACAAAATATATATACAGCGGGGTGACTAAAACCTAACCTAATTAGCATGAGCTAATTATCTAATCAACACTCAGACTAGTTTGACTGAAGGGATAAGACTTTTCGGCTCCTTGCTCACAATTCAATAAACATTACTATAAACATAAACACAGGGTTAATTAGCACAAACAACTATGTGTGAATACTCAATACTCAGACTAGACTCATTTACACAACATTATACAAGACAGCCAGGATGGCTGGAGGTGATGATATTAGCATCTAAGAGTTTGTGTCCCAATAGTGTGATTTAGTCTATTGCTAACATGGCATTTACATATCCAGAGTCTGTGTGTCTTGGGGGGGGGGCACGGACCTGAATCCAAGTAACACCACCTCAGGGGTCCCCAGGCATACAGCTCACAAAGAGCACCGTTCCCCCAAATGCGAGGGCCCATAATCACAAGGCAAGAGGTTCACATTCTGTCCCCTCCAAGAGCCTCGGCCCCAGCTAGGTCTGTCACAGTGCTAAACCCATGTCACAAAATAATTAAATCGTGAAAAATTCCCCAATAATTGTGTCATCAATAGAGGAATACAACAAAATACAAAGGTGATAAACACAAACTTATACATATATGTAATAAAACACACAAATGTCCAGTAAACTGATAAGATGTCATAAAACCTCATGGTCTCCTGAACAACTACTATTATACTGAACAGCAGCGCTAATTAAAACAATCAATACTCTCATTTGTGAGTAGATACTCACTGACTCTCAATTACAAGATGCAAATAATGTGCAAATGTACTGCATGGACCAATTAAAAAAATAGATCAATCACAACACATCGGTATAACTGTGTGTGCAAATAGTCCAAGAAAGAGTTCTACGGCGTAGGCTCTTTATGCTGGAGATTCTTCACCACCACCGTATTTTCCACACCACCTTCACACGTGAGTTCCACACATAGGAGGCTTGTGATAAGTGAAGACCCCCTTTTGGTAATTTTCTCACCGAAATGTACCGGTGAAATCAGCATATCATACACACGTTGAACTAATCGGCACTAGTTTTTGGCTATTTGTCTTCTCCCGCTTAATCTTGTTGTCACAACAGCTTCAGTACTCCCCAATGTTTGTTATACGGGAAAAAATGGAACCATATATACAATGGAACCATCATCTGATGTCTTTTAAAGACGAAATGCGTCAATGTAACAGTGTATGACATGAGATTTGGTGAACTACAGTGGAAAAGACCAGAGGTGTACAATTTGTGTGGATTACGCAGATTCCAGGGGACGGGTGAGCAATGTAGTGAGCCGCAGAGAACCTGATGATCCTACTGTGTCTTTGATTTTATGCCTACTGAAGAATTGCGTTTGTGAGTTTATATTTTGCTGTTTTATTGCAATAAAATTAATTGATGTTTGAGGGAATTACACTATATATGGTTCAGGAGCAACACTATGGAACAACACTATGTAGTTGTTCAGGAGACCGTGAGGTTTTATGACATCTTATCAGTTTACTGTTATGTCTGTAAGCTCAACCCACCTTACTGTGAAACCGAAACCCAACAATTGAAAAAAGGCCTGCACTTGTTTCTACCTGCAAGAGATAACAGCAACGTTTCAGAAACAAGAATTTCCCTACATAGCCATGAACAGCTGCTTTTCCCTATATAGACATAATCTAACTAAAGCTTATATCTTGTCATATTTCGTCAAAATCCGTTTGTCGATATTGCGAAATATCCGGCTATCTAGTATATAAATTGTAGTACCAGGAAATAAAAGCAGAAGTGACTGATACACTGACTCGTGTCTGTCTCAGTGATTTGTACTGCTGCCATGTGTGCATACATCAAAGACTAATTTGGCCAGGGGGCAGATATTAATTCATCAGACGGTTCGATTCTAATCCAAAACATCATGGCACCAGCACCAGTGCCTAAAGCCCAATTTATAGGCCCCTGTTTAATAGAGGCGTGTAATTAAAATTTTTGATGTAATACTTTGCAGCAGAGCTCATTCTTGCACTCCAGCTAGAGTATCTATGAGGGGTTGCAGTGTCGTGGCACCAGCACCAGTGCCTAAGGCCCAATTTTTAGGCCTTGTTTAACAGGGGCATGTAATTACAATTTGTGATGCAATCCTTTGCAGCAGAGCTCATTTCTGCCATCCAACTAGAGTATCTGTGAGGGGTTGCAGTGTTGTGGCACCAGCACCAGTGCCTAAAGCCCAATTTTTCAGCCCCTGTTAAACAGGGGCATGTAATTACAATTTTTGATGCAATAGTTTGCAGCAGGGCTCACTCCTGCGCTCCAACTAGAGTATCTGTAAGGGGTTGCAGTGTTGTGGCACCAGCACCAGTGCCTAAGGCCCAATTTTTCAGCCCCTGTTTAACAGGGGAGTGTAATTACAATTTTTGATGCAATAGTTTGCAGCAGGGCTCATTCCTGCTCTCCAACTAGAGTTTGTGAGGTGTTGCAGTTTTGTGACACCAGTGCCTAAGGCCCAATTTTTCTGCCCCTGTTCAAAAAGTGTATGTAATTACAATTCTTGATAAAATATTTCACAGCAGGGCCCGTTCCAGTGCCCACCAAGAGTAACTGTGAGGACTTACAGTGTTATGGCACCAGCACCACCACCACCAAAGGCCCACTTTTTCTACCACTGTTCAACAATGGCATGTAATCACAATTCTTGATGTAATAGTTCACAGCAGGGCATTCCTTTTTTAAATTTGGGTATGGGGTTCCCCTTAATATCTGTACAAGACCCAAAGGGGCTATCCATGCCATTTTTCTCAATGATTTTCATCCATATTGCTGGAACCAGACATTACATTAAAACCGCAAGCAGTTTTAAATTACTTTTTTTCTGTTAGAAATGTAATTTTGTGCAGGGACTTTTCTAAACACGGGAAACACGTGCCACTTCACAGGCATACTATGGACACTTTTTTTCCACTTTAAGCGTCATTAAAACCAGTGCTCCTGAAAAAACTGCAGTTTTTAAAACTTTTTTTTGCATTGATTAGTCTTTTAAAATGAGTATTTTTCATTTCGAACGTTCGCGTCCCACAGACTTTAATGGGGTTCTAAAGTTCATGCAAATTTTCGGTTCGTTCGCAGGTTCAGTGGAATCTTGGATTACAAGCATAATCCGCTCCAGGAGAATGCGTGAAATCCAAAACACTCGCATATCAAAGCAGGTTTTCTCTTAGAAGTCAATGGAAACAAAGATAATCCATTCCACATTGACTTTTATTGTATGCAGTACCACATTTGGCCAGATGTGGGGGGGGGGCACCGGTGAGACTCGGAAATACTCTGAGACCACTCGGAGCCGTTCAGATTCACTCGGAAATCCTCGGAGGGGTTCGGAAACACTCAGGAAAGGAGTATTTGCAAGTGTTTTCGAGCATATCCGAGTGTTTCCGAGTGCATCCGAACGGCTCCGAGTGTCATCGGCTCCACCGCACCTCTGGCCAAATGCGGTACTGCACATCGCAGAGGCTTGAATCCTGCTTGTTTTGCGAGACAACACTCACAAACCTAGTCAGGATTTTCTTAAAGCAATAGCTCGTATTGCGAAACACTCAATAACCGCGTTACACGCAATCTGAGGTAGTATTGTATATATATTTTTTTTAGTACAAGCACTTTTTTGGGGATTTTGTCATACAAAAATGTTTATGCCGTCTATATCCATCTATCCAACCTTTTTTTCTATTTTGATCAGTGTTCATTTTGTTGTGCTTTTTAAGGAATTTTCCCGCACAATATTTCCTAATTAATTTTTAACGAAGATATTTTTAAGATACCGAATCAGTCTATATGACACAGTCTATATATGTGAAACGTATTCACGGAGACAAGTGATCATACAAAATAGCTACATTTATTGGTTGACAGAAAACAAATAATTACATGAAATATTAAAATACAGATTGCATTACTTTATCATTTTGACAATTACTGGAAACACCCTCCAACTGGGCGTAGTAGTACCTTGGACATAATTATCACCATTATCATTTCTCGGTAGAATCAATAACCTTTTGATATTTGACAATTAAACAGAATGTCTGTATTTCACACATCCAACCGTTACTATACTGCAGGTAAGTAAGTGGTTAACAATGTGAAATAAATTAGACATTTGTTTGTCAATAAAATTGGCATCTATGCAAAAAGAAATGTATGAAAAATTTAATTTAGAGAAAAATCTAAAAGGCGGTTATTGATTCGGGAGAAGTATTTCAATAATAGAATATTCAAAAACATCAATATTTAAGAGAACATAAAATAGATGATAAACATATATTTACCCATTTCCAATATGGCTATTAGTGTGGAGTATTAGTTACCAGGAATTTTAAGATGGCTGCCGTGGCTTCAACATTCCAAGGAGCAGGGATCTTCATGAATGTAAAATGTGTATTCATGCATGTCTTCCAGTGTCCCTTCTCAGGGGGGTCCCTAAGCTTCCCCCTGACTCTCTCCCCCCAGCTCTCCTCCGAGCTTTCTTCTTTTTTTCTTCCTCCCTCTTCTAGTTTCTTAAATATCCTTTTAAACAAAAGGATCATAAAATTATACTAAGTTCTGCCCAGAGGGTATGTGTTCCCTCCTCATTGGCCGACAGACTTAATGGTTAGCTTTCCCGGGAGTCTCGTGATTTTAAGGTAATAGCACCTTCCACCACCAGGTGTCTTCACCTGTGTTTGGTGTTTTATTTCTTTAAGTTAATATTTTCTATTTCTGTAATGTGCGCTCGTTATTTATATATGTTCTAACGAATATATTTTGAGTGTTCACGAATTATGGCATAATATAAAATACTCCTTAACATAAAGTTCAATAATCACTTGCATAAATTGTTGATATATATGTATATCAATGTATATCTGTTAATCTTTAGTCCGTTTAGAAAGGACACAGGTTAGATATATCACAAACAATATCACATACAATTATTATCTATATGGATCCATGTATAATTTGGGTATCCAATCAATATTTGTTTATCTAAACATAGGTTAAATTCTTATACAATTCTAATCATGATTATATGTTTTTTATAATACTAATTTGTTGCTAAAACACTTCTACTTATGATCACACTTTCATATATAATCTCTTTATGACAAAGTTCTTTAGATCATTAGATACTAAATTTATAATCTCAGTTGTGACCTATGTATAAATTGAATGGCTTAGAAAAATATAGATGATACTGGTAGATGAATCTTACAGCATGTTTTGGGATGAACTCTGAGCTTCCAATAAATGATTAAATGGGTTAGCTGTGCCCTTCAATATGTTTTTGGATGAGGCGTCAGCTATTTGCACGGTTGTATATTGTCCAAATAGTCTTTTACTTACATACAATGGGGTTCTCTAGTTAAGGGTTATTTCCATGTGATAAATACTTATGCAAGTTTGGCCTTCTCACTCTAACCAACAAAATAAGTAAACAGCTTTTTATTTGGTGACAGAAGATACCATTGTTTCAGCGAGTTTCTGTCCCAATGCATGCTTGTAAAAGTTTTCAATAGTTAATGTAGTGATCATGTATTTTGTGTTCTTCAAGAGGGTAATAGTTCAATGATAGCAACATTGTAGATCATCTGTTCCTAAGGCCTAAACAATCTCACCTCTTTGACAGTAAATATGAATGTATTATTATTATTTTTTTCTTAATGAATTCACAACAAAGCCCCCCTTGTGAAGTGTTCAAATGCCGGAAGTCGTTTGAAAGACTTCACCAATGCAACAGTTTGAAGAAATATGGCTTCGCTCGGGCCTTGTAAGTTGAGTTGTGACGATGGATCCGGATTATGGATATATATAATTAAGAGGTATAGACACTTGCAGATGAGTGTAACTCTTTGAAAAACAAAATGGGTTTGTGATCGATGTGTGCATCTCAGGACCGTCATCCGTTGATTGGCAGGAAATGGACCATTTCGGGCACCTTTAGTCCTGGCCGTCCTGGTGGGTTCCGTCCATGTAGACTGGCCATCAGTGGTGTCCTTGGATCCCCCATACGGTTCATTCTCTGGATGTTCACACATGTTGGACTCTCGGTTCGGTTGACCGGCTCATGGACATCTTAGTCCTGTAAAGGAAAATGGATTCCATGAGAAAAGATATATAAGTTTTTTTTAACATGATCTGTGTTTGAGATCTCAGTGTCAAGCTGGTATCCTGGGCTTTCTCCGAGCCCTCCTCTTTCCCATTATGTTATCAGTCCTTTAACTAAACACTCTGGAAATCAAGATAATGTATGACACATTTGCTATGGGAGACCAAGCTCCAGGGCTCATGATCATGAGGCCACTTATTAATATCTGTGGATACCAGACAATTCTGACTGACTTATGTTCTTCAGAACCATTTTTTTTTTAGCTTAATTGTAGCGATTCTGGAATAATAACAATTAACAACATTTCAGTTTGACATGTGACACTTACTGTCAGTAACAACATATTTGACATCATAGTCAACCTTCTACTTGGGAGGAATAAAACAGATAAAATCTTCCCCCTTTGGGGTGTCAATACAACTCATTTGAGGCAATCAAACTACCTTATACGGGTGACTCCTCATCTTTTACCAAAATATCAAACCACTTAGGCCTCCTGATATTTATGTCTTTAGGATTCGGTCTTCCTCTGGAATTACCGTCTTCGGGACTTCTTGAAATTGGGCTGTTTGGAGCGACCTGTTTATGTCAGAGGAATGAAGTGACCACTGAAAAATAGGAGAATAGTTAATATCTAACAACCACAATCCCTCGGTAGGGATTTCAGGATCCTCATTACTGTAACCTGGGGAAAAACATGGTGTTAGAACCTCTGCTTCCTATATCTTTATTCAGTGCATTCCTCTGATTTATTTTAACATAGGCGCTTAAAAGGCTCTGTGGCCCTTGGGCTGGCCACAGGATTTGCCCCTTGAAGAAGTGTTCTTCACGTTCCGTATAGCAATGAAATCATGTAACATATCCATAATTTTGTCTATTTTGGTTTCCGTATTGCTTACAGGCTGATCAGAATTGGTTCGTGGGACCCGGTTTCTGTACTTTCTGGGGATTACTGGCTCAGTTTTATCAGACATATCCACATCAGAAACATTGTCTTGATTCTGGGATAGTTGTCTGGGCCTTAGTTGTTCCCTATTGTTCTGGGGATTTTGGGGGTGTCTTACCCTGTAATTTCTCCCTATTTACCCGTGTAGGCCCCCGAAGTCCATTACACCGGTAAAGGTGAGGGTGTCTACCCTTAGTTTTAAATCTGACCCGTTGGAGATATACCCTATAGTTTCTCCTAAACCTCGGGTCTGGATCCTTTGGATGAGACTCCTGAGGTGGTCTTTTAACTCCCCCTCTAAAGGGTGGTCTCTGCTCCCCCCTTCTGATGGGTGGGGACATTGGTTTCCCGCTGGGGAAACTCGGTAGCATCTTTCCTCTGACTATATCAGCGTATCTCTTTTTCTTGGTTTTGGACTGTAATGATTGAGGAGATACATAAAATTCATCCACAAATTTCATTATAGGGCTTTCAGGCCTTCCATTGTTTTCACCAGTTTGTTGGATAGAGTACAAATTGTTACTCTCTTTTACCAAAGACTCCAGTGAACACCCCCCTTTGTAGTCTTTCGCCAAATTCACTTTTATGTGGGTAGGCGGGGCCTCGAAGAACATGGGTTCAAACTCAAGTTCATTATAACTTGGCTCCTTTTCTGCTAAGTGGACAGCACCCTTGAACACAGCCATAACTTCGGTGGGGCTTTGATCACTGGTGCGTGTGATATTGTGTATATCCACTCTAGCTGCGTTAAGATTTTTATGTGGGACAAATCCTAGATGACAGATGTTTTTAATTGTTTGCCAGGCAGTACCCCACAGACTTATTACAGCTTCGCAGAATGGACGTAGTTTGGGTTCAAATACCCACGGTAAGAAATTAATCCTAGATTGGTCATCATTTAGGCCTAAAACTGATAAAGCATTTTCATATTTTTCAATGTGGTCAATAATGTGCATGGATCCCTCTTCCTTAAACACCGGGACAGCATCTTTTAAAAATTTTATTATTTCTGAGGCGTCCTGTTTAGGGGTGCCTGTATTTTTCTCTGATCCCAAAGAAAACTGATTAGGCATACCTTCATGTGGTGGTTCAATTTTTACCCCCCTTTGCTCTACAGATGGCTTGGGGTAGAATATAGTTTCTTTTTCTAATTCTTTTTCATTATGTAACTCCCAAATTTTAGGTTGAGAGTCAGATTTTGGAGTATTGTCAGACTCTATACTTTCAGGGTTAAGCATCTGAGCATTATCCTGAGGCATAAACTCCCCTTGTTCTTTTAATTCTTCTGGTTGCTTAATTAGGGATTCCTGTCCTGACCTAAGCTGATTTGTTTCTTCTTTTAAATTTCCACTGCATATTACTCGGCAACTTTCGTCAGGAGACTCGTTTTCCTGCAGAAAATTTTCCTTCTCCTCTCTTGTATTGTTTATTATTTCTTTATTTAATTGATAACATTTGTACAGCATTATTATTGTATTATTGTGCATCTGTTCTGCTTTAATTAGGGTTTCCTGTAAGAACCTCTCCTTCTCTCTTGATTGTTTATACTTTTTATTTAATTGGTGATATTCGTCCAGCATTATTACATCATTTTGTAACTGTTCTGTTTCATATTTCACCATTGTCACTATAGACTCATCAAAATAATCTGCCTCGTCTTTAATCTCCTTTAGCTTTTTTGTGAGCTCACATTCCCCCTCTATTAACTGGGACTGGGATTCTAAGATATCACTCTCTGGTTGGGTATATTGACGTTTAAACTCACTATAAAGATACATCAGGTTAGTGCTTAATTCAAAATGCATGTGATCAGGCCTTTCTATTTCCTTTGTCTCAGATGAGCTGTCTGTGAGTTCAACGCTTTGACCTTCCACGTTCCATACGTCTTTTATTGATTGACGGGTGTGGTTTATAAGGTCTTCAATGAGTGCTTCTAGACCATTCTCATTAGACAAACTTTTTTCGGCATGATTTATCATGTTACTTTTTGACATTATATCAAACATTTCCTGTTCTTGTATCCATTTTGTCTGAGTACTCATATTACCACTAAGGGCTGACTCTTGATAATCCCTATCAACATAAAATTCACTTTGACCAGACATTTTTCTTTTGGCAAAATATTCTTTTTTTTAAAGTTAATAATTAATAATTTCATGCAAAATATTATTTCTGTCACCACCGTAACTATGACTGATCCTATACAAAATATCAACGTTATCTCAGCAGTGCCTCCATTTATATATGTTGTGCTTTTTAAGGAATTTTCCCGCACAATATTTCCTAATTAATTTTTAACGAAGATATTTTTAAGATACCGAATCAGTCTATATGACACAGTCTATATATGTGAAACGTATTCACGGAGACGAGTGATCATACAAAATAGCTACATTTATTGGTTGACAGAAAACAAATAATTACATGAAATATTAAAATACAGATTGCATTACTTTATCATTTTGACAATTACTGGAAACACCCTCCAACTGGGCGTAGTAGTACCTTGGACATAATTATCACCATTATCATTTCTCGGTAGAATCAATAACCTTTTGATATTTGACAATTAAACAGAATGTCTGTATTTCACACATCCAACCGTTACTATACTGCAGGTAAGTAAGTGGTTAACAATGTGAAATAAATTAGACATTTGTTTGTCAATAAAATTGGCATCTATGCAAAAAGAAATGTATGAAAAATTTAATTTAGAGAAAAATCTAAAAGGCGGTTATTGATTCGGGAGAAGTATTTCAATAATAGAATATTCAAAAACATCAATATTTAAGAGAACATAAAATAGATGATAAACATATATTTACCCATTTCCAATATGGCTATTAGTGTGGAGTATTAGTTACCAGGAATTTTAAGATGGCTGCCGTGGCTTCAACATTCCAAGGAGCAGGGATCTTCATGAATGTAAAATGTGTATTCATGCATGTCTTCCAGTGTCCCTTCTCAGGGGGGTCCCTAAGCTTCCCCCTGACTCTCTCCCCCCAGCTCTCCTCCGAGCTTTCTTCTTTTTTTCTTCCTCCCTCTTCTAGTTTCTTAAATATCCTTTTAAACAAAAGGATCATAAAATTATACTAAGTTCTGCCCAGAGGGTATGTGTTCCCTCCTAATTGGCCGACAGACTTAATGGTTAGCTTTCCCGGGAGTCTCGTGATTTTAAGGTAATAGCACCTTCCACCACCAGGTGTCTTCACCTGTGTTTGGTGTTTTATTTCTTTAAGTTAATATTTTCTATTTCTGTAATGTGCGCTCGTTATTTATATATGTTCTAACGAATATATTTTGAGTGTTCACGAATTATGGCATAATATAAAATACTCCTTAACATAAAGTTCAATAATCACTTGCATAAATTGTTGATATATATGTATATCAATGTATATCTGTTAATCTTTAGTCCGTTTAGAAAGGACACAGGTTAGATATATCACAAACAATATCACATACAATTATTATCTATATGGATCCATGTATAATTTGGGTATCCAATCAATATTTGTTTATCTAAACATAGGTTAAATTCTTATACAATTCTAATCATGATTATATGTTTTTTATAATACTAATTTGTTGCTAAAACACTTCTACTTATGATCACACTTTCATATATAATCTCTTTATGACAAAGTTCTTTAGATCATTAGATACTAAATTTATAATCTCAGTTGTGACCTATGTATAAATTGAATGGCTTAGAAAAATATAGATGATACTGGTAGATGAATCTTACAGCATGTTTTGGGATGAACTCTGAGCTTCCAATAAATGATTAAATGGGTTAGCTGTGCCCTTCAATATGTTTTTGGATGAGGCGTCAGCTATTTGCACGGTTGTATATTGTCCAAATAGTCTTTTACTTACATACAATGGGGTTCTCTAGTTAAGGGTTATTTCCATGTGATAAATACTTATGCAAGTTTGGCCTTCTCACTCTAACCAACAAAATAAGTAAACAGCTTTTTATTTGGTGACAGAAGATACCATTGTTTCAGCGAGTTTCTGTCCCAATGCATGCTTGTAAAAGTTTTCAATAGTTAATGTAGTGATCATGTATTTTGTGTTCTTCAAGAGGGTAATAGTTCAATGATAGCAACATTGTAGATCATCTGTTCCTAAGGCCTAAACAATCTCACCTCTTTGACAGTAAATATGAATGTATTATTATTATTTTTTTCTTAATGAATTCACAACAATTTAAAAAAATAAAGTTTTTCTGTGGATAAAAAGTACACCGTATATCTCCATAAGATGCACCTGACCAAAGGACGCACCTAGGTTTTAGAGGAGGAAAACAAGAATAAAAATATTCTGAACCAAATGGTTTACTAAAATATTTACTAGTGCCCATGAAATGCAGCCTGACCTGTGCCAAAATAATGCAGCCTTTCCAGTGCCATAATTGCAGCCACAAGTGCCATAAATGCAGCCTTACCAGTTCCATAAATGCAGCATTATCAGTGCCACAAATTCAGCCTTACCAGTTCCATAAATGCAGCCTTACCAGTGCCATAAATGCAGCCTTACCAGTGCCTTAAATGCAGCCTTTCTGGTGCCATAAATGCATCATGTTCAGTGCCATAAATGCAGCTTTATCAGACATCATCACATCCGCCTGACAGAAGGCAGAGGAGCCAGAGTGGCCGCCATGATTGTACTCCATTCGGCCGATCGGGCTGCTCTGTATTCTGTCTCAGCAACAGTGCAGCAACAGTGTCAGGCCCAGCTGGGAAATCGGCCGGTGGTCCTCCGCTCTCCTGCCTCTCTTCCGATACTAACATGGTGGCACGCAGAGACATTTTCCCCCATATTTTTGGGAAAAATAATGTGTCTTATTCAGCGAAAAATATGGTATTCTATTCCGTAATGTATTCTGTTTAAAATTCTAAAATTTGATTTTCTTGGAAAGTATTGAAAATGTATGTATTTTCAAGTGAAATAAATTCTTTTTTCTTAAATTTTGTGTTTTTCCTAATGTGACAAAAAAACAAATAGTATGAATAAAAATTAAAAAGTTTAAATATTAATGGTTAAAATATGATTAAGTCCCATGATTAAGCCCTGCTTTATATGAAACATGTCAGGGGTATGGCTTTGGGTGGGAGTGTGCAGTCACGAATAAACCTTGGCTGGAGTTAAAAGTCTCTTACATAGTTACATAGTAGGTGAGGTTGAAAAAAGACCAAAAAGAAGTCCATCAAGTCCAACCTATGTGTGTGATTATATGTCAGTATTACATTTTCTGTGTGCAGCCTGTTATTTGGAAGGTGAACTACAGTGGAAAAAAAGAAGACTCCATGGCCGTGGCACCCAGCTGGTTGTAGGGAATCAAGGAGGATACAGGCTGGCCTGTGAGCCGTTAAAGGGGGTTAGGTTCATCTTACAATGTACAGTGTAATCAGTATTTGTTAGCTGAATACCTAATGATTAATGTGTCTTTAAATGTGAGATCTCTGAGGTTGTGCTCCCAAGTCCACTCTTCTGCCATTGACATAAGCAAGGGGATTTGACTCCTTTTGGATTTTTAAAGGCCAATTCCAGGGTCAAAGTGAAAAGTAGAAATCAACTTGAAAGTAGAGAAGGAAAATCTCAATGCTGGAGTAGCATTGCTTGAACATGTCTATGTTCAATTATTCAGCGGTTTGGCCCAACAGGCGAAAGATGTTCAAAAACCTGAACAAAAATCCAACACAATTGAAGTTCATGATGGTAGAATTCAAGTGGACTGTTCAAAAGCCTGTGAGACTGCCACAGACCTTTACGGGGGGGGGGGGTTTACAGCTGTTCAGCTGTTGTTTTATTGGTGGCCATAATCAACAACAGCATATTTATGCAGCCCTGGCCAATCCAGTGTGCCCAGATGGTGGCTGGAAGTGTGTATAAATACTCTGAGACCTGGAATAGAGGAGTCTTGTCCATGAGGAGGAGATCACAGGCTGTTGTCAGAGAAATTATACTTTTTATGTCATCTATGGACACCGTTATTTGATATTAATATAGTTATATTTGATATAAGCTTAGTTATAACAAAATGCTTAGACTTGCATAATTAGGAAACTCATGATGTTTGCAAAAGGCTTAGGGAGTTTCTAGTCAGTATCCTGTATAATAATTGTGAATGTGAAAGACTGTAACGGATATTTCCACCTTTCCTTCCATTGTTCAGAATAAAATTGAAAATACATATGACTGTACACTTCTGTAACACAAGTTTTGTTTCCGAACACATGATTAACCATAGGTTCTACAGACCCTAGGAACTGATCCAGTATGCAAGGCATGCTGAGGGGCATGTCCAAACAAAAAAGAAAGTAAAGAAAGGGAAGGTGTTTATGATAGGTGAAGGTAATAATGTGTATGTACAACTAATTTATAAGATAATAATAGGGCCCTGGGCGCTACCTCAATAGGATTTTTCATGAGTTACACCCGTAGTATATGAGAGTATTCTGAAATTCTATTCTTCTGTGCTCGCCCCCTCGGGTCCCCACTCACCGAATCCTTGTACCCCCAGGGGGTTACGTGCGTGTAGTGTCTCAGTCTCCAGCCGTTTGTCAGCTAAATCCTTCACCTTCCTTGACTCTTTTATATTTCGGATGATTCCTCTTTAAAAAGGTTAAAGGCGGGCCAGTGGGTCCTCAGAAGGATGAAAAACAGTTCCACAGTGCAGTACGTTTGTCAGCAAAAAATTTTTTTATTATTAAAAAAACTTTTATACAGATCAATCCAGAAAAAATCTAAATCCAAAAATCCAAACAATTGACAGAAATAAAAAATAAAAAATAAATAAAAAATAAAATATGTAATATATTAAAAAATTTAAAAGGTTAATTAAATATAGTGACGAGCGAGCACCCCCCCTCCTGAGCAGTGCCAGGCCGCGTGCCCTCAACATAGGGGGATGCCTTGGGGAAGGGGGGGGCACGCGGCCCCCCCCACCCCAAAGCACCTTGTCCCCATGTTGATGAGGACAAGGGCCTCTTCCCGAAAACCCTGGCTGTTGGTTGTCGGGGTCTGCGGGCGGGGGGCTTATCGGAATCCGGGAGCCCCCTTTAATAACCCTATGTGAATAAGTATGGGGTACAATGTACCCCTACCCATTCACCTGTAAAAAAAAAAACACAACACACAAGGGTTAAAATAGTTTATTGCACAGCTCCGGGGGTCTTCTGTCCATCTTCGGGGGTCTTCTTGCCGGACTCCTCTGCTATCTTCTGCTCTTTTGCTAGCTCTTTCACTAGCGAAGGAGCCCGGCTTTCTTCTTCACCGCCGCCCTCTTCTTCCGACTTCGGGGGTCTTGTCCTCCTCTTCGGGGGTTTTGTCCCCCTCTTCGGTTCTTCTTGCCGGGCCACCACGCCTTCTTCTAGCTCTTTTACAAGCGGTGGCCCAGTCTTCTGTCGCCGCTGTCGCCGTCTTCTGTTCTTCTCTTCTTCTCTTCAGATGTTGTCTCGTCGCTTTCTCTGCTCACAATGACAGGGACGCGGCGCGCAGCAACTTATATAGGGACATCACCGGATGATGTCCCCGCCCATTATGATGTCACAGTCCCAGAGGATCTATGAACACCGTTATTTGATATTAATATAGTTATATTTGATATAAGCTTAGTTATAACAAAATGCTTAGACTTGCATAATTTGGAAACTCATGATGTTTGCAAAAGGCTTAGGGAGTTTCTAGTCAGTATCCTTTATAACAATTGTGAATGTGAAAGACTGTAACGGATATTTCCACCTTTCCTTCCATTGTTCAGAATAAAGTTGAAAATACATATGACTGGACACTTCTGTAACAGGAAAGGGGGGTGTTCGTGGCAGATAAAAGAAGAATACGCTGTAATGTTAAACCATAAATGACGAATGCCTACTTGAACATGTAATGCAACTCATTTCTCTTGCATATGCAAATAAAATATTATCTTGCCTCGAGGACTGTCTTAGACGGTAATTTATTTCCGTAACAGCTCTTTCCCCTCTTTGCAAGCTTTCTACATGTCTGCTGTTGAATGAGGTCCCAGCTAGGCTATCTGGGAGGGGGGGAGCTATACTACTGAAAGTTGCTGAAGCTGACTGGGGGACTTGTCATCTGGAGATCTAGACAGTTATCACTGGAAAAGTATCTGGAAAATATTAGAAGGAGGCAATCAAATGTCCATTGATATTAGTGAGCACAGGCTGATATGGGAGATTCTTAAGACTGCATGCTAGTGCCATCCCTCTTGTGCTAGAGCCAGTTTTGTCCAAAGGGGACATCATGTGGTGTTCTCAAAAGCTCAGGCTATTCACTGCAAGTACAGGGACTCTGCTCAGACTTTTTGCTCACAATATTGCTGCTGCTAAATCTTTTTGCAATAGAGTTAGTTCTACTTAAAGCAAATTCACTCCTAAGGTGTTCCTGAAAAACTGGGTCCAATATTTGCTGCAAGCAAGGATCCTTGTTCACCTTACGAAGAGAAAGTTACTGTAGTATCCCATAATTATCCTTAACCACTTGTCGCCCGCCCTAAATGCAATTGACGGTGGCAAAGTGGTTGCATAATCCTGATCGGATGTCATATGACGTGATCAGGATTATGAGCCGCTGCGCGCCCCCGGGGGCGCGCATCGCGGCGATCGTTGTTGCGGGGTGTCAGTCTGACAGCCGGCAACTACGATCTCGGTAAAGAGTCTCCGATGGAGACTCTTTACCACGTGATCAGCCGTGTCCAATCACGGCTGATCACAGTGTAAATAGGAAGAGCCGGTGATCGGCTTTTCCTCACTCGCGTCTGTCAGACGCGAGTAGAGGAGAGCCGATTGGCTGCTCCTCTGACAGGGGGGGTCTGTGCTGATCGATTATCAGCACAGCCCCCCGAGGATGCCCACACTGGACCACCAGGGATGCCACCAGACCACCAGGGATGCCCAGCAAAAGGTAATCCTCCCTAGACCACCAGGGATGCCAGTCAGTGCCACAATGGATGCCAATCAGTGCCCATAATGGATGCCAATCAGTGCCCACAATGGGCATCACTGATTGGCATGCATTATTTTTTGGCACTGATTGGCATCCATTAGTACAGTATAACAATACAATGCCGCCTATGAGTGCCCACCTGTGCCGCCTATCAGTGCCCACCTGTGCTGCCTATCAGTGCCCACCTGTGCCACCTATCAGTGCCCATCCGTGCCACCTATCAGTGCCCACACATGCCCATCTGTGCCGCCTATCCATGCCCATCTGTGCCACCTATCCATGCCCATCTGTGCCGCCCATCCATGCCAATCTGTGCCAGCTATCAGTGCCAATTTGTGCCACCTATCAGTGCCCATCCGTGTCGCCCATCAGTGCCACCTATCAGTGCCACATATCAGTGTCCATCAATGCCACCTCATCAGTGCCACTTCATTGGTGCCACATCATTGGTGTCCATCAGTGCCCATCAGTGTAGCCCCATCAGTGCCCACCAGTGAAGGAGAAAACTTACTTATTTACAAAGTTTTGAAACTGAAACAAAAAAAACATATTTAAAAAAAAAAATTCAGTTTTTTTTTTTATTTGTAGCGCAAAAAATAAAAACCGTAGAGGTGATCAAATACCACCAAAAGAAAGCTCTATTTGTGGCAAAAAAATTATAAAAATTTAATTTGGGTACCGTGTAGCATGACCGCACAATTGTCATTCAAAGTGCGACAGCGCTGAAAGCTCAAAATTGGTCTGGGCAGGAAGGTGTTTAAGTGCCCGATATTGAAGTGGTTAAGATGGCTACACATTATACAATGTTCTTGTTCTATTTTCTTTAGAATTGCCTTCAACTACTGTATGTAGTACAAGGGCCTGCCTGATTGCATAAAATCTGAAAGTGTTTAGGTTTGACCTTATATTATATGGTTTTGATAAATCTAAAGGAAAATTGTACAAGAACATTGTATAACGTGTAGCCAGCTTTAACCTATCCAAGTTCAAGCTCTGTAATAAAACATCAGAAAACAAACCCCAGACTATAAAATTAACCAATTCAGCCCAGGAAGGTTTTACCCCCTTAAAATGACCAGCCATTTTAGTAATATGGCACTGCGTTATTTTAACTGACAATTGTGCGGTTGTGCCAAGTTGTGCCCAAACAAAATTGATGTTTTGTTTTCCCCACAAATAGAGCTTTCTTTTAGTGGTATTTGATCACCTCTAGGGTTTTTATTTTTTTGCGCTATAAACAAAAAAGGATGACAATTTGGAAAAGAACAATATTGTTTTACTTTCTGCTATAAAACATACCCAATAAAAATATGTAAAAGATCAAATTTCTTCATCAATTTAGGCCAATATGTATTCTGCTACATATTTTTGGTAAAAAAAAACCCCAATAGGCATGTATTGATTGTTATAGCAGGAAACAAATAAATCAAGTACGGCGCTGTCACATCCTATCCAGTTCCTCCAGAATACCTCTGCACAATATATATTGCTTGTTACATCCACTCTGGGTGTTGCTGCTCTTATTAAAGTCCACTGGGTGGCAGACAAACCTAAAAAGCACAGAGAAACAGAGCGCACACCAGCCCTAGTGCATTAAAGTTTATTTAACTCAGTAAAAGGTTAAAAAAGCCAGGTATGTCACTCACAAACATCCGTTGAGTAGTAGCATTGGTATTTACAGCCTCCACTGTTGCCTCCTTCCCCGATTTTAGGCTCCCTGCAGTAGCTAGCAATACGGATGGTTAAGTACTCGGTTCGCTTGCTGGCTGCAGGTACACTCTCTCTCCACGCCTCACACGCACGGACCTGCCGGCTCTGGATGACGTCACTCGCAACGGGGGGCGGATCTCTCAACGTGTGTACTGACTCTGACGCTGGCTATAACTATTGATTGTTATAGCATCTATAAAATATGGGATTTTTTATGGCATCTTTGTTTTTACTAGTAAAGTAAATCAGTGATTTTTATTGGGACTGCGACATTGCGTTGGACAAATCTGACACTTTTTGGGGACCAGTGACACCAATACAGTGATCAGTGCTAAAAAAATGCACTGTCACTGTATAAATGACACTGGCAAGGAAGGGGTTAACATCAGGGGCAATCAAAGGATTAAGTGTGCTCCTTGCGAATGCTTTCTAACAGTGTGGGGGATTGACTGACTTGAGGAAGAGAGAGATCTGTGTTCCTGATTAGCAGGAACACAAGATCTCTCTCTTCCTGTCTGACAGAATGACGGTCTGCCTTGTTTACAGCATTCTGTCTCTCCTCCGAACAATCGAGGGTGTCTAGCGGCCATTGCAGCTGCGCTGATTGGCTCCCACTGTGTCCAATCACGGTAGGAGCAGGCCACCGGCGATGCGTGATTTTATGTATTAAGATAAAAAAAAACTTCTGTGTGTAGCAGTCCCCCTCAGTACCCCTAATACTTACCTGGGCCCCAGCTTGATCCAGTGATGTTGCATTAGAGGCTCGGCTGTCCAGCACTCTCCATCCTGATTGGCTGAGGCGCACGGTGGGTGCTATTGGCTCCCGCTGCTGTCAAAGTCAGTGAGTCAATAAGGAGAGAGAGGAGGCAGGCCGAAGCACAGCTCTGTGTCTCAATGGACACAAAGCTCAGGCTCGACTCAGGCACCCCCATAGAAAGTTGCTTGCTGTGGGGGCACTCTGCAAGAAGGAGGCTCCAGGAGTGCTGGCGAGGGGCCCGAGAAGAGGAGGATCTGGGCTGCTGTGTGCAAAACCACTGTATAGAGCAAGTAAGTATAATATGTTCGTTAAATGAAAAAAAAAAACAAGACTTTAATATCACTTTAAAGCGGAGGTCCACCCTAAAGTGGACCTTCCGCTCATTGGAATCCTCCCCCCCTCCGGCGCCACAATTGGCACCTTTCAGGGGGGAGGGGGGTGCAGGTACCTATACAGTACAGGTATCTGCACCCACTTCCGGGATAGCTCTCTGCGGAAAGGGGCGTAGATTACGCCTCTTTCCGAAAGTCCCCCGCTGCCTGCTGGGAAACACACAGATCCCAGAGGCAGCGGGTCCATCCTTATTGCGCAGCGCGACTCGCGCATGCGCAGTAGGGAACCGGGAAATGAAGCCGAAAGGCTCCACTTCCTGATTCCCATACCCAAGATGGAGGCGGCAGCACCCGAGAGACGATCGAGAGATTGGCTTCGGGTGCCGACATCGCGGGCGCGCTGGGTGGGTAAGTGTCCTTATTTTAAAAGTCAGCAGCTGCAGTATTTGTAGCTGCTGGCTTTTAAAAAAAAAAAAAACGGCGGAACTCCCGGCGGACTCCCGCTTTAAGCTAGCATTATAAAATGTTCTTGTTTCATTTTCTTCAGCATTACCTTCAACTACGTAGTGCAAGGGCCTGCCTGATTGCATACAATTTGAAAGTGTTTGGGTTCAAAGGACAATTGTACAAGAAAATTGAATAATGTGTAACCAGCTTTAACCTATCCAAGTCTAAGCTCTGCAATAAAACATAAAAAAAAGCTCAGTTTTTCACTAAACATCGAAACAAGTAAAGAAGACAAACACTGGAGACACTATAGCTCCTTTTTATTTTTTATTTTGTGTCTGCTTGTCTGGCCCTCCATGAACCCTTGGAGGTAATGCAAGTCAAATTATGGCCAAAGGTTTGGGAACTCCGAATGATTGAGTTCAGATGTCTCTTGTGGATAGTACTGTAAATGCTACAGTATACAAAAGGTATTGTAGACAATTGTACTCTTCCAACCTTGGGATAATAGTATGGGGAAGGTCCTTTTCTGTTTCAGCATGATGGGGTCTACCATGGTAGCCTTCAAACTTAGTTCCATAATAAACCTTCCTGTAACCACAATACTTAACCTCTCTTTAATCCCTAAACTAAACGTATCAACCCGTAAACTTAGCACCAACCTTCAGTACCAACATTAACCCTCATGCTAACCTCCGTGTTGATGCTTTCCATAACCTTAACATTAACGTATATAATCCTAACCCTTTGTTTGCACTCACTTCTCAAGCCCTGGGATCATGAATGCCAAGGGTCAGCCTTTCTGGGTCCATAACAGTAGATCCTAGAGACAGAACCTACTTCTTCAGCCTTTCAGGCCTTAATTAACAATAAACTAATGTAGTTTAATAACAAAAGAAACAAAAAAAGACATAAAAAGGAAAGATCTAGGCAACGAGAGAGAACAGAGTTATTGCAGACTCACCTAGCCTGATAAGGGAAATGCAATTGTGGAGTATGGAAAGGAGGAATTAAATGAAATTCCTTTCTCGGATTACTTCTGCAAAGAGATTGCGTGCCTCATTTTATGGACTTTCATAGTCGTACAGTGCAGCTCACACCCCTCAATGTACTTTTATGTTATGTTTAACCACTTGAACCCCGGGCAAATTCTAACTCTTCTCTCATGAATGTAAAAATTTGCTATTTTTTTTTGCTAGAATATTACTTTTTAAATAAAAAAATAATAAAATGGTGGGTATTGCAATTTTTTTGTGTCAGCGATTTTTCAAACCTATTATTTTTTTTTTTATACATTTTGATGTATTTTAGTGCACGCAAACACAATATAGTATCCAATTTGTGGTAAAATCTAAAAGATATTCTTATGCCGAGTAAATACATACCTAACATATCGTGTTTTAACACACGCCTGTGGAATGGCGACAAACTACCGTACATTAACCGCTTCCATACCGGGCCTATTCTGGCACTCCTCTCCTACATGTAAAAATAATTTTTTGCTAGAAAATGGCGGTTGTTGCTACTTTTTATCTCACACGTTATTTGCGCAACAAGTTTTTCAAACCCGTTTTTATTTGGAACAAAAACAGTTTCATGATTTAAAAAATGACAAAACAATAAATTTAGACCAATTTTTTTATATAACGTGAAAGATGATGTTATGCCGAGTAAATAGATACCAAACATGTCATGCTTTAAAATTGCGCACACTCATGCAATAATGCCAAACTTCGGTACTTAAAAATATCCATAGGCGACGCTTTATATTTTTTTACAGGTTACATGCTTAGAGTTACAGAGGAGGTCTAGTGCTAGAATTACTGCTCATGCTCTAACGCACGTGGCGATACCTCACATGTGTGGTTTGAACAGCGTTTACATATGTGGGCGGGCAGGGGCGGACTGACAACTCATGGGGCCCCCGGGCAATAGAAGACCATGAGGCCCCCTTGGTCCCCAAACTCAAGCCACACCTGCACAGGGAGAGGGAGAGCACACAGAGGGACACTGTGTGTGTGGGGGGGGGGAGCACACAGGTGGACACTAGGGGGGAGAGCACCAAGGTGGAACACTGGGGGGGAGAGCACACAGGGGGACACTAAGGGGGGGGGCACACATGGGGAAACAGGGGGGAGAGTATGCAGAGGGACACTGGGGGGGCACACAGGGGGACACTGGGGGGAGCACACAGGGGGACAGTGGGGGGGAGCATACAGGGGGACACTGGGGGGAGAGCATACAGGGGGACACTGGGGGGAGAGCACACAGGGGGACACTGGGGGGAGGGGGACACGGGGGGAGCACACAGGGGGACACTGGAGGGGGAAGCACACACACAGGGGGACACTGGGGAGGGAGAGCACAATGGGGGACACTGTGGGGGGGAGCACAAACGGGGACACTGGAGGGAGAACATACACACACATACACAACGGGACACTGGAGGGAGAACACACACACAGGGGGACACTGGAGGTAGAATGCACACACACAGGGGGACAATGGAGGGAGAACACACACACAGGTGGACACTGGAGGGAGAGCACACACAGGGGGACATTGGAGGGAGAGCACACACGCAGGGGGGACACTGGAGGGAGAACACACACACAGGGGGACACTGGATGGAGAGCACACACACAGGGGGACACTGGAGGGAGAGCGCACACACACAGGGGGACACTGGAGGGAGAGCACACACACAGGGGGACATTGGAGGGAGAGCACACACAGGGGGACACTGGAGGGAGTCACGTGTGGTGACGTAACGCATAGGACCCGAGGCTAATCAGATACCGGAACAGACGCTCAGACGCTTAGACACGAGCTCGGCGCTCGTTTTTACATCGCCATTGTAACCCCACATAATGTGAGTGTTTTTAACATATGCAAATAAAAGTATATATTTCCATTTAAAAATACTACACTATGGTGGGCCTCTTTTATCTCTTTTAATGTACATTGAGAGCCCTATGATCTGAAGCACCCAGTGGAAAGAGAGGAAGAAAAGGATCGTCTCTACCTCTCCCCCCCCCCCCCCATTTCCCTGGCTCCACTTAAAAGTGAATGAATGCCTAGGAAAAGATCGAGTTGAAGGGACCCCCCTCCTCCTATAATTATTCTGCTACATGCTGTTTACCTTACAGCAGTAAGGTATTATTTACTTCTACCACGGGTGTCAGTGACACTGAAGATTTATCTTATTTTCTGCACTTAAAGGCACAGTGTCACTTTAATGGCAAGACAGCTACACACAGTGTTCCAGTGAAACACTCTGCACGTTTGCACTAATATTGCACATTGGACTAAGGAACGACGTCCAATACCGCACTGAATATCTGTTTAGTCAGACGATTTAAAATATTTTTACTTATACGCCATTTATATATTTTTAATTATTTTTTACTTTATTGTTTTTTGCCTATATCTGTCACTGTATGAACCATTCACCTTTGTTTTATATATATTGCACAGCAGTATAACCACCTATAGTTACACTTTTTATTTTTTTATATTTGTATCATTTCATAGTTTTGATAGATATTGTTTATTTTGTTTTTTGCTGTTCTGCACAATTGAAAAACTACTATGCTTTTTTAATATATTTGCCAAGTAATTTAGATTATTTATCCATTTTGCACTCATGCACTTTACTGATAACCTTGATAAAGAACAGTCGGATACATAATTGATATTTTGGCAAAATTTTGGTAACACATTACAAGAAAAATATATTGTAAGGAGTGCAACACCACTCCCCCCCTTTTTTCACAACGTACACACAGAGTGACACTGGCGGGAGAACGCACACACACAGAGGGACACTGGAGGGAGAACGCACACACAGGGGGACACTGGAGGGAGAACGCACACACAGGGGGACACTAGAGGAAGAACGCACACACACAGGGGGACACTGGAGGGAGAACGCATACACAGGGGGACACTGGAAGGAGAACACACACAGGGGGACACTGGAGGGAGAACGCACACACACAAGGGGACACTGGAGGGAAAACACACACAGGGGGACACTGGAGGGAGAACACACAAAGACAGGGGGGCACTGGAGGGAGAATGCACATACAGGGGGACACTGGAGGGAGAAGGCACACACAGGGGGACACTGGAGGGAGAACGCACACACAGAAGGACACTAGAAGGAGAGCACACACAGGGGGACACTGTAGGGAGAACGCATACACAGAGGGACACTGGAGGGAGAACGCACACACAGAGGGACACTGGAGGGAGAACGCACACACAGGGGGACACAGGAGGGAGAACGCACACACACACAGGGGGACACTGAAGGGAGAACGCACACATACAGGGGGACACTGAAGGGAGAATGCACACACAGGGGGACACTGGAGGGAGAACACACATAGGGGGGCACTGGAGGGAGAATGCACACACAGGAGGAGACTGGAGGGAGTATGCACACACACAGGGGGACACTGGAGGGAGTATGCACACACACAGGGGGACACTGGAGGGAGAAGGCACACACAGGGGGACACTGGAGGGAGAACGCACACACAGAAGGACACTAGAAGGAGAGCACACACAGGGGGACACTGTAGGGAGAAGGCATACACAGAGGGACACTGGAGGGAGAACGCACACACAGAGGGACACTGGAGGGAGAACGCACACACAGGGGGACACAGGAGGGAGAACGCACACACACACATGGGGACACTGAAGGGAGAACGCACACATACAGGGGGACACTGAAGGGAGAATGCACACACAGGGGGACACTGGAGGGAGAACACACATAGGGGGGCACTGGAGGGAGAATGCACACACAGGAGGAGACTGGAGGGAGTATGCACACACACAGGGGGACACTGGAGGGAGTATGCACACACACAGGGGGACACTGGAGGGAGAACGCACACACAGAGGGATGCTGGAGGGAGATTACACACACACAGGGGGACACTGGAGGGAGATTACACACACACAGGGGGACACTTGAGGAAGAATGTGCACATAGGGGGACACTGGAGGGAGTATGCACACACACAGGGGGACACTGGAGGGAGTATGCACACACACAGGGGGACACTGGAGAGAGAACGCACACACAGAGGGATGCTGGAGGGAGAACACACACACAGGGGGACACTGGAGGGAGAACGCACACACAGGGGGACACTGGAGGGAGAACGAACACACACAGAGGGGGACATTGGAGGGAGAACGCGCACACACAGGGGGACACTGGAAGGAGAACGCACACACAGGGGGACACTGGAGGGAGATTACACACACATAGGGGGACACTGGAGGGAGATTACACACACACAGGGGGACACATGAGGGAGAATGTGCACACAGGGGGACACACACACAAGGGAACACACACAGGGGGACACTCACACAGGAGGACACACACACAGGCTGACACGCACACAGGAGGACACACGCACAGGCTGACACTCACACAGGAGGACACGCACACAGGGGGGCCCGCACAAAGGGGGATATACACACAGGAGATCTCTCACACAGGAGGACACGAGCACAGGAGAACACGCGCACAGGAGGACACGCACACAGGAGGACACTCACACAGGGGGACACTCACACAGGGGGACACACACATAGAAGGACACACACGCAGCTAGGAGGACACTGTGGGAAGGGGGGACCCGGGGCCCATACATCTGTACCCTCCATCACATGTGGCGGCCCTGGTGTCTCAGCTTCACTCACTGAGTCACCAGATGCCAATAATAATACTTCTAAAGGCACACTGCTCCCTGCCGGCCCCTCCACTATTTTCGTCCGTCCCAGGTGATGTCACGACGCATACAGTACAAGCACCTGGGACGGACGGGAGGGAAGAAAGGGCTGGCGGGGAGCAGCGCGCAGTATTATTATCGGCATCACGGTATGTAATACAGCTGCTGCAAGTGGCCTCTCATGTGGCCGAGTCCGGGCCCCTAATGGCCTCGGGCCCTCGGGTGGCGTCCGAGTGACTGACTGGTCAGTCCGCCCCTGTGGGTGGGACTTACGTGTGCGTTCACTTCTGAGCGTGAGTTACTGGGGACAGGGGTGTTTCAAATATATATATATATATATATATATATATATTTTTGACTTTTTTTATTTTTACACTTTCTTTTACATTTTTTTTATCACTTTTATTCCTATTACATGGAATTGTAAACATAGGAATCGTTTGTGACAGGCCCTCTTTATGGCCAGATATGGGGTCAATAAGACCCCACATCTCTGCTCCAGGCTGGAAAGCATGAGATCGGGAAAAAAATCCATGATTTCATGCTTACTGGCCATGATCGCAGCTTTGCTAACATCCGCAGCCTGGCATGACGCCGGGCCTCCGACGATCATAGAAATGAATGGTGACCATCTGGTCATCATCCGGTGGTGGCCAATTCTTTCTCCGGGTCCCCGATGGCACAGGAGAGCCTGGAGAAGATGTTCCCTCCAGTCGCCTGTAAGAAAGATCAAGCAGCGGTATCGCCGATATGATCATTCTTATGATGCAAAGAATCGCTGGCTGAAAAAAAGAATATTTGAATGATGCGTGTAGCCGCAGGCATCATTCAGATATTCCCGCTGAAAGCCAAAGATGTCATATGACGTCTTTGGTTGCGAAGTAGTTAATTATCCATAGGTGACATTTTAAAAGCCTTTATAGGTTACCAGTTTAGAGTTAAACAAAAGGTCTGGCACTAGAATTATTGCTCCCGTTCTGACGTTTGTGGCGATACCTCACATATATAATGTGATCGCCAGTGGCGTTACTAGGGGGTAGCTTTTGGGGCTACAGCCCCGAATCTGGGGCCCATAGCCCTGAGTCTCTGCAGGGGTCCCCAAGGGGAGGGGAGGCTCTCTGGGGACCCTGATTTTAAGGAGGAGGCTCTCTGGGGCCCTAATGTAAGTGGTTGGCTCTCTGGGGACCCTTATGTAAGTGGGGGGCTCTCTGGGGACCCTGATGTAAGTGGGAGGCTCTCTGGGTATATATAAACACACATATAAACACACACACACACACACACACACACACACACACACACACACGTATATTACATATGTATGCCCACATATGACTTTCTTTACAATGCTGTTATGGGCTCTAGCCCCAGATCTTTAGTAGACCTACCAACGCCCCTGGTGATCGCCCTTTACATATGTGGGACCTATGTGGGCTTTTGCATTTTATTTTTATTTTTTTAATTTACATTTATTTTTTAACACTGAATCTTTATTTTTTTTTTTTTTTGGCTCAACATCATCGCCTTTAGAAGGGATGTATTCTTTCTTTTATTAATTTTCTTAATCATTACATTAAAACTTTATTCAAAATAACACGTTTGTTAAAATCCCTTCCTTTTCCCCCCCCAACTGTAATCTTTCCTCCCACCCTTTCCTCTTTCCGTCCCCCTTCCCCTCCAAAAAAAGAAAAACCCCTAACCTTCCCTCTCTCCTCTCTAGAATCCCATATTTTCCTTCCTTAATCTTTCCCAAGTAACCAGTCCTCTACGTATTCATAGAATTTGTGCCACAGTCCGTTGTCATTCTACTATGCCCAACATTTTCATATACTTCCCAAGTTTGTTAAATCATTTCCCCCAGGTCTCTTTGTATCTCTCAATTAAATCCTCTCCTGTATATATTGTCTCTTCAATAGCACATATCTGCCATCAGAAGGGATGAACAACATCCCTTGTGATAGCATGGGCCTCAACAGGCCTCAACAGGTCCTCTGTATAGAGACATTGCCTATCTCTCCTCTGGCTGCCAAAGCATCAGTTCAACTCAAGATTGGTTTGATCAGATGCTGTCCAAGCTAGTGAAGGCTTGTCAACAAACAAACTGAAACTATAAATGACAAAATCCTCATCGTTTCCGGTTTCTTATGTCACAGAAGAGGGGTGGGAACTTCTCAGTCACATTGTTATCAGCTTTAGTGATGGACGAACTTCCGACGGGACGTTTCGCGAACGCGGACCGCGAACGCGGCCGATAGTTTGCGAACCGTAACCGTAACGGTGGGCCCCATTGACTTCAATGGGAGGCGAACTTTGCAAACCTACAGGTCAAATTTGCAGCCACAAAAAAATTACTAGCTGTGCAAACATTGTCCCACCACATGGCCAATGACATAACACATGTATGAGGTGAATCTGGGATCGACAACTACAAGCATTATTTTTTTATATGTGAAATTGTTGTGACAATTCAGGACTGTGGAGCGCATGAAGACAATGGAGGAGAGGGAAGGTCAGGGTAGGCAAAGAAGAGGGTGCAGGAGATGATCACCAGCCGTGTGACATACAGCAATGACACCTGCACCGTGATAGAGTCATCTGACACCAGCACCGTGATAGAGAGCACTGACATCAGCAGCGTGACATACAGTAATGACACCTGCACCGTGATAGAGTGATCTGACACCAGCACCCTGATAGAGAGCACTGACATCAGCAGCGTGACATAAGGCACTGACACCAGCACCGTGATATACAGCACTGATAGCAGCACCGTGATAGAGAGCACTGACATCAGCAGCGTGACATACAGTAATGACACCTGCACCGTGATAGAGTGATCTGACACCAGCACCGTGATAGAGAGCACTGACATCAGCAGTGTGACATACAGCAATGACACCTGCACCGTGATAGAGTGATCTGACACCAGCACTGTGATAGAGAGCACTGACATCAGCAGCGTGACATAAAGCACTGACACCAGCACCGTGATATACAGCACTGACAGCAGCACCGTGATAGAGAGCACTGACATCAGCAGTGTGACATACAGCAATGACACCTGCACCGTGATAGAGTGATCTGACACCAAGACCATGATAGAGAGCACTGACATCAGCAGCGTGACATAAAGCACTGACACCAGCACCGTGATATACAGCACTGACACCAGCACCGTGATATACAGCACTGACATCAGCAGCGTGACATACAGCAATGACACCTGCACCGTGATAGAGTGATCTGACACCAGCACCGTGATAGAGAGCACTGACATCAGCAGCGTGACATAAAACACTGACACCAGCACCGTGATAGAGAGCACTGAAACCAGCACCGTGGTATACAGCACTGACATCAGCAGCGTGACATACAGCAATGACCCCTGCACCGTGATAGAGTGATCTGACACCAGCACCGTGATAGAGAGCACTGACATCAGTAGCGTGACATACAGCAATGACACCTGCACCGTGATAGAGTGATCTGACACCAGCACCGTGATAGAGAGCACTGATATCAGCAGCGTGACATAAAGCACTGACACCAGCACCGTGATATACAGCACTGACACCAGCACCGTGGTATACAGCACTGACATCAGCAGCGTGACATACAGCAATGACACCTGCACCGTGATAGAGTGATCTGACACCAGCACCGTGATAGAGAGCACTGACATCAGCAGCGTGACATACAGCAATGACACCTGCACCGTGATAGAGTGATCTGACACCAGCACCGTGATAGAGAGCACTGACATCAGCAGCGTGACATAAAGCACTGACACCAGCACTGTGATATACAGCACTGACACCAGCACCGTGATATACAGCACTGACACCTGCACCGTAAGCAGCCCCAGGAGGAAGTCAGCATAGCACAGGGATGGTGGGAGACCCTCATAATGAGCATAGCACAGGGATGGTGGGAGCCCTTCATAATATGCACAGCAGAGGTACAACCCCAGGAGGAAGTCAGCACAGCACAGGGATGGTGGGAGCCCCTCATAATAAGCAGCCCCAGGAGGAAGTCAGCACAGCACAGGGATGGTGGGAGCCCCTCATAATAAGCAGCCCCAGGAGGAAGTCAGCATAGCACAGGGATGGCGGGAGCCCCTCATAATAAGCAGCCCCAGGAGGAAGTCAGCTCAGAACAGGGATGGTGAACTTTACAAACCTACAGGTCATATTTGCAGCCACAAAATAATTACTAGCTGTGCACACATAGTCCCACCACATGGCCAATGACATAACACATGAATGAGGTGAATCTGGGATCGACAACTACAAGCATTCTTTTATTATATGTGAAATTCTGACAATTCAGGACTCTTGAGACAATGGAGGCGAGGGAAGGTCAGGGTAGGCAAAGAAGAGGGTGCAGGAGATGATCACCAGCACCATGATATAGAGCACTGACACCTGCACCGTGATAGAGTGATCTGACACCAGCACCATGATAGAGAGCACTGACATCAGCAGCGTGACATAAAGCACTGACACCAGCACCGTGATATACCAGTCCTTAAGGATTAGCAGACTGTACCTCACTCAACCCTATATACCGTAGTACCCTAGATCTTACCAGTCCTTATAAGGACCTTTGTGGAACTAGTAGGTTGTGAATGATTAGCAGACTGTACCTCAGTCCCTATACTGATAAAGGACTACTGCAGCAGAAGGGCAGCAGTCAGCAGTAGTGCACCTCAACCCTATGTATTGTGGACCTATACCAGTCCTTAAGGAATAGCAGACTGTACCTCACTCAACCCTATGTACTGTAGTACCCTAGACCTTACCAGTCCTTATAAGGACCTTTGTGGAACAAGTAGGTTGTGACTGATTAGCAGACTGTACCTCAGTCCCTATACTGATAAAGGACTACTGCAGCAGAAGGGCAGCAGTCTGCAGTAGTGCACCTCAACCCTATGTATTGTGGACCTATACCAGTCCTTAAGGAATAGCAGACTGTACCTCACTCAACCCTATGTACTGTAGTACCCTAGACCTTACCAGTCTTTATAAGGACCTTTGTGGAACTAGTAGGTTGTGAATGATTAGCAGACTGTACCTCAGTCCTTATACTGATAAAGGACTACTGCAGCAGAAGGGCAGCAGTCAGCAGTAGTGCACCTCAACCCTATGTATTGTGGACCTATACCAGTCCTTAAGGAATAGCAGACTGTACCTCACTCAACCCTATGTACTGTAGTACCCTAGACCTTACCAGTCTTTATAAGGACCTTTGTGGAACTAGTAGGTTGTGAATGATTAGCAGACTGTACCTCAGTCCCTATACTGATAAAGGACTACTGCAGCAGAAGGGCAGCAGTCAGCAGTAGTGCACCTCAACCCTATGTATTGTGGACCTATACCAGTCCTTAAGGAATAGTAGACTGCACCTCACTCAACCCTATGTACTGTAGTATCCTAGACCTTACCAGTCCTTATAAGGACCTTTGTGGAACTAGTAGGTTGTGAATGATTAGCAGACTGTACCTCAGTCCTTATACTGATAAAGGACTACTGCAGCAGAAGGGCAGCAGTCAGCAGTAGTGCACCTCAACCCTATATATTGTGGACCTATACCAGTACTTAAGGAATAGCAGACTGTACCTCACTCAACCCTATGTACTGTAGCACCCTAGACCTTACCAGTCCTTATAAGGACCTTTGTGGAACAAGTAGGCTGTGAATGATTAGCAGACTGCACCTCAGTCCCTATACTGATGAAGGACTGCTGCAGTATAGGGCAGCGGTCAGCAGTAGTGCACCTCAACCCTATGTATTGTGGACCTATACCAGTCCTTAAGGAATAGCAGACTGTACCTCACTCAACCCTATGTACTGTAGCACCCTAGACCTTACCAGTCCTTATAAGGACCTTTATGGAACAAGTAGGTTGTGAATGATTAGCAGACTGTACGTCAGTCCCAATACTAATGAAGGACTGCTGTAGTATAGGGCAGCGGTCAACAGTAGTGCACCTCAACCCTATGTATTGTGGACCTATACCAGTCCTTATGGAATAGCAGACTGTACCTCACTCAACCCTATGTACTGTAGCACCCTAGACCTTACCAGTCCTTATAAGGACCTTTATGGAACAAGTAGGTTGTGAATGATTAGCAGACTGTACGTCAGTCCCAATACTGATGAAGGACTGCTGCAGTATAGGGCAGCGGTCAGCAGTAGTGCACCTCAACCCTATGTATTGTGGACCTATACCAGTCCTTATGGAATAGCAGACTGTACCTCACTCAACCCTATGTACTGTAGCACCCTAGACCTTACCAGTCCTTATAAGGACCTTTGTGGAACAAGTAGGTTGTGAATGATTAGCAGACTGTACCTCAGTCCCTATACTGATAAAGGACTACTGCAGCAGAAGGGCAGCAGTCAAGTATAATATTCTTTCTATATTTGGAAGAAAGAATATTATACGTGTACAAGCCTATTACCATACCAGTCCTGAAAAGAACCTTTGTGGACCTAATAGTAACAGCTACTGATTAAACTGACTGTCCCTCACTGCCTCATACACAGCTTCCTGCCTGTCCCTATATAAACTGACAAAATAGAGGCTGCTGGAACAATAACTTGAATTGCACTTTTGTGGACCTAATAGTAACAGCTAATGATTACACTGACTGTCCCTGCAGCACACAGCGTCCTGTCCCTTTCTCTACACTGACAAAAGACACTCAGGCTGCTGCAACAATCACTAGCACAGCACTGCCTCAAACCTATATCCTGAAGCTGAACCCAAAGGCCCTTTAGAGCTGACTAGAAGGGAGACACCATGAAGGATTTGATTCTGCCTACAGATCTATGTCTTTGGGTCCTTTTGAGTGAGGGTCGTCCTCTTCTGCTAGAAGAGTCAGTGGACCGGTGTCAGTAAAGAGGATGCTAGAGAGTGTCCTGAAGCTAATGTAGTTCATCAAGTCTGCTGCTAGTGAGAACAAGAAGACTCTACTGCATGTGTCTATTAATATTGTCACTAGGAGATTAGGATGTCATTTGAGATATTATATGTAGCAGTGACTCCCGAAGGAGCGGCTGGTTTTAATGGGCTTACTGTTACCTTCTTCACCTCGATTTGCGTCTAGGGGTTTCCCGTGGTAGATGGCCCATAAACTTTAGAGAATGACGACAGATCTGCTTAAAGGGATTTTTATTTGCTAAAACTTAGTTAACAATAGAGATGGCCTTGCGGTTCGCCCGGCTCACGGCAAACTTTGCTAGTTCGCGATTCGCCAAACCGGTGGACTTCTGTCGCTGTTCGCGGCTGACATATTCGTTTAACCACTTAAGGACCGCCGCATGCCAATGTACATCATCACAATGGCATGTACAGGCACAAGCACGTACATGTATGTGCTTGCCTTCCAGCGGGTGGGGGGTCCGATCGGACCCCCTCCCGCTGGGTGCGGCGGTCTGTTTCGCTGCAGGAGTGATCCGGGATGAGGGGATGGCCGTTGGTTTCTGGCCACCCCCTCTTGAACGCTCCTGGCGAATGAGAAACTTCCTCCCACTGTGTATAGTAAACACAGGCAGGGAGGAAGCGATGTCATTCTCCTCGGGGCGGTCTTTTTGACCGGACTACGAGGAGAAGTGATAGTAAGTGTGCACCAACACTACACTAAAATGTAGGCACACATAGGTACAAAACCCCCCCCGATCGCCCCCCCCCAGTCACAGTGTCACTGATTGCAGTGATCATTTATTTACTGAGTTGTGACAGTAAAAACTGCCAGGGCAGTTAGTGTTAGGCCCAGGGTAGCCCCCTACCACCCCCCAATAAAGGTTTAACCCCCTGATTGCCCCTAGAGTTAACCCTTTTGCCAGTGTCACGAAAGCCCCATACACACGATCAGATTGTCTGCTGATTTTTTCCTTCAGGTTTACCAAAACCATGTAGTGCAAGGGCCTGCCTGATTGCATACACATTGAAACCCCTAAGGTTTGACCTCATATTATATGGTTTTGGTAAATCTGATGGAAAAAATCAGCAGACAAACTGATAGTGTGTATGGGGCTTAAGCGATAATTTTTCTGATCGCTGCATTAGTGTCGCTAGGTAGCTAGTTATTTTTTAGGTTCACCGCCAGGTTTTTATAGCGCTAGGTACCCTGATATACTAACCAATGATGGTTTTAACCCACTGATTACCCCTAGTTAACCCTTTCACCCCCTTTTGCCAGTGTCACTAAGCGATCGTTTTCTGATCGCTGCATTAGTGTCGCTAGTGTCGCTAGGTATCTAGTTATTTTTTTAGGTTCACCGCCAGGTTTTTATAGCGCTAGGTACCCTGATATACTACCCAATAATGGTTTTAACCCCCTGATTGCCCCTAGTTAACCCTTTCACCCCCTTTTGCCAGTGTCACTAAGCAATCGTTTTTCTGATCGCTGCATTAGTGTCTCTAGTGTCGCTAGGTAGCTAGTTCTTTTTTTAGGTTCACCGGCAGGTTTTTATAGCGCTAGGTACCCCAATATACTACCCAATAATGGTTTTAACCCCCTGATTGCCCCTAGTTAACCCTTTCACCCCCTTTTGCCAGTGTCACTAAGCGATCGTTTTTCTGATCGCTGCATTAGTGTCACTGGTGCCGCTAAGTAGCTAGTTATTTTTTTAGGTTCACCGCCAGGTTTTTATAGCGCTAGGTACCCCCATATACTACCCAATAATGGTTTTAACCCCCTGATTGCCCCTAGTTAACCCTTTCACCCCCTTTTGCCAGTATCACTAAGCAATCGTTTTTCTGATCGCTGCATTAGTGTCACTGATGCCGCTAGGTAGCTAGTTATTTTTTTAGGTTCACCGCCAGGTTTTTATAGCGCTAAGTACCCCGATATACTACCCAATAATGGTTTTAACCCCCTGATTGCCCCTAGTTAACTCTTTCACCCCCTTTTGCCAGTGTCACTAAGCGATCATTTTTCTGATCGCTGCATTAGTGTCACTAGTGTCGCTAGGCAGCTAGTTATTTTTTTAGGTTCACCGCCAGGTTTTTATAGCGCTAGGTACCCCCATATACTACCCAATAATGGTTTTAACCCCCTGATTGCCCCTAGTTAACCCTTTCACCAGCGATCACAGTATAAGTGTCACTGGTGACGCTGGTTAGCCAGTTAGTTATTTAGGTTCCCCGTCAGGTTTTTATATAGCGCCAGGGACCCCCATATACTACCTAATAAAAATTTGAACCCCCTGATTGCCCATAGTTAACCCTTTCACCACTGATCACCGTATAAGTGTTACGGGTGACTCTGGTTAGTTTGCTTTTTATAGCATCAGGGCACCCACCATTTATTACCCAATAAAGGTTTAACCCCCTGATCACCCAGCGGGTGATATCAATTAGGTTTTAGGGTCAGGGTCTGCGTCGCCCCAGACAGCGCTAGGTTAGTGCCAGTATCGCTAACACCCACGCGCAAAGCATAAACCTCCCGTAGTGGTATAGAATCTGAACAGATCAATATCTGATCTGATCAGATCTATACTAGCGTCCCCAGCAGTTTAGGGTTCCAAAAAAACGCATTGTTAGCGGGATCAGACCAGATACCTGCTGGCACCTGCGTTTTGCCCCCCCGCCCAGCCCACCCAAGTGCAGTATCGATCGATCACTGTCACTTACAAAACACTAAACACATAACTGCAGCGATCGCAGAGTCAGGCCTGATCCCTGCGATCGCTAACAGTTTTTTTGGTAGCGTTTTATATTTAAATCCGGAAGGCAGTGCTTGGTTTTCGGGGTCCCGTACGTGGCTAGGCTCCCAAAAAGTCCCCCACATGTGGTATCCCTGTACTCAGGAGAAGCAGCAGAATTTATTTTGGGGTGTAATTTGGCTTATGCCCATAGCATGTGTGAGCAATATATCATTTAGTGACAACTTTGTGCAAAAAAAATAAAAAATTGTAATATTCCTGCAACTTGTGGCAAAATATAAAATATTTTATGGACTCAACATGCCTCTCAGTAAATAGCTTGGGGTGTCTACTTTCCAAAATGGGGTCATTTGGGGGGGGGGGGGTTTGTGCTATTTTGGCATTTTATGGCCTTCCAAACTGTGATAGGTAGTGAGGAGTGAAATCAAAAATTTGCACCCTTAGAAATCCTGAAGGCAGTGATTGGTTTTCGGGGTGCCGTACGCAGCTAGACTCCCAAAAAGTCCCACATATGTGGTATCCCTGTACTCAGGAGAAGCAGCAGAATATATTTTGGGGTGCAATTCCACATATAACTATGGCATGTGTGAGCAATATATCATTTAGTGACAACTTTTTGTAAACTTTTTTTTTTTGTGTCATTATTCAATCACTTGGGACAAAAAAAAATATTCAATGGGCTCAACATGCCCCTCAGAAATTTCCTTGGGGTGTCTACTTTCCAAAATGGGGTCATTTGGGGGGGTTTTGTGCTATTTTGGCATTTTATGGCCTTCGAAACTGTGATAGGTAGTGAGGAGTGAAATCAAAAATTTGCACCCTTAGAAATCCTGAAGGCAGTGATTGGTTTTCGGGGTGCCGTACGTGGCTAGACTCCCAAAAAGTCCCACATATGTGGTATCCCCGTACTCAGGAGAAGCAGCAGAATATATTTTGGGGTGCAATTCCACATATAACTATGGCATGTGTGAGCAATATATCATTTAGTGACAACTTTTTGTAAACTTTTTTTTTTGTGTCATTATTCAATCACTAGGGAAAAAAAAAATATTCAATGGGTTCAACATGCCCCTCAGCAATTTCCTTGGGGTGTCTACTTTCCAAAATGGAGTCATTGGGGGGGGGGGTTTGTACTGCCCTGCCATTTTAGCACCTCAAGAAATGAGATAGGCAGTCGTAAATTAAAAGCTGTGTAAATTCCAGAAAATGAACTCTAGTTTGTAGACGCTATAACTTTTGCGCAAACCAATAAATATATGCTTATTGACATTTTTTTTACTAAAGACATGTGGCTGAATAAATTTTGCCCTAAATGTATGACTAAAATTGAGTTTATTCGATTTTTCTTATAACAAAAAGTAGAAAATATATTTTTTTCTCAAAAATTTCGGTCTTTTTTCCATTTATATCGCAAAAAATAAAAATCGCAGAGGCAATCAAATACCATCAAAAGAAAGCTCTATTTGTGGGAAGAAAAGTACGCAAATTTAGTTTGGGTACAACATTGCATGACCGTGCAATTACCGTATATACTCGAGTATAAGCCGAGATTTTCAGCCTCTTTTTTGAGGCTGAAAGTGCCCCCCTCGGCTTATACTCGAGTCACCGCTGTCTGACTGCCCGAACAGCGTGTCGAGCAGACAGACAGCGGCCATTCTACCTTTCAAAAGCCGCGCCTCCGGCTCCGCCTCCGCCTGTGATAGGCGGAACACTGAATTTCCCAGCAGCCTGTGTTCCGCCTATCACGGACATCGTATCATCCTCGTACTACGGACGAGGATGATACGATGTCCGTGATAGGCGGAACACAGGCTGCTGGGAAATTCAGTGTTCCGCCTATCACAGGCGAAGGCGGCGGCGCAGCTTTTGAATTTTACAATGGCCGCCGAGGCGCCGACGAAGAGGGCACGGGACGGAGGCAAGGCAAGGCACGGCACGGGACGGGACGGGACGGGACGGAGGCAAGGCACGGCGGCAAGGCACGGCACGGGACGGAGGCAAGGAGGCAAGGCACGGGACGGAGGCTCGGGACAAAGGCTCGGGACACAGGTAGGCTGGACACACACACACACACACACACACACACACACACACACACATACACACACACACAGGGATGGATGGATGGATGGAGACACACACACACAGGGATGGATGGATGGAGACACACACACACAGGGATGGATGGATGGATGGATGGAGACACACACACACAGGGATGGATGGATGGATGGACACACACACACACAGGGATGGATGGACGGACACACAGGGATGGACGGACACACAGGGATGGACGGACACACAGGGATGGACGGACACACACACAGGGATGGACAGGCATGTCTCACCCTCGGCTTATACACGAGTCAATAAGTTTGCCAGTTTTTTTGGGGGTAAATTGGGGGCCTCGGCTTATATTCGGGTCGGCCTATACTCGAGTATATACGGTACCAGTTAAAGCAGTGCAGTGCGAAATTGTAAAAAGACCTCTGGTCCTTAGGCTGAAAATTGGTCCGGGGCTGAAGTGGTTACATTGTGAAGAACTTTGACCCATGACACATCCATCATGGGGTACAGGACAGCCAATTGAGACATTTCAGCACATGGACATACCCCCTACCTTTTAAATAGACCTAATCTGGTGGCCATTTTACATTCTCTTTTGTCAGTGTAGGGAAAGGACGCTGTGTGGAGCAGGGACAGTCAGTCTAATCACTAGCTATTACTATTAGGTGGTCCACAAAAGTCCTTTTAAGGACTGGTATAGGTGTACAGTATATAGGGTTGTATACACTTATAATATACTTTCTTTCAAATATAGAAAGCATATTATAGTGCACTGCAGTGCTGACAGACCGATTCTGCAACTGCCTGTCTGTTCTCAGTGTAGGCAAAGGACGCTGTTTGGAGCAGGGACAGTCTGTCTGTAATCACTAGCTATTTTAATTTAAAGATACACACTCCACAAACCCTTTACCTAGTGTATCATCACAGCGCTGTGGATAACTCAATATTTTATATCTTAGCTGCCACTTACCATAAAATGTCACATATAAAAAGGTGCATACAAAAATAGTAGTAAACTTCCAAAAAACTAATAAGTTGCACGTGGCGCTATAACCTGTGTACCTTTCAGTGCACAAATCCTCACCTCCTCAGTGATCCTATCTCAAATCATAAATTGTCTAATCAATAACAAAATATATAAATATTAATCACTCAGTGAATACCCAAATTTACATTTAAATTACACATATAGTGAAAAATATATAATCAAATGTGAATATAGTCCATCCACCACACAATATTCGAAAAAGCATCCAGATTACAGAAAGTCTTTCTATAAATGCATAAGAAGAATATCCAGTGCTCAGATTCCTTTCTACAAGTGACTCCTTCACCACACCATCCGTGATTTATGCTCCCCCCTTCGTGAAAACACTCACCGACTGCTAAGCCTTACACTCTCGTGTGAGGCTCAAGGGCTTTCAAATGATCTCTCAAGATGAAATTCAGACCCCAGCACATCCGATTGGAACTTCTCCACTTACGCACTTCATTGTATAAATATATACCTCAAAGAGAAATCACAGAGGGAGACCCCAATAGTGTAATACTGCAAACACTCTTTAATGTATAAAAAATCTCACTCCTTATGCACTCACATGAACTTAAAAACGCAGAATCACTTCAAGAGAGTAAAAAGACTCGCTTCACAACTTCACTCCACAATATTATTCTGAATACGTCGGGGCATTGGTGGTCACGGCGGACTCATAAGATACGGTACTGTATCGCTTGATCTCACCCCTCCTCGTGCGTCCCGCCTGGTCCCACACAGCAGGTCTATTCGAAAAAGGGCGCCTTCAAGTCAGATGGAACAGTCCTCTTAGTCCTGTGCCTCCTTCCCAGCTCCGTGTATGTCAGCTCAATAGTCACCAGATAGCCACGCCCCCGACATGTTTCGTCACATCAGACTTAATCATGGGATTGGCTATCTGGTCCAGCATCCCTCCTTATATTCCCCCATCGTCGAATCAACGTCCTTAATTTTTCTTCTGTCACTCCCATATTAATGGAGTGTATACTAACGTCCATAACACGCGCCGACGCCAAATGCCCGATTTGCGCATGCCCAAATCACAGCATTCGATTTCTCCATTTCGAAAACTGGTGTATCATACCAGACATTCGATCTGAGAGTTCGCTACAGTTTCCTGCCCGTACGTCGATATTTGTCACGTGTGTCGAAACATTCGATCTTAGATATTGCATTCGATGCTTTATAGGTTCCGCTCCGGTCTCAATGCTTAACAAACTCTGCATGCTAATAGATCTCGCATGCGCCGGGATCGAGACTAAGTGTCCCCATCTCCACAATAATCAAGTATTGAGTTCCATGTCCCCACATTCCATCATTGAGAAAATGTGGAACCCTTAAAGTGCTACCTTTAGTGATGTTAATAACCATCAGTAGTATCTCTCCATATACGTGAACGGTGTCCCTCTGTATGACGCATTGTATTAAGTCAACTAGCACTGAGTAGCCATACCCCCACACAGCGTGCAAACCAGTGTATATAAACCTATAGACTGGTGCCATACTCTGTCGCCGTGTCATCAATGCGCCACCGTTCACAATAATGGTTACAATAATGGATATCATACATCTTTAACTGGCTGATAGGTACATATATTGCGGTATTACACATGCAGATCTAATTCAATTCAAGCGGAAATGAATATATCTCAAAGATACCATCTATATTGCGGGTGCACTTGACATATAAATACAACTCCAAATACAAAACATTCTTAAAAATCTAAAATCGCATAGAAGGAGATCCCAATGCTAATACCCTAAACAGAGATAAAATTGGCACTATCATAATAATTTCAGGGCTTCCCCATCAATAACTTATGTGAAGACTTATTTTAGAGATCAATGGTTGGTAACCTCCTATACATTTCCCTCTCGGGGTTGCAACCTTAGATGGTCGACATCATGTGCATTTCCATATCGGAACTGCTATCTACTGTCTGTAACACTTGAGAAATCACTGAACCCCATCATCTCATACAGGATGTTTCCACTAAGGGGACTAATTCCCCCTATTAGGACCACACTGTTGCTGTCCATACTTGCTTGCCTATAAATCACTAATGTAGCAATTAAGGTCCAGCTCTATGTTCATCCCTCTTGGGTAGAGACTCCTCAGCAAGAAGATCCACTTGGTCTCCCTCTGCGACAGATCCCTTACCCGATTTGAACCCCTCCAAGAGGGATGAACATGATCTATTCCACAAAACTGTAATAAATCGGGATTTTGTTGATGGTGTTCCTTGAAATGTAGTGACACGCTATGGTACTGGTAACCTTTTCGGATGTTGGTCAAATGTTCTGAGATACGTACTCTCAATAATCTCTTTGTACGTCCTACATATAGTAATTTACAGGGACACCATAGCAAATATACAATATAAGACATATTGCATGTCATGAATTCCTTGATTTCAAATGATTCACCCTCGCTGTTGGTTATTGAGGTGATCCCCCTGTTTATCTGGTGAACAGTTCTACAACATATACACCTCCTACAAGCATAGAAACCTTTCAGGTCACCCGAGATGGTAATTCGTTTAGGGGGGTCCAGAACCTTTTTTACAACCCTATCCCCTATATTGGGTGCCCGTCTGTAGATAAATCCCGGGGTTTTGGGTATCACCCCTCCCAAATATTTATCCCTACCCAGGATATGCCAGTGTGTTCTAAAAATTTGTTCTACCTCTCTAAATTGATGATGGAAATTAGACAAAAATCTTAGTTGATGTTGTGACCCCTCCCCTTCCTTTCTCCTCCCCTCCAGGCAGGTTTCCCTTGGAATATTTGCAACCGTCCCAATAGTTTCATCCAAGATGGTTTCTGAGTACCCTTTCTGTATAAACCTTTCCTTCAAGATTTGGGACTGGGCTGCGAAATCCTCTTTAGTTGAACAGTTCCTACGGACCCTTAGAAATTGCCCCTTAGGGATGTTTCTAATCCAGGATGGGTGGTGTCCGCTCTTAGTTGATAAATAGCTATTTCGATCTGTGTTCTTAAAATACACTGTCGTGCTCAATCTATCATCCTTTCTCTCTATCAGGAGATCAAGGAAGTTTACCGTAGTGGAACTAATATTGAACTCCAACCTAATATCATTCGTGTTGGAGTTCAATCTTTCCAAGAAATGTAAAACTGAAGCCTCTGTTCCCCCCCATATAAAAAACAGGTCATCTATGAATCTACGATAAAAGATTAATTGCGGACAGTCAATACCAAACACATATCTATCCTCCCACTCAGCCATGAATAAGTTGGCGAGGCTGGGGGCATATTTAGCCCCCATTGCCACGCCAACCTTCTGGGCAAAGAAGGATCCATCAAACCAGAAGTAGCTGTGGGTCATGCAAAAATCTAATGCCTGGCCCACAAACACCTTCCGGGAATGTGGAATATCCTCCCTCCTGCTCATGGCCCAATTGAGTGCCAGTAGGGCATCTTGATGTTGAATAATGGTATAGAGGCTAGCCACGTCCGCCGTAACCAAATACACTTCCATGGTCGAGGGGATAGAGATCTCGTTGAGGGATTTTAACAAATCTGTTGTATCCCTCAAATACGCTCTTGTGTTTTTAACACTGGGTTGGAGTGCTCTATCTAAGTATTCGCCCAGTCTCGACGTGACTGATCCTATCCCGTTTACAATAGGGCGAGGTGGAGGAGCCGCCACATCCTTATGAATTTTGGGCAAAGTATAAATTACCGGTATCCTGCAGGAGCTAGGGACCAAGTATTTATTTTCTTTTAAATTAAGTACTCCCTTCCCATACCCCCACTCCACCAACATCTCTAATTGGCTCTTATATTCATCTGTAGGGTCTACGTTTAGTTTTTTGTAGGTGGTGGTGTCCCCTAACAGCTCCTCCAACTGGTTGTGATAGAATGATCTATCGAGGATTACCACCCCCCCTCCCTTATCTGCCGGGCGTATAATGATATCATTCTTTTCTTCTAGGGATGTAATCCCCTCCTTTATATATCTAGGGTTCACACCCTTACTTACAGGGAGTTTTTCTAAATCATTTAATACCAAGTTTTTAAAAACCTCTACAAAGTGATTGGCAGTCAGCTGCGGATTGAATAGTGACCGATTCCTCAGTCCACTATCCATTTGGCTATTAGGGTTATTAATCCCTACTTTCGGAGTATTAGGGTGCATCAAAAAATGTTTCTTGATGTTTAAAGTGCGAATATATTTGTGTATATCTATGTATACATCAAACTTATTCATACTCTGTCGTGGAGCACATTTAAGTCCCATGTTCAGAATATTCATTTCCTTCTTATCCAATGTCACCTTGCTCAAATTGAAGATGCCATTGTCTAAGTGTCCCTCAGTCTTTTTCTTGGATTGTTTCCTCCATCCTGCCCTGCATCCCCTCCTCCTCTCCCCATTGGACCTCCTTGTTGGATAGGTGCATTTCTCTGTCCATTGGGCATGGTTGGAATATGCCCCCTTGGGGTTGTCCCTCCCCCTCTTCCCCCTCTCCCCCTCTGATTTAAAAAAGGGGGAGGGGGAAGAGTACGAGGTGGGAGTCCAGGTTCATTCATCCTTCCATTTCCATCATCGTATGCCAAAGGCATAAACCTATTCTGTAATGGTATCGAATTGCCCCTTCCTCGATTACCATCATACCCATATTCCTGTCCCCATCTTTGGTTACTTTGGGGTGCATAGTGTGCTGGGTAAAGGCTCCTCTCCCCATAGGGTGATGGATAATCGTAATAGTTCATGTGATAATCGTCTCCCCTTCCCCTCGAATATGGTGTAGGTGAGTGATAATTACCATAGGAACTAGCTCTACCCTGTTGAGTGTTATTATACCCTCGATTGGGTGTCTGGATTAGGGGGGCTTTATTGTTGTTAGTCTTCACCTTCCCTACCCCTCCTTTATTCCCCAGCTTGGAGTTGTTATTTTCTTTAATTGGAGGTTCATTAGTGCCAGTAGATGCTTGGTTCTTTATGGCCTGCCCTTCATTCGACTGCCAGGCGTAGATCTTATTGTTTCTAAAATCAGTCGCATCTCTATTATATTTCTTAACTTTCTTTTTTTGAATATCTTTATCCCATTTCTCAAGTTTCTTCTTCATTGTCTCATTGAACTCCCTCATTTGGTTGCTGTCTCCTAAAGGTTCTAATTTAATTTTCATTTGTTCAATCTGTTCCTTTAATTTAGCCAATTTTATCTCTTTCCTTTTTAAAACTAGAACTTGTAGCTCCATACCCATTTTATTAAAAAAAGTGAGCCATTCATCCATAAAAGATTGGTCGTTTAGACCGTCTTGTGGGCATACTTCCCATCTCAGACTCCTGAAAATGAGACCCTCTTTTAAGTATTGTTCAAATGTGAGTACATCCCACCAGGTTTTAACCTGTTTCTCTAATAAATGATCTAAAGTTTTCAAAAGACCTGTGATGTCTTCCTCCTCCTCCATCATTACATGGTTGTTGGAGAAAATATTAGCTGGATTAATCTGTCGTGAGGCTAGATAATTTATAGCCTCCATTCCTCCACCCGTGAGTGTAAAAGGCAATAGCCCACCTCAAGCTGCTCGTGATTATCTAAATGTTATGTTAATTTAAAGATACACACTCCACAAACCCTTTACCTAGTGTATCATCACAGCGCTGTGGATAACTCAATATTTTATATCTTAGCTGCCACTTACCATAAAATGTCACATATAAAAAGGTGCATACAAAAATAGTAGTAAACTTCCAAAAAACTAATAAGTTGCACGTGGCGCTATAACCTGTGTACCTTTCAGTGCACAAATCCTCACCTCCTCAGTGATCCTATCTCAAATCATAAATTGTCTAATCAATAACAAAATATATAAATATTAATCACTCAGTGAATACCCAAATTTACATTTAAATTACACATATAGTGAAAAATATATAATCAAATGTGAATATAGTCCATCCACCACACAATATTCGAAAAAGCATCCAGATTACAGAAAGTCTTTCTATAAATGCATAAGAAGAATATCCAGTGCTCAGATTCCTTTCTACAAGTGACTCCTTCACCACACCATCCGTGATTTATGCTCCCCCCTTCGTGAAAACACTCACCGACTGCTAAGCCTTACACTCTCGTGTGAGGCTCAAGGGCTTTCAAATGATCTCTCAAGATGAAATTCAGACCCCAGCACATCCGATTGGAACTTCTCCACTTACGCACTTCATTGTATAAATATATACCTCAAAGAGAAATCACAGAGGGAGACCCCAATAGTGTAATACTGCAAACACTCTTTAATGTATAAAAAATCTCACTCCTTATGCACTCACATGAACTTAAAAACGCAGAATCACTTCAAGAGAGTAAAAAGACTCGCTTCACAACTTCACTCCACAATATTATTCTGAATACGTCGGGGCATTGGTGGTCACGGCGGACTCATAAGATACGGTACTATATCGCTTGATCTCACCCCTCCTCGTGCGTCCCGCCTGGTCCCACACAGCAGGTCTATTCGAAAAAGGGCGCCTTCAAGTCAGATGGAACAGTCCTCTTAGTCCTGTGCCTCCTTCCCAGCTCCGTGTATGTCAGCTCAATAGTCACCAGATAGCCACGCCCCCGACATGTTTCGTCACATCAGACTTAATCATGGGATTGGCTATCTGGTCCAGCATCCCTCCTTATATTCCCCCATCGTCGAATCAACGTCCTTAATTTTTCTTCTGTCACTCCCATATTAATGGAGTGTATACTAACGTCCATAACACGCGCCGACGCCAAATGCCCGATTTGCGCATGCCCAAATCACAGCATTCGATTTCTCCATTTCGAAAACTGGTGTATCATACCAGACATTCGATCTGAGAGTTCGCTACAGTTTCCTGCCCGTACGTCGATATTTGTCACGTGTGTCGAAACATTCGATCTTAGATATTGCATTCGATGCTTTATAGGTTCCGCTCCGGTCTCAATGCTTAACAAACTCTGCATGCTAATAGATCTCGCATGCGCCGGGATCGAGACTAAGTGTCCCCATCTCCACAATAATCAAGTATTGAGTTCCATGTCCCCACATTCCATCATTGAGAAAATGTGGAACCCTTAAAGTGCTACCTTTAGTGATGTTAATAACCATCAGTAGTATCTCTCCATATACGTGAACGGTGTCCCTCTGTATGACGCATTGTATTAAGTCAACTAGCACTGAGTAGCCATACCCCCACACAGCGTGCAAACCAGTGTATATAAACCTATAGACTGGTGCCATACTCTGTCGCCGTGTCATCAATGCGCCAACGTTTACAATAATGGTTACAATAATGGATATCATACATCTTTAACTGGCTGATAGGTACATATATTGCGGTATTACACATGCAGATCTAATTCAATTCAAGCGGAAATGAATATATCTCAAAGATACCATCTATACCCATCCTGGATTAGAAACATCCCTAAGGGGCAATTTCTAAGGGTCCGTAGGAACTGTTCAACTAAAGAGGATTTCGCAGCCCAGTCCCAAATCTTGAAGGAAAGGTTTATACAGAAAGGGTACTCAGAAACCATCTTGGATGAAACTATTGGGACGGTTGCAAATATTCCAAGGGAAACCTGCCTGGAGGGGAGGAGAAAGGAAGGGGAGGGGTCACAACATCAACTAAGATTTTTGTCTAATTTCCATCATCAATTTAGAGAGGTAGAACAAATTTTTAGAACACACTGGCATATCCTGGGTAGGGATAAATATTTGGGAGGGGTGATACCCAAAACCCCGGGATTTATCTACAGACGGGCACCCAATATAGGGGATAGGGTTGTAAAAAAGGTTCTGGACCCCCCTAAACGAATTACCATCTCGGGTGACCTGAAAGGTTTCTATGCTTGTAGGAGGTGTATATGTTGTAGAACTGTTCACCAGATAAACAGGGGGATCACCTCAATAACCAACAGCGAGGGTGAATCATTTGAAATCAAGGAATTCATGACATGCAATATGTCTTATATTGTATATTTGCTATGGTGTCCCTGTAAATTACTATATGTAGGACGTACAAAGAGATTATTGAGAGTACGTATCTCAGAACATTTGACCAACATCCGAAAAGGTTACCAGTACCATAGCGTGTCACTACATTTCAAGGAACACCATCAACAAAATCCCGATTTATTACAGTTTTGTGGAATAGATCATGTTCATCCCTCTTGGAGGGGTTCAAATCGGGTAAGGGATCTGTCGCAGAGGGAGACCAAGTGGATCTTCTTGCTGAGGAGTCTCTACCCAAGAGGGATGAACATAGAGCTGGACCTTAATTGCTACATTAGTGATTTATAGGCAAGCAAGTATGGACAGCAACAGTGTGGTCCTAATAGGGGGAATTAGTCCCCTTAGTGGAAACATCCTGTATGAGATGATGGGGTTCAGTGATTTCTCAAGTGTTACAGACAGTAGATAGCAGTTCCGATATGGAAATGCACATGATGTCGACCATCTAAGGTTGCAACCCCGAGAGGGAAATGTATAGGAGGTTACCAACCATTGATCTCTAAAATAAGTCTTCACATAAGTTATTGATGGGGAAGCCCTGAAATTATTATGATAGTGCCAATTTTATCTCTGTTTAGGGTATTAGCATTGGGATCTCCTTCTATGCGATTTTAGATTTTTAAGAATGTTTTGTATTTGGAGTTGTATTTATATGTCAAGTGCACCCGCAATATAGATGGTATCTTTGAGATATATTCATTTCCGCTTGAATTGAATTAGATCTGCATGTGTAATACCGCAATATATGTACCTATCAGCCAGTTAAAGATGTATGATATCCATTATTGTAACCATTATTGTAAACGTTGGCGCATTGATGACACGGCGACAGAGTATGGCACCAGTCTATAGGTTTATATACACTGGTTTGCACGCTGTGTGGGGGTATGGCTACTCAGTGCTAGTTGACTTAATACAATGCGTCATACAGAGGGACACCGTTCACGTATATGGAGAGATACTACTGATGGTTATTAACATCACTAAAGGTAGCACTTTAAGGGTTCCACATTTTCTCAATGATGGAATGTGGGGACATGGAACTCAATACTTGATTATTGTGGAGATGGGGACACTTAGTCTCGATCCCGGCGCATGCGAGATCTATTAGCATGCAGAGTTTGTTAAGCATTGAGACCGGAGCGGAACCTATAAAGCATCGAATGCAATATCTAAGATCGAATGTTTCGACACACGTGACAAATATCGACGTACGGGCAGGAAACTGTAGCGAACTCTCAGATCGAATGTCTGGTATGATACACCAGTTTTCGAAATGGAGAAATCGAATGCTGTGATTTGGGCATGCGCAAATCGGGCATTTGGCGTCGGCGCGTGTTATGGACGTTAGTATACACTCCATTAATATGGGAGTGACAGAAGAAAAATTAAGGACGTTGATTCGACGATGGGGGAATATAAGGAGGGATGCTGGACCAGATAGCCAATCCCATGATTAAGTCTGATGTGACGAAACATGTCGGGGGCGTGGCTATCTGGTGACTATTGAGCTGACATACACGGAGCTGGGAAGGAGGCACAGGACTAAGAGGACTGTTCCATCTGACTTGAAGGCGCCCTTTTTCGAATAGACCTGCTGTGTGGGACCAGGCGGGACGCACGAGGAGGGGTGAGATCAAGCGATACAGTACCGTATCTTATGAGTCCGCCGTGACCACCAATGCCCCGACGTATTCAGAATAATATTGTGGAGTGAAGTTGTGAAGCGAGTCTTTTTACTCTCTTGAAGTGATTCTGCGTTTTTAAGTTCATGTGAGTGCATAAGGAGTGAGATTTTTTATACATTAAAGAGTGTTTGCAGTATTACACTATTGGGGTCTCCCTCTGTGATTTCTCTTTGAGGTATATATTTATACAATGAAGTGCGTAAGTGGAGAAGTTCCAATCGGATGTGCTGGGGTCTGAATTTCATCTTGAGAGATCATTTGAAAGCCCTTGAGCCTCACACGAGAGTGTAAGGCTTAGCAGTCGGTGAGTGTTTTCACGAAGGGGGGAGCATAAATCACGGATGGTGTGGTGAAGGAGTCACTTGTAGAAAGGAATCTGAGCACTGGATATACTTCTTATGCATTTATAGAAAGACTTTCTGTAATCTGGATGCTTTTTCGAATATTGTGTGGTGGATGGACTATATTCACATTTGATTATATATTTTTCACTATATGTGTAATTTAAATGTAAATTTGGGTATTCACTGAGTGATTAATATTTATATATTTTGTTATTGATTAGACAATTTATGATTTGAGATAGGATCACTGAGGAGGTGAGGATTTGTGCACTGAAAGGTACACAGGTTATAGCGCCACGTGCAACTTATTAGTTTTTTGGAAGTTTACTACTATTTTTGTATGCACCTTTTTATATATAAATCACTAGCTATTACTATTAGGTCCACAAAAGTCCTTTTAAGGACTGGTATAGGTGTACAGTATATAGGGTTGTAATACACTTATAATAAACTTTATTTCAAATATAGAAAGCATATTATAGTGCACTGCAGTGCTGCTAACTGATTCTGCAGCTGTCGTTTCTCAGTGTAGGGAGGGACAGTTTGGTGTTTGGAGCAGGGACAGTCTGCAATTCACTAGCTACCAGATAGCTATTATTAGGTCCACAAAGGTCATTTTAAGGACTGGTATAGGTGTACAGTATATAGGGTTGTAATACACGTATAATATATTTTCTTTCAAATATAGAAAGCATATTATAGTGCACTGCAGTGCTGACCGTAACCGATTCTGCAACTGTCGTTTCTCAGTGTAGGGAGGGCAGGGCCGTCTTTAAAATTGATTGGACCCTGTTCAAAAATTTTCTTGGGGCCCCCCCATTCAATTTCACTCTCCGCCTGCTTTGAGACATACAATAAATAGCAGCTAGACTTAAAATCAGTTTACTATTTCAGATCAGGCAGCAATTGCGATTGGTTGCCAGCGGTTACAGCATACCATTACTGCTTACTGACTGGTTGCTAGTGGTAACAGCACACATTACGGTTCACTGATTAGTTACTAGAGGTTACAGCAAAGGATTTCTGCTTTTTAATTGGTTGCTAGAGATTACTGTACAGTATTGGTTGCTAGAGGTTACAGCACATCATCTCCTCACTGCAGGGGGGCATAATACACATATGAATGTCACCTTTATTTACATATCAATGCCACTGGCCACCGCTATTTACACATGAATGCCAGTTATTTACATGTAAACACAAGGTCAGCAGCTCAGTCATCGGTGCACAATAATAAGGCAGAGCTGGGCAGCATTAATTCCAGCACTTCCCACTGAGATATCAGGACCCAGCACAGGACTAAAACTTCAAAGGACAGGGGAATTTAAACTGGGATAGTTGGTAAGTATAAGGCAGCTGCTTTGGGCCCCACAACAATGACAGGGCCCAGGGCAGCTGCCCCTTTTGCCCTGCCTTAAAGACGGCCCTGATAGAGGGACAGTTTGGTGTTTGGAGCAGGGACAGTCTGCAATTCACTAGCTACTAGCTAGCTACTATTAGGTCCACAAAGGTCCTTTTAAGGACTGGTATAGGTGTACTATTTGGTGTGCAGTATATAGGGGTGTAATACACGTATAAAATACTTGCAAATATAGAAAGCATAGTATAGTGCATTTCTACTGTGCAGCATTGTGAATGCTGAGTGGTTCTGCCGCAATACTACAAAGAGTGACAAACGTCATTAGAAAAAAGTATTATAACTGGTGTGATAGACCAGTGGCCCCCCAAAATGACAGATTGAAGCGGGGTGTTATATACCTTCTTCCACATATACTGCACTTCTCTAGAGACTTTTGTCACAGGGTCATTTAAAAAATGACAGGCGAGGAAGAGGCAGGCCCTTCTGCAGGGGTGGTAGGGGTAGGGCAGGAGCAACAGGCTTGAGCCAAAGTGGGAAATTGCAGAAGGTGCATTCGATTACGTCAAAGGACGCACCAGACTTGGTTAAGTGGCTCACTCAGCCTTACTCTTCTGCACCCTCCTCATCCTCTTGATCTGCACCCTCTTCACTCTCTGCTGTGTGCACCCCCAAAGACACTACCACCAACACCATATACCCTCCGCTTGAGTCACAGGAATTATTTTCCGATCCATCACAAGACATTGCCAATGCGCAGCCATTCTTGGCATTGGATCAGGAAGAGGAGGTAGCAACAACCCCCACTCAGCAGTCTGATGACAGTACCCAGATCAGCCCAAGGAAGTTGGTCCCCAGTGTTGCTGCCTACTCCGAGATCTCTAATTATAGCGGTGGGGAAGGTGACGTCGATGATGATGTGTCTAGTGATATCAGGTGGGTGCCCACAAGAGAGGAAGAGGAGAGGAGTTCAGAGGGAGATATGGACCAGCAGATAGGGAGGAGAAGCAGGCGGAATTTACATTTCACAGGAGGGACAAACCAGACTGCTAATGTATCAGGAGCGAGTCATCGACCATGTAGGTCACATCTGTCGCTCACAGGACGATGGCACATGGCTCCACAGTGTGGGCTTTTTTAACGTGTCCACTGCTGACAATAGTGTTGCCATCTGCAGCCTTTGCAGTCAACGCATAAGTCACGGTAAGCCCAACACTCACCTAGGGACGACCGCCTTAAGAAGGCACATGAGCTGCCATCACTGAGCCGAGTGGGAGCAACGGAACCCACAAAGCCACACTCCAGGCTCTCACCGTCCAGCCTCTTCTACTTCTCCTTCTCCTCTCTCCTCACAATTGTCCTCCACTCCACCTTCCATCATGCCGTCCTCAAGTTTTTCTGGAAAAAGGCAGGCTTCCGTGGGCCAAATGTTCGAGCGTAACAAAATGATGATGCCGGATAACCCTCTTGCCCAACGGTTGACCGCTGGCTTGTCAGAACTGTTAGCCCGCCAACTACTGCCATATAAACTGGTGGACTCGGAGGCCTTTCGAAAATTTGTGGCCATTGAAACACCACAATGGAAGGTTCCAGGAAGGGATTTCTCACAGAAGGACATCCCAGAGCTATATGGCCATGTTCAGCGGCAAGTGAATGTATCTCTGGCACACAGTGTCGGTGGCAAAATACATCTGACCACGGGGTCTAGCAAACACGGGCAGGGAAGGTATGTACGATAAGCGCCTTTGTCATAGCAGCGGTAATCAACAGCGCAACTTTCTATCGAGAAAACATCTTCATATAACCACACATAAAGGGTCATTACAAATAATTAAAACTTATTCTAATAAAATGCCATCATGAGCCCCTATTAAGTATATTTATTACCATGATTATAAAGATTTAACTTATTTTTATATATATGTATATATGAATATGAACACCTGTGGGGATAGAGACATCTGGTGGTCATATAGTGAATTACAACTCATATATAAATAAAATAAAACAAAATAAACAATCTAATCCATATCCATACTAGAAGACTAATCACTGGGGACATCTAGTGGTTGAAATACTTATATCCCTATGACCACCAATAACCCCTAATTATACTAGATAAAGACAAACACTCCATATAGCCATCTAGTGGATATATTAGAGAATGCCATAATCTTTATTGGACTCCAGTAATAAATATACTTAATAGGGGCTCATGATGGCATTTTATTAGAATAAGTTTTAATTATTTGTAATGACCTTTTATGTGTGGTTATATGAAGATGTTTTCTCGATAGAAAGTTGCGCTGTTGATTACCGCTGCTATGACAAAGGCGCTTATCGTATAAAAACTCTGCCGACACCTGACTCCTTGACCCTTTGATAAAGTCACGTGGATGTGACGCAACGCGTCAGGGAGGAGCCAGGTGTCCCGATTGTCACTTCCAGTCGCGGCCGAGACAGGAAGTTCCATTTGTTTGTATACCCGTGATTGGAATTTACATTGTAAGTGTGGTTATTATTTTTATTAAAGTGGTTTTAAAAAATACTACACTATCGGAGCCCCCTCTCCTCTTTTCTCATCTTATATATGCTGACCATTATGGCGAGCTGATTATGGGAGAAAATAAGGAGGACTAAGTTTGACATCAGTATATCTTCAGCGCTGTATGGCCTTTAGTGGTCTGATTCAGAGGTGAGAGGCTGGGGAAAATAAGGGGTGCACTGAGCACTGAAGTGTGGAATATTGGTGGACTGTCACAGTTTTGGGTGCCTTGTACACCCTGAATCACACTGCACGGAGATCGATTGAATTTTCATCACTTGAACGTTTATGTATATTTATTTTTTGGATTGCACATTTTTTTATTCAGATATTTATTGGGACACATTCATTTTTTATTACTAATTTTTTATTATATTTATTTTGAGTGGTTTTCACAGTTATGATTATTGCACAGCTGGTTGTTTAATCGAGTGGTTTATTGCACTTATGAGATTTTATTCTTTTTTTTCTTTGCACTATTGATGAATGTTGCACCTTTATTGTAAGGTTGGTTATTGCACATTGTGAATTTGCTTATATTGCACATAATTGATATTGATAGAGCTTTATATAATTTTTCATAATTTTTTAATAGTTTCTACCTAGGTAGCGCCACATAATAACTATAAACAATGATTTCTGATAGTGTAGAGATCACTGTATATGTTGGCAGCTTCCTATATTCAGTACTTTTTATTAAAACCTTTCTTTAAGCGTGAGATTAGGGATATTAGTAAGGGTTGTGCGCATTAGTATTTCTGTTTACATTTCGTTTTTTATCTCGTTTCCTAGTGCTGCACGCCATGGAAGCCGGATCCGGAAGTTAACAATATAGGAACAATTGAAAACTCATTTAGAAAAATTGGCCATCTAATGGAGAAAAGAATTAATGCATGGTGGGACATGATAACACATGAAAAATATATAAAAGATAAATTAGTACCAAGAAGATTACGATGGGATGTGCCTGTCAATGATGGATTATTGGATAAAGAATCCACAGATGAGTGGTTTCATTTTTTTAATGAGAAGGGCCTTGAGTTACTTGATTTTTTAGTAAAACGTAAACAAAAAAAGATTAGAATAATTGATAAAATGGTGGGAGAAATGAAAACTTCCCTGGAGTCATCAAAAGACCTTCCTGAATTTATATCATTATCAAAACAATTGACGAAGGATATGGAACAGAAGGATAATGAAACTGCTGCAAGAAAAAGGAAGAAATACCAAAGAGATGTAAAGGATTACGAAGATGATCTGGTGTTCAAATGGCAGAAAAAAGATAGAAGATCCTGTCATTAATTCAAATAGTAGCTCCCCAGTAAAGGAAGAGGCTACTAATTTGAATTTAAAAGGAGTAAAAACAGGAGAAGTTCCCATTATACAATCTAATCAAAATATGCAGAATACGCCGAATCAAAAACCGAGGTAGAATGGTAATAATAACAACTGGAAAAAACCCATCTGGAAAAAGAATAGGTATAATAATAATTTTAAAGGTCAACCATATAGACAACCTCAATATGATACAAGATCTCCTACACCTCAGAGAAGATACAATGAGGAGAAGAATGGAAGATTTCATTATACAGATCAAAGAAGGAGAGAAGAAAAATCAGATAGGCATTACCATTATAATGATAGAAGAGAAAGATCCCCCTACAACTACCATCATCAGAATAACAGAAGAAGGGAAAGATCCCCCCAGAAAGATTATTATACAGTACTGGTTTACAATAGGTTTGATCAATTAAGAAGATATGATGATGAAAGAAGGTATGAGGATAGAAGGAAAAAATGTACAATTCTAAGTCAGCGATTCAAAAACAAGAAACATATAAAGTAGAATCAAACAGTACTGAAAATGTATGTGATAACATAAAGTCCATTAAAAGTCCAACTGGAGAAACACCCTGTGTAGAAGGGATCTATTCAATCGTAAAACTTTTCAATCAACGTGAAGTAAAACCAGGTGCACCTCCACCAGACAAGTAATAATAGCCCCTTACCAGACGTCCCGGTAGGGAGCGCTTAATCACAAAATGGGTCTGAAGATGGATCAAACTTGAGCCCTCCAAATGGAACACTTTTACGTAAGGCGGGTTAGGAGATACGCCAGTCATAAACCATCCAGCAGGGGAAAACGCTGTTTGAAGCGGGACTCAGATGTGTAGCATTGTAGGATCAAGGAAGGTTCACCATAGGGAGGAAAAGATGCTCCAAATAGTGTAAAATCATTTATTAAAACAAAAATATAAAACAAGAGATGCACTTACAAACATGAAAGAACATCGGGCATATCATCAAACTGGGCAAGCGTCGGCCGATCGCGAACACCAATCGATATCCCTTCTGGTACCAGTTCACATGAGGCAAGTCAGCGTGTCACGCCACCCAACGCGTTTCGTGAAAAATTCACGTCGTCTGGGGTATGGGTGACACGCCATATTGCCTCCATTATATAGTGAATGTTGGAACAAGCCACCTCCTCCGTTGTGTGAGAGCCTGTTTCACTTCCGGGGTCAAAGGACCAGGCCTCACTCTCATATCCAATAGAGTGAGAGCCTGTTTCACTTCCGGGATCAAAGGACCAGGCCTCACTCTCATATCCAATAGAGTGAGAGCTTGTTTCACTTCCGGGATCAAAGGACCAGGCCTCACTCTCATATCCAATAGAGTGCGAGCCTATTTCACTTCCGGGATCAAAGAACCAGGCCTCACTCTCATATCCAATAGAGTGCAAGGTCAGAGAGCCAAGGCGGCGGAAATGATCCATGCAATCACCCGCCCCTCCCTGTTTACGACTGTAAAACGACTCTCCTTACAACGGCGTGAAAACACGCCGTACGTAACGAGCGGATGACGCCACATCGTACGTCACGAGCGGATGACAACACGTCGTACGTAGCGAGCGGATGGACGGCGCACATCACCCACTACAAGGAAGTATGTGCGCTCCATCTGATGCCAAGTCTCGCTTTCAATACAATGTACGTAACGAGCGGATGACAACACACCGTACGTAGCGGGCGGATGGGCGGCGCACATCACCCCCTGCAGGGAAGTGTGTGCGTTTCATCTGGTGCCAAGTCTCACTTTCAATACAGTGTAGTCGTGGCTCCAGACCTCCATAGCAAATAAATCTTCCTCCATATCACGAAGGAGGAAGAATAAAGAATTATATATATATATACCTCAAATAAAATTAAATTAAAATTAAATTAAAAAGGGAGGAGGGGACAAGTCCAACCACAAAATTAAAAATTATTAACTAACACTTAATCAAAAATGGATAAAACATACAGGGCACTTTGTAATACATGGCTAACTCAATATGTGATTAAACACTTCATAATATTAAGATAGCGGTATTGACTAAGCTACAAAGTTCACCCACAGCAAAAAGTGAAAGGGGCATACACAACTGTATTATGTAGAACTCAATACATTATGAGAAAAAAGATGAGAAAAAAGATATTTCTCTCTCAAAATGGAAAGAATGGGAGCTTACAAGAAAAACCATCAAACGCTACATTGAGGTAGAAAAATCCACAAATATCCAGATCCCACAATGTCTGATGGAAAAAGTCATAAATGCTTTACGTCTGTGCCTAGAACACTGGCAGGAACAACACGTTAAGCATTATTAATAAACGCATTAACGTCTGTATCTGTGTTCATACCGTAAGGGGTGTAAGTTTTTAGTCTATGGATCCACAACATCTCCAGCCGTGAGATCTCTCTGACCAGAGCTCCCCCCCTCCAGTGGGGTTTGTACTTATCAATCCCCATGTACAAGGTGTTAGACGGATCCCTTCCATGTTTCTCGTCATAATGTCTAGAAAGGGGATGTTTGTCAAAACCCCGTTTAATGTTGGCGATATGCTCATTCAATCTGACCTTGAGGGCTCTCTTAGTTCTCCCCACGTACTGAAGCCCACAAGGACATTGGATGAGATAAACCACTGCTTCTGACGAGCATGTGATGAACGGCTCCACTATATACCTTCTCTGGGTGCTGGTGGAGACGAATTCAAGGATTTTAGAGTTTTTGTTCTTATTGTAGGAGCACACCTGACAATTCCTACACCTATAGAACCCTTTGAGGTTCTGAAAGAAGCATCTGTCCTTCACAGGGGGGTTCTGTACACTAGGAGCAATCATATTGCCTAGTGAAGAGACTCCTTTAAAAATTACTCTAGGGACTTCCGGTAGGATAGTTCCAAGAGTTTGGTCATTGGTCAAAATATGCCAGTGTCTACGGATCAGCTGTTTAACCTTCTGATGTTGCATCGAGAAGGTAGTAACGAAGGGTAATAAAGACTGATTGGCATCGGCCTCACTCTCCCTATCTGCCAGCAAGGTAGATCTGTCTCTCTCCCGTGCTTTTGTATAAGCCTCGGTCAACAGGTCTGCCGCGTAGCCTTTCTCCGAAAACCGCTGAGATAGTAACTTGGCTTGCTCATCAAACTTGTTGGTGTCAGAACAGTTTCTCCTTATGCGTAGGTACTGTCCCAAAGGGGCCGACCTTAACCAGGAGTCCAAGTGACAGCTGCCCATAGGAATATAGGAATTCCTATCTGTGGATTTGAAGAAGGTGGAGGTGACAAAACTCTCACTATTAACCTTGATGTTTAAATCTAGAAAGTTCACACCTTCCTGGCTGGCTTCATAGCTAAATTTGATGCCTCTCGAGTTGTTATTTAGCCCTTCCATAAAAGCATGGAGTTCATGTTCGTCACCATCCCACAGGAGGAGGACGTCATCAATATATCGTGCCCACAGCACTATCTCCGGTCGTCTGGGAGAATCGATGACATCCTCCTCCCATTTGGCCATAAATAAGTTAGCCAAACTGGGGGCATATTTGGCCCCCATGGCAACCCCTTTGTCTTGACGATAAAACTGGTTGTCGAACCAGAAATAATTGTGCTTGGCTGCAAAATCTAAAAGGGCCAAAATGAAATCAATCTGGATCTGTGTTAAACCAGAGTCTCGCTCCAAATAAACCCTGGCGGCTTCAAAACCCAATTCATGGGGAATAATGGTGTAAAGTGATGTGACGTCGGCTGTCACGAGCCATAAGCCTGGGGTTGGTTTGTAGGAGTTTAACATATTAAGGATTTGCTTGGTATCCCTCACGTATGATGGGATTTTCTTCACAAGTGGCTGAAGAAAAAAGTCTATATACCTGCCCACCCTGGACGTCACCGAGTCTATACCGCTAACAATAGGGCGACCAGGGGGGCAGGTAGTACTCTTATGTAGCTTCGGGAGATAATAGATAACTGGGGTTCTAGGGGCCATAGGTATAAGGAAAGATTTTTCCTTGTCCGTAAGGATCCCTCTACGGAAGCCCTCATCTACAATCCCTGTTAATTCCTTTTTGTATTTAATCACTGGATCCCTGCTAAGCAGGGAATAAGTCTCCCTGTCATCAGTAATGCGATGCAACTCTTTGAGATAGTCGCACCTGTCCAGGATGGCAATGCCGCCCCCTTTATCTGCAGGTCTGATGACAAGGGACTTATTGTTGCAGAGGGAATCCAAACCCTTCTGCAGATCACCCCGAAGTTTGCATTTCTTTACTTTCATCCCATCCAAATCCTTAAGTACTAGATCCCTAAAGACTTTGATACTAGGAGCCAGTGTCCCTGGGGGATTGAAAAGGGATGCATTGGCAAGGCCGGAATGTTGAAAGACCGGACTTGACCTATTATTCTCCTGAATGGGGTTACCCAACATGTACCGCTTGATGTTTAATCTGCGTACAAACTTGTGTATGTCCATGTAGGTCTGAAATTTGCTCAGACATCTTGGTGGAGCAAATTTCAGACCCTTATCCAAAAGCCGTTTTTCGGGGTCAGAAAGTGCCTGGGTGCTGAGATTAAAAATACCCTCCCCTAATGCCTTTTTCGTTTTAGCTGCTTGTATCCGCCTCCCCCCTCTGACTCCCCTCTTGGTTCTATAGGCCTTTTTAGGCCTCTGTGGTCCCTGGGAAAATCCCACCCACGATTATTGATGGAGTCATGACTGGGTTGGGAGGGCCTAAACACTGCACTTTGATCTACCCTCCGTGATCCAATCGGGTATGGTGCTTGCTGGGGATTATCCTCTCTCTGGCTCCCCATGTATGGGGCTTCAAAGTCTGCCAACGGGAAGAAACGGTTTTGAGTTGGAACTTCCCAAGGTTGATTTCTCCTATTGGAGTATACCGACCTCTCTTGGTCAAACCCTTGAATGGAGTCCCATACTGGATAACTGCCAGGTCCTTGAGTTAGGGTAGGTCTCTGATGACCTCCCTGATATGGGCCCTTATTGTACTTTTTCTTGTTTTTGTTATTGTATCTCCCATTTACGGGTCCCCTCCCCGGGGAAGCCCACGGGGGTCTTGGAGATGCCAGAGACAAAGAGGTATTACCTCGTAGCTGCCATGGACCTGTGCCCGAATGGGCCTGATTGCTCGGTGTGACTCTGACTCCCTGTACCCATTCTGTGGGATAATGCACTATGTTGTCCCTTGGGACTGCCTCAGGAGGACCCCTCTGAGTATTATTAGGAGCATTGGGAGGAAGAGTATCCATCTGTTCTCTTTCCATGGCTAATTTCTTCTGCCATAGAAAGATGATCCCAGACTGGTAATCCTCCTTGTCCCTGATGAACTTCTTTTTCTTCTTGAGCTTTTGCTCTTTCTCCTCTTTCTCAAGAGTTTTAAGGAGGTTCTTAGAACACTCCTTATACTCTTCAGTAGTGCTCAGAGGAACTAGTGATTCCTTGATTAGTTTGATTTCTTCATCAAGGCGGGCTAATTTCTCGCTCTTTTTTTGATAATCCCCAGCAAGCACCATACCCGATTGGATCACGGAGGGTAGATCAAAGTGCAGTGTTTAGGCCCTCCCAACCCAGTCATGACTCCATCAATAATCGTGGGTGGGATTTTCCCAGGGACCACAGAGGCCTAAAAAGGCCTATAGAACCAAGAGGGGAGTCAGAGGGGGGAGGCGGATACAAGCAGCTAAAACGAAAAAGGCATTAGGGGAGGGTATTTTTAATCTCAGCACCCAGGCACTTTCTGACCCCGAAAAACGGCTTTTGGATAAGGGTCTGAAATTTGCTCCACCAAGATGTCTGAGCAAATTTCAGACCTACATGGACATACACAAGTTTGTACGCAGATTAAACATCAAGCGGTACATGTTGGGTAACCCCATTCAGGAGAATAATAGGTCAAGTCCGGTCTTTCAACATTCCGGCCTTGCCAATGCATCCCTTTTCAATCCCCCAGGGACACTGGCTCCTAGTATCAAAGTCTTTAGGGATCTAGTACTTAAGGATTTGGATGGGATGAAAGTAAAGAAATGCAAACTTCGGGGTGATCTGCAGAAGGGTTTGGATTCCCTCTGCAACAATAAGTCCCTTGTCATCAGACCTGCAGATAAAGGGGGCGGCATTGCCATCCTGGACAGGTGCGACTATCTCAAAGAGTTGCATCGCATTACTGATGACAGGGAGACTTATTCCCTGCTTAGCAGGGATCCAGTGATTAAATACAAAAAGGAATTAACAGGGATTGTAGATGAGGGCTTCCGTAGAGGGATCCTTACGGACAAGGAAAAATCTTTCCTTATACCTATGGCCCCTAGAACCCCAGTTATCTATTATCTCCCGAAGCTACATAAGAGTACTACCTGCCCCCCTGGTCGCCCTATTGTTAGCGGTATAGACTCGGTGACGTCCAGGGTGGGCAGGTATATAGACTTTTTTCTTCAGCCACTTGTGAAGAAAATCCCATCATACGTGAGGGATACCAAGCAAATCCTTAATATGTTAAACTCCTACAAACCAACCCCAGGCTTATGGCTCGTGACAGCCGACGTCACATCACTTTACACCATTATTCCCCATGAATTGGGTTTTGAAGCCGCCAGGGTTTATTTGGAGCGAGACTCTGGTTTAACACAGATCCAGATTGATTTCATTTTGGCCCTTTTAGATTTTGCAGCCAAGCACAATTATTTCTGGTTCGACAACCAGTTTTATCGTCAAGACAAAGGGGTTGCCATGGGGGCCAAATATGCCCCCAGTTTGGCTAACTTATTTATGGCCAAATGGGAGGAGGATGTCATCGATTCTCCCAGACGACCGGAGATAGTGCTGTGGGCACGATATATTGATGACGTCCTCCTCCTGTGGGATGGTGACGAACATGAACTCCATGCTTTTATGGAAGGGCTAAATAACAACTCGAGAGGCATCAAATTTAGCTATGAAGCCAGCCAGGAAGGTGTGAACTTTCTAGATTTAAACATCAAGGTTAATAGTGAGAGTTTTGTCACCTCCACCTTCTTCAAATCCACAGATAGGAATTCCTATATTCCTATGGGCAGCTGTCACTTGGACTCCTGGTTAAGGTCGGTCCCTTTGGGACAGTACCTACGCATAAGGAGAAACTGTTCTGACACCAACAAGTTTGATGAGCAAGCCAAGTTACTATCTCAGCGGTTTTCGGAGAAAGGCTACGCGGCAGACCTGTTGACCGAGGCTTATACAAAAGCACGGGAGAGAGACAGATCTACCTTGCTGGCAGATAGGGAGAGTGAGGCCGATGCCAATCAGTCTTTATTACCCTTCGTTACTACCTTCTCGATGCAACATCAGAAGGTTAAACAGCTGATCCGTAGACACTGGCATATTTTGACCAATGACCAAACTCTTGGAACTATCCTACCGGAAGTCCCTAGAGTAATTTTTAAAGGAGTCTCTTCACTAGGCAATATGATTGCTCCTAGTGTACAGAACCCCCCTGTGAAGGACAGATGCTTCTTTCAGAACCTCAAAGGGTTCTATAGGTGTAGGAATTGTCAGGTGTGCTCCTACAATAAGAACAAAAACTCTAAAATCCTTGAATTCGTCTCCACCAGCACCCAGAGAAGGTATATAGTGGAGCCGTTCATCACATGCTCGTCAGAAGCAGTGGTTTATCTCATCCAATGTCCTTGTGGGCTTCAGTACGTGGGGAGAACTAAGAGAGCCCTCAAGGTCAGATTGAATGAGCATATCGCCAACATTAAACGGGGTTTTGACAAACATCCCCTTTCTAGACATTATGACGAGAAACATGGAAGGGATCCGTCTAACACCTTGTACATGGGGATTGATAAGTACAAACCCCACTGGAGGGGGGGAGCTCTGGTCAGAGAGATCTCACGGCTGGAGATGTCGTGGATCCATAGACTAAAAACTTACACCCCTTACGGTATGAACACAGATACAGACGTTAATGCGTTTATTAATAATGCTTAACGTGTTGTTCCTGCCAGTGTTCTAGGCACAGACGTAAAGCATTTATGACTTTTTCCATCAGACATTGTGGGATCTGGATATTTGTGGATTTTTCTACCTCAATGTAGCGTTTGATGGTTTTTCTTGTAAGCTCCCATTCTTTCCATTTTGAGAGAGAAATATCTTTTTTCTCATCTTTTTTCTCATAATGTATTGAGTTCTACATAATACAGTTGTGTATGCCCCTTTCACTTTTTGCTGTGGGTGAACTTTGTAGCTTAGTCAATACCGCTATCTTAATATTATGAAGTGTTTAATCACATATTGAGTTAGCCATGTATTACAAAGTGCCCTGTATGTTTTATCCATTTTTGATTAAGTGTTAGTTAATAATTTTTAATTTTGTGGTTGGACTTGTCCCCTCCTCCCTTTTTAATTTAATTTTAATTTAATTTTATTTGAGGTATATATATATATAATTCTTTATTCTTCCTCCTTCGTGATATGGAGGAAGATTTATTTGCTATGGAGGTCTGGAGCCACGACTACACTGTATTGAAAGCGAGACTTGGCACCAGATGAAACGCACACACTTCCCTGCAGGGGGTGATGTGCGCCGCCCATCCGCCCGCTACGTACGGTGTGTTGTCATCCGCTCGTTACGTACATTGTATTGAAAGCGAGACTTGGCATCAGATGGAGCGCACATACTTCCTTGTAGTGGGTGATGTGCGCCGTCCATCCGCTCGCTACGTACGACGTGTTGTCATCCGCTCGTGACGTACGATGTGGCGTCATCCGCTCGTTACGTACGGCGTGTTTTCACGCCGTTGTAAGGAGAGTCGTTTTACAGTCGTAAACAGGGAGGGGCGGGTGATTGCATGGATCATTTCCGCCGCCTTGGCTCTCTGACCTTGCACTCTATTGGATATGAGAGTGAGGCCTGGTTCTTTGATCCCGGAAGTGAAATAGGCTCGCACTCTATTGGATATGAGAGTGAGGCCTGGTCCTTTGATCCCGGAAGTGAAACAAGCTCTCACTCTATTGGATATGAGAGTGAGGCCTGGTCCTTTGATCCCGGAAGTGAAACAGGCTCTCACTCTATTGGATATGAGAGTGAGGCCTGGTCCTTTGACCCCGGAAGTGAAACAGGCTCTCACACAACGGAGGAGGTGGCTTGTTCCAACATTCACTATATAATGGAGGCAATATGGCGTGTCACCCATACCCCAGACGACGTGAATTTTTCACGAAACGCGTTGGGTGGCGTGACACGCTGACTTGCCTCATGTGAACTGGTACCAGAAGGGATATCGATTGGTGTTCGCGATCGGCCGACGCTTGCCCAGTTTGATGATATGCCCGATGTTCTTTCATGTTTGTAAGTGCATCTCTTGTTTTATATTTTTGTTTTAATAAATGATTTTACACTATTTGGAGCATCTTTTCCTCCCTATGGTGAACCTTCCTTGATCCTACAATGCTACACATCTGAGTCCCGCTTCAAACAGCGTTTTCCCCTGCTGGATGGTTTATGACTGGCGTATCTCCTAACCCGCCCTACGTAAAAGTGTTCCATTTGGAGGGCTCAAGTTTGATCCATCTTCAGACCCATTTTGTGATTAAGCGCTCCCTACCGGGACGTCTGGTAAGGGGCTATTATTACTTGTCTGGTGGAGGTGCACCTGGTTTTACTTCACGTTGATTGAAAAGTTTTACGATTGAATAGATCCCTTCTACACAGGGTGTTTCTCCAGTTGGACTTTTAATGGACTTTATGTTATCACATACATTTTCAGTACTGTTTGATTCTACTTTATATGTTTCTTGTTTTTGAATCGCTGACTTAGAATTGTACATTTTTTCCTTTTGGTTCATAACCTATGAGGGGCAATATATATGTTTACTGTATTTAGTTATAAGTAATGCCTTATGGTTTATTTAGTCATTAGTTTGGTGTGTTAGAATAATAGATCACAAGATACACTTCTTTAAGGTAGAGTGGTTTACATCCTAATAGAAGTATTAGGGATTGCGCAGTTCTCTTCTTTTTCTTTGTTTTTTATGTATATTTCACTTTGGGTATATATTAGAATTGCTGCATCACACATTTTCGTTAAGTATACACTGTAGCGCAGATTTCCTCTTCCTTTTTTCTATGAGGATAGAAGAACCCCAGTACATCAAAATTACCAACAAGAAAGACAAAGATATGAGAAGACGCCTGATTGTTTTTTAGATCAACGCCGGTGGGATCCCCCCAAACTATCAAGGAGAGCGTCCAAAGAAATCGGACTGGCGCTCCCCAGAACACAATCTGAACGGGAATCCCAGGAAAGGAGAAGACAGGAATCAAGAACATCCCCAAAAAAACAGAGACAGAGAGGATCAGTTAAGGAAAAAGACACCAAGAAGATCACCAGAAAGATGAAATGGAAGAAACGAAAAATGAGAAGAGGATGCAGAGCAGGAATCAAAAAACAAAAGGAAAAGAGAAAAGTAGGTGAGGGCATTATTAACATCAGTGGGGTGACATTAACACAAGAAGAAGTGAAAGTATTAGATAAAGGATTAAAATTTGCCCCAAAAAGAAACCTTAATAAATTCAACGCATATGTGGATATTAATAAATTTGTGAAGAGTATGAATATAAAAAAATATATGTTGAGTGATTCTGGAATAGGAAGAGGCACTAAGCTTCCAGAATATAATGGTATACAGTTCACGAATCTACGTAACAAATCTCTTTTCAATCCACCGGGAGGAAATGATGGACATATTAAGGTATTTAAAAAAATGGTTCTGAAAGGTTTACAAGAGTTAAAAATAAAGAAAGTTTTGGACCCTATAGATATCAGGAAAGGTATCCGAAAATTAGAGTCCAGAAAATATATTGTTATAAGACAAGCAGATAAAGGAGGTGCCATAGTTATACAATCTAAAGAAGATTATAATGAAGAACTAAATAGACAATTGAATGATGAGATCACATATCAGAAATTAATAAGTAATCCCACTATACAATACAAAAAAGAATTGGCTAAAATTATCCAGAAAGGATTGGAGAAAGGCTTATTGAACAAAAAAGAAGCGAAATATCTAGTACCTAATACTTGCAGAATACCAGTAATCTATACCATCCCGAAAATACATAAGAATGATAAAAAACCTCCAGGTAGGCCCATTGTAAATGGGATCAATTCTGTTTGTGCAAGATTAGGTGAATATGTAGATTTCTTTCTGCAGCCCATAGTAAAAGAAACAAAATCGTTTTTGAGAGATACGAAACATCTTATCCAATTGCTAAAGGAGATTATGTTTGATGAAGGACCATTATACTTGGTCACTGCTGATGTGACCTCATTATATACCATCATTAATCATGAAGAAGCAGTGCAAGCTACCAAATGGGGTCTGAGGAACCTGAGCAATTTAAAATGTAAACAAAGAAGATTCCTTGTAGACTGTTTGCGATTTGGGTTGGATTCTAATTATTTTTGGGTCAATAACATTTATTATAAACAGATTTGTGGTATTGCCATGGGAGCAAAATATGCATCCAGCGTGGCCAACTTATATATGGCAGAATGGGAAGAAGAATCACTCTATAGGAATATGCTCCACCAAGTATTATTATTCAAATGTTACATTGATGACCTGATTATGATTTGGTCAGGTGACAGAGAAAGTTTGAATGATTTCTGTCTTAATCTAAATCTGAATGAGAAAAATATTAAACTTACCTGGGAAATTAGTACAGAGAGAATTCGTTTTTTGGATTTAGTAATTGAGAGAGAAGGTAATAAACTGAACACGTATACTCATTTTAAAACAGTAGATAGGAACAGTTACTTACCTCTGGATATTTGCCATCATTATAGGCGGTTGGAAAATATACAGAGAGGCCAGTTGATTAGATTTAGCCCTTGTACACACGCTCGGAGATTCCAACGGAATGTGTCCTATCGGACTGTTTTGTCGGATAATCCGACTGTGTGTGGTATGCATTGGACTGTTTCTGTCGGAATATCCGTCGGACCCAATTTTCCAACTTGCTGGAAATATTTTCCGACAAACTGGTCCGATCGGACATACTCTGATCATGTGTAGCCTACTCCGACGGACAAGGTGCCACGCATGCTCACATTCAAATTCCGACACGGAAGCGCTCGTTCAGGTAAAACTACTGCTCGTAAGCGATATAGCACATTCGTCATGCTGCAATGTTAAAAATTAATTCATGAAGCGCATTCTCTTGTTATTTACAATACTGCAAGAACGAACTTCTTTTGATGCTCATAGTCACACACACTTCTCCCGAACGTATATCATTACTCTTTTTTCACCATTTCAGCAATACAATTTTATTTTGCGTCACATCTACACAATTTTAGATTTTGTTTATTCTTATTCGTTTTTTCTTTAAATTCCTAAAAATCTCTTTTAAAGACAGTTTGCTCATTTCTCTTTTTTTTGGGGTGTTTTTTGTGTGTAAACTTACCACAACAACATTATTGTATTTTTGATATTTTGTTTTTCTTTTTTAATCTACAGGAGGTTGTTTATTGTTGGTACCCCTTGTTATTCATTTCACTTTGTTTTTTTTTTAAATGTACCTGCCTGGGTGGTGGCCTGGGTACCCCCTGGTCTACCAGAAAATGCAGCCTGTCAAAGTAAACCATCCCGGGGTAATAAACGGCATCTGTATCTCCTGCTCTCAAGGACTCCAGGTGCTTCTTTCTCTCCCTGAGATATGTAATCCTCATGGCCCCAATTTTCCTATTCAGATAGGCCATGTCTGCCGTGGGGACCATGATCCGCACCAAAGAAAGAAGTTTCTCCAGCGCTGCGTTCCTCTTTGTTATGTCGGCATAAAACTCTTTGTGGAACTGCCACAGGCAGGGCATCTCCTTGTAGAGTTCGAGGAATAGCCCCATAAAATTTGGGTTTTTGAATGGATCCATATTGTCTGCAAGACACAACACAAGACAAACCCTCAAATCCTAATAATGCCATTAAAAACCCTCCTAATCTTGTCCCAACATCAGCCTAGATAGAAGCAGTCTAGTCTAGTGATGCACCAAGTTAACAATTTTATCTTTGTTTGCATGTTCGTCGCGGCCACGCCTCACTCTCTTCCCAGATCGTACGGACTATACACGCATGTTGCGTTTTTTATACAGTGCGCATGCGTGAAACTCTGCCCGCCCCTGACGTTCTTTCTAGACTATTCCCTCTTCGCTTCCGGCGCAGTGGGGTGAGCACATGGCGGAGATTACGCAGGTACGCACTGATAATAGTTCCACTAACGAGGAGGAGCGTGAGGAAAGCCCGGAGCCTGAAATGTCCCGATCCAGGAAGAGAAGATTTAAGGCCTCAAATATGTCTTTTGGAGAGATGTTGGAGATGGTCGACATATTGAACAGGACCGACTATGATGGGAAGTATAGACCTTACCCAAACCCAAATATCAGAAAGGCCAAGATCATGTCTAAAGTTGTGAAGAGTCTTCATAAGAATTTTGTGGTACGACGATCCAAGGATCAACTGAGAAAACGCTGGTCAGACCTGAAACTGAGGGAGCACGAGCAGTACCTAAGGATCAAGCGTGTTCTTAAAAAAAGTAAGTAGTTGTCGTGTGTTCATATGATTATTCTTGCTTGCATACTGCTCCATGTGCTTTGATTTCATGTTGTGCATTTAAAAATAGCCACTTTCAAGTTCATGGTTTCATTCGTTCGTAAGAAACATCGTTCTGCAGGGAAGTATTTCAGCTTAACAAAGTGTCCCCAATAATGTTCTCACCTTGGAACTCGGCAAAAAAACACAATTGTACAACACTTCCAAGCAATGTTTCAGATTCCTATTTCTGCCCTCTGTGTGCTAATTATTCTTTGTTTACATTCTCATAGGGGAGAGAAGACTCTGCAAGTATGAGGACACCAGGGACCACACCCCTCCCAAATAAAGGCAACTTCCAAAAGCAGAAACAGAGGAGCAGGAGGAGGAGGAGGAAGGAGAGATCGTGGAGGTTGGGCAAATTGTCACCACAACAGGTGAGTGTCGGAGAGCACAGCTTCCGGTAAGCTCATCAATGTATGTCACCATATTTTTATTACATGGTGTGTTTTTTTGCTTTGTTTTGTAGGTGATGTGGAAGAAGATTCCCGTTTTACCAGTGAAAGTGCCCAGATCCTGATTGGGGAGATAATGGGGTGCAATCGGGATTTGGAAAATATACAGCAAAAACATCAATGATGTTAAAAATAAAATGAAGAACATCATTGATGTTTTGGGGAGAGTGTGAAACACACAAAACTAGATAGGGTTTTATTTTTGATATTTTAAACAAAAAATTTTGTATTTCTCGAAATTACAAATTTGGAAGATGCACAGAGCGCTATCTCCCATCATGGGGGATCAATGTACGTGTTTTGTGTAAAGTGTCTGAGATGAAGGGGTTGCAGCCCCAAATCATGTACATTGATCCCCCATGATGGGAGATAGCACATGTTGACACACTGTGTGCATCTTCCAAATTTGGATTTTTCTGGGGTGACACCCCATGTGATGAAGGCAATATCAGCCCAGTTTGTACATACTCATGTCTGATATTGTCTTCACTTTTCAAAGTTGAACTTTGTAAGTTCCTGTGTTCTGTATTTTACGGTTTGATACATGCCTGTTTACACAAAAACAACAAGTAAACAAAATTTGGATTAAACTAGTTTTTGATACACACAATTTCTTGGTTTGTTGTAAAAACCTTTTCGAAACGCACATGTGAATGTGCTTGTATTAAAAAGTTTAATTTTCAACAATGTGTGGCTTCCTTTTTCATTGCGCCAAAAATGTATTTGTAGTACAATTTTAGTTTGTGCTGAGAAGGAGTGTGATTTACTAAAGGCAACTCCACTTTGCACTCCAAGTGCAGTTTCAAGTGTACTTTTGCAGTGCACTTGTAGTGCATAATGGATGTGCCTTTAGTAAAAAACACCCACAGTGAGGTGTAAATTTGGACAATCATGCCATTTTCCTGCCATGGTGCAGAAAATGAGCACGATTTTGGTCAGTAATGCACTACATACATTATTTACAAAAAGAAGGTGTGTGTGTAGCAGACCCACAACATAATAAGATTATCTGAAGAAGAGACTGTCCCCTCATCTCGCTCTGAACTTAGGTTTGCACTGTTGGTGAAAAAGGCACAACTTGAAAAAAACTGGCAAAGTGGGAGGCCACATTCTGCCATTCCTGTGGCGTTGAAGGACACTGTGTAGTGAAACAAGAACAAAAATTTGTAATTTGACAAATCAACATTGCAAGCAGATTAGACACCAACATTTTTGGTCAAAATTAGTATAACATTTTGAGAACTGAGTATTTAAAGCCTAAAGTATAAGGTCCCCTTATGAGAGTCATCACCCCCACCCCTAGCTAGCAGTTGGGGGAGGGAGATTACTAATGAGTTTGGCACAACCCCAAAAATGTAAAAAACGTCACTCTGCATGAATTGAAGCACACACATCACATTTTTAGACATTTTAGGGAGTGTTTAGCGAAAAGCAATACTATGGAGCTGACAAAAGACATTGGTAAGTGACTAGACTATAGTTTTATGGGCCAAGAAGAGCATGGTGGGGAAGTTAGTGAGGCAAATATGCCTGAGGACAAAGGGGCAGAGCGTATAAATTAGAGCATATTGCAATGATGGTAATTAGGGAATGAGGAAAAAAATGCAAGACATTAGCAAGCATGAAATACATAGAATGTGATGTTTAGGGATAAAACTTAGCTTCATATAGTCCTTCTGCAGGACCTGAATGATGGCAGAACAGGTCTCTGGAATAATGATCCCCAGAGCCTGGGGGGAGATGCCTGTAGAGAACTTGAGGTCCTGAAGGCTTCTCCCAGTCGCCAAGCAGCGCAACGTGGCAATGAGCCTCTGCTCCAGAGTGATGGCTTGCCGCATGCAGGTATCCTGCCTGCTGATATAAGGGGTCAGCAAAGCCAGCAGACGGTGAAAAACGGGGTCCGTCATCCGGAGATAATTCCTGAAATCATCAGGATTATTCTCGCAGATCTCACGGAGCAAAGGCATGTGCGAGAACTTGTCACGCTGGCGCAACCAATTCTTGATCCACAAACGCCTCCCCTCCCTGTTCATGGACCGGGCTTGTGTCAAAGTAAGAACCCCAACACGAAGCCCCTGCACAGCACAAACTCTACGACGAGTACGTAGATGAAACATGGTTTCAAAACGGTCGGCTGGTCAGAACGGACACCAGAAAGCACCGATAAACAGCAAGGCCTGAAAGAACAACCTGAATAGCAGAAGCAAGCAGACAATAAAAAATGCCTTTCAAAGCCTACTATACCAAGATATAGTCCACAATGATAAACAAATACTTAATGACTGCACGCACTGATTATCAGATACGCAAAGACAAGCACAAACCGAAGAGCAGTAACGATCTGAATCACAAATCTGAAAAGCGCGAATCGTCTCTACCCAAACTTCTACTAACACGAGATCAGCAGAAGGAGCCCAAAGGGTGGCGGATGTGGTGCTGAACTTCCCTTTTCTAGTCCCGCCGTACACGGCTTACGTCACCGCGTTCTTGGCAACCGCAAATTCCGACAACTTGGTCCGACCGTGTGTATGCAACAGTTTCGGACACAATCCGTCGGACAAAATCCGTCGGACAAAATCCAGCGGATTTGGTTGGCAGAATGTCCGACCGTGTGTACAAGGGCTAAGACGTAACTGTTCCAATGATTCTACATTTCTCCAACAAGCAAAATTGGTTCATACAAAAAGGCTACCAAGCAGATCTTATTAAGGATAAAATAAATAGTGTAGCACTGTTAGACAAGGAAGAACTGATACAGGATAATATAAAAAATGTAGAGAAGCAAGATATGGTGTCCATTATTATGGATTACAATATCCAATATAAACAAATTGAGAAAATTATAAAAAAACATTGGGAGATCATTAAAACAGATTGACATCTTGGTAGTCACTTACCAGAAAAACCAAAATTTGTATATAGAAGATCTCTTACGTTAAGAGATAATCTAGCTAAAAATGTGTTAGATCCCCCAAAAAAACTTTTTCCTTCTTTAAGGGCAAAGGTTATTATCCCTGTAAAAAATGTTATGCATGCCGACACACTAAGGAAAATAAAAAGAAAAAAAATAGCTTTGCTTCTACAGTAACCAAAATAGAATACGTGATAGAAGATTTTATTGCATGTCGAAGTGAGGGTGTTGTATATCTCCTAGAATGTCCTTGCCACATTCAATATGTGGGAAGAACTAAAAGAGAATTGTGAAAGAGATTAAGGGAGCATGTTCAAAACATCAAAAAAGGCTTTGAAAAGCATAGCTTATCAAGACATTATGCTAAATTTCATAAAAAGGACCCCTCATCATTAATAATTTGTGGTATTCAAATATATAAACCACATTGGAGAGGTGATAATAAAATTATTAAAATTAGCCAGGCCGAATCTCGATGGATCCATGAACTCTGTACTTTAGCACCCTCCGGACACAACGTAGAGTTTGATCTCAATTGCTTTATTTCCAATTATTAAAATTATTATAATTCTCCTTTTTTAATATAAATTTTACCCCTTTTGTTTAATTTAGTTTTTAATATAAAGGACATACTTGTCAGATGGTTGTTATTTTTAATGAGGAATCCCAATGAGATTATTCCTCTAGGTCTTTTTCGTTTTGGGGATTAATAAATTAATTTTTATCTGTAGGTCTCTACTTGGAGAGATAGTGTGACATTTTTTAGAATTATTCATGTTATTATTTTTCTTTGTCCACTAGATGGCCCTGAATAGAACTATCTAGTTTAATTATCAGTTATGTCTAATAAGGATCTAATCATTTTTAATGTCCACTAGATGGCTATATTGGTGAAGATCTGGTTTAATTATTATTATGTGAATCGAATGAGTTGTACCTCTCCTTATTTTATCCACTAGATGGCTATATTGAGCCCCTATTAAGTATATTTATTACTGGAGTCCAATGAAGATTATAGCATTCTCTAATATATCCACTAGATGGCTATATGGAGTGTTTGTCTTTATCTAGTATAATTAGGGGTTATTGGTGGTAATAGGGATATAAATATTTCAACCACTAGATGTCCTCAGTGATTAGTCTTCTAGTATGGATATGGATTAGATCGTTTATTTTGTTTTATTTTATTTATATATGAGTTGTAATTCACTATATGACCACCAGATGTCTCTATCCCCACAGGTGTTCATATTCATATATAATATATATATATATATATATATATATATATATATATATATATATATATATATATATATATATATATATAAATAAGTTAAATCCTTACAATCATGATGGCATTTTATTAGAATAAGTTTTAATTATTTGTAATGACCTTTTATGTTTGGTTATATGAAGATGTTTTCTCGATAGAAAGTTGCGCTGTTGATTACCGCTGCTATGACAATGGCGCTTATCGTATAAATACTCTGCCGACACCTGACTCCTTGACCCTTTGATAAAGTCACGTGGATGTGACGCAACGCATCAGGGAGGAGCCAGGTGTCACGATCGTCACTTGTTCTCGTTCCATTTGTTTGTATAACCGCGATTGGAATTTACATTGTAAGTGTGGTTATTATTTTTATTAAAGTGGTTTTAAAAAAAATACTACACTATCGGAGCCCCCTCTCCTCTTTTCTCATCTTATATATGCTGACCATTATGGCGAGCTGATTATGGGAGAAAATAAGGAGGACTAAGTTTGACATCAGTATATCTTCAGCGCTGTATGGCCTTTAGTGGTCTGATTCAGAGGTGAGAGGCTGGGGAAAATAAGGGGTGCACTGAGCACTGAAGTGTGGAATATTGGTGGACTGTCACAGTTTTGGGTGCCTTGTACATCCTGAATCACACTGTACGGAGATCGATTGAATTTTCATCACTTGAACGTTTATGTATATTTATTTTTTGGATTGCACATTTTTTTATTCAGATATTTATTGGGACACATGAATTTTTTATTACAAATTTTTTATTATATTTATTTTGAGTGGTTTTCACAGTTATGATTATTGCATAGCTGGTTGTTATATCAACTTTGTCAATAATGGAAACACTCCTGTATACACCGCCCTTTATCTCAAGCTTATATAATAAACACAATATATTGGTGTAAAGTTCACTTAATTGTGAATGAGCACAAATATGAATTCAATACAGAGGGACCTATATGAACAGGTTAACAGAAGAGTAGAGACCTGGCACAATATCTTATGTGTCAGATCTCTCCTTTCTGCCTCCTCAACTCACACACCAGCAAATCTTGCACAATATAGAGAAACAGCATGAAGAATATTTTATTCAATAGGATGACTCCCTTTAGCAGTTCAGTGCAATTAGAGCAGATAGGGAGAGAAAATTATAAAAAGATGAGAAAGGGTATTCCTTGAAATCCAGATGTCTTCAGCTAGCCTCTTTTATGTTGTAAATAAAGTAATCCAAAATGGCCAGGTGTAGCAAAGTTAGCAAAGCTGTGATTTATCCTGGCAGTAGTGTAACTTCCTTCTTTTATAACCCTAAATATGTCATCTGATATGGCTACTGAAATCAGTAATGTGTACTAAGCATAGGCATCTGCTTGCTGTGGAGCTCACCACTCCAAATCTCAGATGGATTAGATAAAGGTGCAGATGATAAGACTCCAGCCAGAACTCTCTCTCGGTGCCTTTGCTCTGGAAAATGGCAGTCGCTACACCACGCTGTTATTTACTGGAACCTGAATTGCAGGCGCCTCTGGATGACCTGAAACAACGGGCGGTCCACTGCACTGAAGAAGTGATGCTGTCCGCAGAGATTCCTCTGGGTATAGCTGTCCGGCTCACCGATGTGTAGGCCACAAATCGTCAGCAAACTCCCTGTCACACAGACCTCCTGCTGGCAGAGTCAAAACGGCATCCAGAGAGGCTGATCTAGGCCACGCCAGCCCTTTTTATATCCTCTCCCAGCAGTCTGTTCTGTGCACTCAGCATTCTGTTCCTTGTAGTTCAGATCAAATCTGTTGGCAGAGTCACTTCAGCATTCTGAACTACACATCCCATGATGCTTTGCTCTACATCCTCATACAGGAAGAGAGGAAATTCACACATAGAGTCCAGATGTCTAATACTGTGTGTGAATCGTGTATGCTATTTACTAGACAACGTTGTCTCTTAATTCTTATCAGTCCATGTGTTTGGTGGTGGGTTACCCAGATTTTTGTAATATTTTGTGTAATAAATTCCCCAAATTAATTAAGCTGCTTGGTCCACCTGTAACTTTTCTTTGAAGGGGTCCACTCACCCTTTTTAGCATTGGATAGGCAACTGGTAGCGGTACTGGGTGTTGCTCCTTTATACTCCACTGGCACCTAAATGCAGGAGCCTCATTCACTGGGACTAATCTTCCAGTGTGTATGGGGCCGTACATCTTTTTTCCGGTCAGTTTTCCCACACATTTGTGTCCCCATCATAGCCCCCCACACATTTGTGTCCCCATCAGAGCCCCCACATGTTTTTGTCCCCATCAGAGCCCCCCCCACACATTTGTGTCCCCATCAGATTCTCCCCGCAAATTGGTGTCCCCATCAGGGTTTCCCTAAATATTTGTGTCCCTATTAGAGCCCCTCACACATTTGTGTCCCCATCAGAGCCCCCCCACATATTTGTGTCCCCATCAGAGCCCCTCGCATGTTTTTGTCTCCATCAGAGCCCCCCCCCCCGCACATTTGTGTCCCCATCAGATTCTCCCCGAAAATTGGTGTACCCATCAGGGTTTCCCCACACATTTGTGTCCCTATCAGAGCCCCTCACACATTTGTGTCCCCATCAAAGCCCCCCTTTACATTTATGTCCCCCCATCATATTCTCCCAGCAAATTTGTGACCCCATCAGGGTTTTCCCACACATTTGTGTGCCTTTCAGAGGTTCCCTGCTAATTTGTGTCTCTTTCATAGACTCCCTCAAACACATTAGTGTCTCCATCACAGCCCATTGCACATTTATTTCTCCCAGAACCCCACTCAGATAATCCCACACATATTTGTGCCCCCCTCATGCACATTTGCGTCCCACTCAGAGCCCCCTGATACACATTTTAGCCCACCAGCACGTCTGTGTCCCCCTCAAAGACCCTCCCATGCACATCTGTGCCCCCTCAGAGCCCCTCCCATGCACATCTGTGTCCCCCTCAGAGCCCCCTGATGCACATTTGTGTTCCCCTCAGAGCCCTCCATGCACATCTGTGTTCCCCTCAGAGCCCCCTGATGCACATTTGTGTTACCCTCAGAGCCCCCTGATGCACATTTGTGTTCCCCTCAGAGCCCCCTGATGCACATTTGTGTTCCCCTCAGAGCCCCCTGATGCACATTTGTGTCCCCCTCAGAGCCCCCCATTCACACTTGTGTCCCCTTCACACACATTTATGTCCCCCTCAAAGCCTGTGTACATTGTTGTCCTTCTCACACACATTTATGTCCCCCTCAAAGCACCCCATATTTATGTTTCTCTAAGAGCCCCCTCCCACTTTTTTGTGTCCCCTCAGTGCTCTGCCCCATGTATATTTGCCTCTCTATCAAAAGAACAGTGTGCCTCTGAAACAACTACCAACGACCAACCAACCACTATCTTTAGTGCAGATCCGCTGCAATGTCCGGCTCTGCTCCTACTGTTATACAAGCACGCTGGGTAAAAGACACATGTTAAAAGTGGGCAGAAGCTGGAAGGTGCAGCGGGTCTCCACTGATGTACTTTAGCAACCAAAAGCGATGTCACCGGAAAGAAAATCATCCGATTCCCTCAATAACAAAGTCATTGTTGATGGAGAAATCCCTCCTGCGGAGCTATTGTGTTCTCTCAGCGGGATGGGGGTTGACTAGAGCAAACCCTGTCTAGAGAACACTGTGGTTATTGCTAGCTGCTATAGCGGCTGGCAATAATCGCATTCCAAAGATCCAACATGCTAGATGTATCGACTTGGCTACATTCAGCCTATCCATAGATGGTTTAAATCTTGGGCAGTCACTACTAAACCGTCCGCGACAACATTTGTGCAGCATTATTTTGTGGAAACCTTTAGTGAATTTTAGTAAACACAGCCACAAGATACTGTAATACCCAGCTTTTTGATAACATATAAAAGATGATGTTACGCTGAATAAATAGAATGGCAACAAACTATGGTATATTAATTTATCCATTGGCAGCACTTTAAAAGCCTTTACAGGCTACCAGTTTAGTGTTACACAGGGGGTCTTGCACTTGAATTATTGCTCTCACTCTGCCATTTGTGGCAAAACCTCAAATATGTGATATGATTGTCATTTACATATGTAGCACTAACCCCAGAAGGAGCTGCTGGTTTGATTGGGCTTACCCTTACCTTCTTCACCTCGATTTGCGTCTAGGGGTTTCCCGTAGTAGATGGCCCAGAAACTTTAGAGACTGATGACAGATCCGATTAAAGGGATTTTTACTTGCAAAAACGTAGTTAACGAACAGTCGCATAATATAGGATCAGAGGGTTAAGAAGAAAGTTCAGGTAGCCAACAAGGTGCCTAAATCAGGAATAAGTCTCTGCCACAGACTTTGTTGTAGAACACGTAGGAAACTAGGACTTGTAGAACACTCGTGCGGTACCAGTATCTTTCAGCCAGTTTGGCGATACCCGCGAAACTGGATTCACTTAGGTACTTCAGCCCTACCAGGCTCTTGCTAAGAAACCAACCCATGCGTGGCCTTCCTCTGAAGAGTCCTCCCCTGGATAGCTACGAAGTCGATGGGCCTCTCCACAACAAGAGACGGCACCGGACCACCTCCAAATCCTTTCCTTAGTTTCCCTGCCCCGGGCTAGGCAGCCAAGAGACATAAAGTCAGGTGGATCGGCACCCCAGGCCATAGCCTTCCTGGGGGCTGGTCAGGAGGACCAAGATCCATGAAGTCAGAACATACTTCTGGACCAGAACCCCGAACCACGTGACATCCGCATCTTAAGTACCCTCTCCCAGAAAGCACAGCAAGAGTGACCCTCCCACTGGGCTGACTCAGAGAGAAAGTAACCTTAAAGCACCCAACCAGACTATGGTTCCATGCCTGCCAGAAGAGACAGTGCCCCCTTATGGCCAGGCTGAACACCCTATAGTCCAGTCAGACTGATGCTGAGGTAAAAATTTGGAACAATTATACCCAAACCAAACTGCAGTTTAGGTGTAACTTTAAATTTCAAAACATATAATGCATGCTCTTCAGGAGCCGGCGCTGCATATATTTACATAAATATATAAATAAACACTATGTTACCAAAAGTATTGTGACACCTGCCTTTACACACACATAAACTTCATTGGTTGAACATAAAGGCCTGGCTCACAGTCTTCGGGTTGAGTTCTATCGGGTTGAGGTCAGGACTCTAGGCAGGCCGCTCAAGTTCCTCCACCCCAAACTCGCTCATCTATGTCTTTATGAACCTTGCTTTGTGCAGTGGTGCGCAGTCATGTTAGAACAGGAACGTACCATCCCCAAACTGTTCCCACGACTTTGGGAGCATGGAATTGTCAAAAAATTTCTTGATATACTAAGGCCTTAAGAGTTCCCTTCACTAGAACTAAGGGGCCAAGCCCAACCTCTGAAAAACATCCCCACACCATAATACCCCCTCCACCAAATGACCAGTGCGTGTATAGGCACAATACTTTTGGTAATATAGTGTATATATATATATATATTTTTTTTTATCAACTTTATTGTTACCACAAGAGATGGACAACATCCTTTGTGATAGCATGAGCCGTAGTAAGAGGACTTCTTTATGGAGAGATCTGGGGTCTGATCTCTCCTTTGGCCTCCAAAGCATCTGATCAAACTGAGAATGGTTTGATCAGATGCAGTACAACAAACAAACAAGCAGAAACCAGAAGTGTCACAGAAGAAGGGCAGGAACTTCTATCCCTGCAACTCTTCTTAGTGAATGCGACCGAACCAGTCACATCGATTCTGGTCTCCCCAATAGAACAGGAAAGCCCAGTAAAGGTAGGGTCAGGAAGGGGCGACCCCTTCAGTCTCCTGTAGATGTAACCTAGAGGCTGGCAGTGGCTCCTGCTGCTGTGTTAGCCAATGGGGAGAGTGAGATCTGGGAGAGCTGCTGCTCTTCTGGATCACAATAGGTATAAAAGGTGGGCTGGTGGAGGGAGCTGAACCCAGAAGGTTTTTTACCTGAATACATTAAAGCAGTGGTCATCAACCCTGTCCTCAGGGCCCATTAACAGGCCAGGTTTGCAAGATAACTGAAAAACATCACAGGTGATATAATTTGCTGCTCAGTGATTGCAGTATTCTAGTCTGCATCTCCCCCAAGGTAATACATAAAACCTGGCCTGTTAGTGGGCCCTGAGGACAGGGTTGATGACCACTGCATTAAAGGATACGCTCACCTTCAGGAACATGTTACATGTTCCGCCTCTTTTTAGGGGGTGGAGACCCTTGGGCAGAGTGTTTGGGGCTTTTTGCAGAGCTCAAATCTAGTTTACAACTGATAATGAAAAACTGTCAGCACAGTACAAACAGCACAAAATATTGGTAAATATTACTCCACAGCTCCCTTCTAAATATTAAAAAGCAGAAAACTTGCGAGGATTTTTAAGTATGTGAAGAACACTTAATCACCTGCCAAACGCCTAACCGTAAATGTACGTCAATACTTTACAGTTAAATACCAGGATTATGGCTGCAGCTAGATGCCATAGCACCGGTATCTTTTTTTTTTACAGGTGATCAGCTTTAAGATAAAAGTGACCCCAGCGGTGTTGTTGTTTTTTTCAATTCATAATTTTTTCCCAAAAATTTGCCACATAAAATATTACAATGGCCACTATTTTAATTTCTAGGGTCTCTACTAATATATATATATATATATATATATATATATATATATATATATATATAATGTTTGGAGATTCTATGTAATTTTGTTGCAAAAAATACAGATTTTTACTTGTTAACAACAAATGTCAGAAAAAAAGCCTGGGTAACAAGCATTTTTTTTTTTAATGCTGTTAATGGCAGCATGTAACAAATATAAATAATAAATATATAAAGTAGGCGTTATCACAATTTTCCTACAAAACTGGAAAAAAACACTTTAAGTTATCTTTCTAAGACCTCAATACCCTTTCAGATTGCCTCTTATTTGGTTGTTTTATGTTAATTGCCATGGAATTCCATAAGTGGCTGCTTTGGCCACTAAAATCCAGTTTCAGTGTGGTCTAATTTTTTTTTTTATTTGGGGGGGGGGGGGGGGGGGGCGGGGAATTGAAGGTTGACCAAGGATGGCCTTGTATGCATAATACCCTGTTTATGACTTTGGGCTTTGAACATCTTTGGCTAGAATACCAAGACCAAACAGGAACTGGTAACAGTCATTTCATGTGACATTTATAATGAAGGGAATATTCTTTATTAGTGATAACCTAGAATAGTAATCCCATTGTCCTGGAGCAACTAATATGTTTGTATAAAAAGTAATATATTGAGTTGAATGTCCAAAGAAAACCTCAACGATAAAGTGGAAGACGTTGCTGGAAGAAAGCCTTAGGCAAAGGGAGTGGTACTTGGAACTGAAATACGTTGAGAGGAACTTGATTGTACAGAATTCATTTGTAATAGCTACAATATATTAGAATAGAACAATATGGTAACCGGGGTAATTGGCGCTACCTACAAATAAAACTCCTTACAAATAGAGTGAAGAAAAGTCCTTCTACCGGGATTCCTCAAATCCTATAAGGTCCTAATTATTTCTATTAGGATCAAGAAAAAAGGCAACAGAAACAGTTCCTACTAGAATCTATTACAATCATAAAGATGGTCTAATGTGTATCAGCCACACCCTACAGAGTAAGGTCGGTATATATAAAATATATAATCCCGAATAGATCATGTGTTCATCCTAAAAAATATATATATAATAAAAAAGGGGTATATGCCAAAAAAATGCTGCTATTATGCGATTTTCCAAGTTACAAGCTACTCAAATGTCCCAAAAAACAGCAATATTCCTACTGGAAATTAATTCCTGAGATTGACAGATAGATCCAATAAACGAAGGAGAAGGGAGAGAACCAAAAACCAAACAACAACAAACAAAAGACAAAAAATTGTATATGTGTATCTGTTGCTAAGTGCAATATTGCCTAAAATCGCATTATCGCCAAGATATATTTAAATAGGCAAATTCCCAGTAAGAGGCGTATATAAATGTGCTTGTGAAATTATAGTTCAAATCTTAAATATACAAGCTATAAGTGCAAAATGCTAATATAAACATATATATAAAAAATATATTATATATATATAAAAAGTGCATCAAAAAGTGCGGGTGAAAAAGCAAAAAAGCAATTAGCCAACAAATTAAATGAACAATCCATAATGAAAAAATATAAATAAAAGATAAAAATAAAAAATATATAAAAAGCAAACAAAAATAAAAATAAAAATAAAAATAAAAATACAAATAAAAATAAAAATACAAAAATAGTGTCCAATTATCCAAAAAAAATCTTCAATAGTGCAAAGAAAGTTCAAAAGTGACTTTAGTGCTTCTTGTGCAATCTTCAACGTGACTTCTGTGTTCCCCCACAAGGTACCCCACTCACCAGAAGAATGCACCCCTGCAGGGGTAATTCGCCTTGAGATCAAAGTCTGCCGATATCCAGCTCCTCAATCGCATCCAGAGAGAGATTTCTCAATCCCTGCCGATATCCAGCTCCTCAATCGCAACCAAGGGGAGATTTCATATGTCCTCATAAGAAAAAAATTGTAGCCTCCATAGTGTGATTTGTATAAAAAATCAATTTATTGCCACAAAAATATAAAACAATAAAAACATAAAAATTAAAATAAAAAATGGAAAAAACAAATCTCATATGTTGAGACAAGATATGGAAACACAGTCCACTAAAAAATCACTCAGCCCCCATATATAAATAAATGGTAACGTTCCAGGAAAACAGATAGTAAATCCTAGAACCAAGCTGAGAGAAAGATAATGAACCATAAGCTAATGGCACTATATCCCAAAAAACAAAGGACTAAGAGTGCAAAAACCACTTAAAAACAATGTACCAGGATATATCCTGTTGCATATGGTCACTCCAGTTTATGTAAGTCCCCCAGGGATAGAGCCCTTCTAGCGTAAAAATCAATCCGAACGTGGAAGCCGCTCGGTAGATACGCAGCTGCGGCTTGCACTCCAACTGCGTTCCAACGAACGGAACTGACGTAATAGGCGTAACTCCGTCGAACGCGTTTCGTCATTGACGTCTTCAGCAGCGGTATATTAGAATATTGTCTTTCTTAGATCATTGTATCTTGTGGTTGTTATTTTTGTAATCTGTATTATTTTTTATTATAATCCTAAACATTGTTTAAATTTGTGTTTAAATCTTTATTTAAATCTGTGCCCCCTATATAGCATTAAAACTTTGATACACTGTTTTTCATTTGCTAATGCGTATTCCTATAATCTACCGTCACACTTAAAAAACAATTGCCGATCGCAATACGTAAATATATAAATACATATAAATACATATAATACATATAAATATATAAATATGTAAATACGTAAAAATAAATACATAAATACGCCACCCCCATCAAATCATTCTCTGCAACTATTATCTTTTGTACCACCACCCACTCCCTTTAGAATGTAAGCTCTACGAGCAGGGCCCTCCTGTACCTTTTGTATTGAAGTGTACTGTAATTGTGTTGTCCCCCCTATACATTATAAAGTGCTGCGTAAACTGTTGGCGCTATATAAATTGTGTAACATAATAATAATAATAATAATATACATTGCGGCTTTGAAGTGGTTTACCAGGGTTATGGCTGAAGTGATATTGCAGGAATTTCGGGACTCTCCCTCCTTATTGGCTGAGACAGTAGCGGGGTGCCATTGGCTCCACCTGCTGTCAAAGTCAGTGAGCCAATGGGGAGAGAGAGAGAAGGGGCGGGGCGGAGCTGAAGCTCCATGTCTGAACTGACAGAGAGAGCAGCGGCTCGGCTCTGGTGCCTCCCCCATAGCAAGCTGCTTGCACTCGGCAGGAGGAAGGAGCCAGGAGTGCCAAAGATGGATCTGCAAAACCACTGCACTTTAACCTATATAATCTTGACTTTTTGTTTGCATTGATTTCTCAAGCCCTGGGATCACGAATGCCAAGGGCTAGCCTTTCTGGGTCAGCAACAGTAGATCCCAGAGACAGAATCTACTGCTTTAGCCTTTTGGCTTTTAATTAACAATAATCTAATATAGTTTGTTAGCATAAGAAACAAGCAAACAAATACCAACAACAAAAAAGACATAAACAGAAACACAGGTTAAATGTTCTAGGCCAGGGCTCTCCAAACTTTTCACTTTGAGGGCCACATTGTATACTTTACACAAATTTGCGGGCCGAAAAAAACCCAGTTCTTTATAAAATGACCCACAGCAGCAGAACAGGATATAATTGGATAGGCAGCTGGTAGCGGTACTGGGGGGTGCTCCTTTATACTCTACCCGCACATAAATGCCGGAGCCTCATGCACTGGGACTAAACTTCCAGTGTGCATGGGGCCTTACATCTTTGTTCTGCTCAGTCTTCACACACATTTGTGTCCCCATCAGAGCTCCCCACACATTTATGTCCCCATCAGAGTCTCCTTGTAAATTGGTGTCCCCATCAGGGTTTCCCCACACATTTGTATGCCTTTCAGAGCCTCCGCACTTATTTGTGTCTCTTTCATAGACCCCCTCACACACATTTGTGTCCCCATGCACATTTATTTCCCCCCAGAGCCCCCCTCAGATAATAACACACACATTTGTGCTCCCCCCACGCATATTTGTGTCCCACTTAGAGCCCCCGATACACATTTGAGCCCCCCAAGCACATCTGTGTCCCCCTCAGAGCCCCTCCCATGCACATATGTGTCCCCCCTTAGAGCCCCCGATGCACATTTGTGTTCCCCCTCAGAGCCCCCATGCAAATTTGTGCCCCCTCAAACACAAGTATGTCCCCCTCAAAGCCCCCACAATTATGTTCCTCTCAGAGCCCCCTCCCACTTTTTTGTGTTCCCCAGAGCTCTGCCCCATGTACATTTGCTTCTCTATCAGAAGAATAGTGTGCCTCTGAAACAGCTACCAACCGACCAACCAACCACTATCTTTAGTGCAGATCCGCTGCACCTTCCAGCTCTGCTCCTACTGTTACACAAGCACGCTGGGTAAAAGACACATGTTAAAAATGGGCAGGAGCCGGAAGGTGCAGCGTGTTTCCACTGAAGTACTTTACTGCCGATCTTAGCAACCAATAGCGACATCGGGAGGAGCAGGCACTGTCAGATGGGAGGGCATGCTCTGCATTCTTTGGGAGGAAGGGGCATATGCAGCGGATGTCCCAACCTGAAGAAGCTTGAGCAGAGACCGGTCCCTGCAGTATGTCTGAGCACTCAAGGCTGGAAAAAACATCCTAGCAGGTGGGATGTGGCCCACGGGCCCTACTTTGGAGACCCCTGTTCTAGGCAATGAGAAGGAACAGAGTTAGTGTAGACTCACCTAACCTGTAAAGGTAAATGAAATTTATGGCGTATGGGAAGAAGGAATTGTATGACACAGTGTTATCTGATTAATACACAATCAGATCTCGCAATGAGCCGCTACCTAAGATCTTAACACTGCACCAACGAGAAACCTAATATGAATAGAGCAGCCACTTTAAAGAAAAAAAGTGTAATAAAACAAGATCTACCAAAACATAAATTTAAAAGTTAAATAGTGGTGCTAAGTAATGCAATAACATAAACATAAATATTACACACCTAGTGAGTGGTACTGTGTAAACATTAGAAAGAAAAAGTCCATATGCTATGATACTAATAATACTGGGTGGTATCTCCGTGATAAATATTCAGTTGATAGACTGATCCGACACCACGCCACATGATCAACACTGTATTCTCCACTTCCCCAGTTGGATGTAAACCAGCATTAGTTGCCTCACACTCTCATGTTTGGCATATAAAGCAGTAGACTCCTCAGGGTTATGAATATCCCATCAAGAACATTCCAAATATCCCGAGTAGAGATGGACGAACTTCCGACGGGACATTTCACGAACGTGAACCGCGAACGCGGCCAAAAGTTTGCGAACCGCAACGTTCGCGGCGGGCCCCATTGACTTCAATGGCTGGCGAACCTTAAAAACCTACAGGTCATATTTTCAGCCACAAAATACTTACTAGCTGTGCACACATAGTCCCACCACATGGCCACTGACATAACACATGTATGAAGTGAATCTGGGATCGACAACTACAAGCATTCTTTTTTTATCTGTGAAATTTTGACATCACAGGACTCAGGAGCGCATGAAGGCAATAGAGGAGAGAAAAGGTCAGGGTAGGCTATGAAGAGGGTGCAGGAGATGATCACCAGCACCGTGATAGAGAGCACTGACACCAGCACTGAGATAGAGTGCACTGACACCAACACCGTGAGAGCACTGACACCAGCACCATGATAGAGTGCACTGACACCAGCACCGTGATATAGAGCACTGACACCAGCACCGTGATAGAGTGCACTGACACCAGCACCGTGAGAGCACTGACACCAGCACTGTGTGAGCACTGACACCAGCACCGTGATAGAGTGCACTGACATAAGCACCGTGATATAGAGCACTGACACCAGCACCGTGATAGAGTGCACTGACACCAGCACCGTGATAGAGAGCACTTACACCAGCATTGTGATAGAGAGCACTGACACCAGTACGATGATATAGAGCACTGACACCAGCACGTGATAGAGAGCACTGACACCAGCATTGTGATAGAGAGCACTGACACCAGTACCATGATATAGAGCACTGACACCAGCACTGTGATAGAGAGCACTGACACCAGCACCATGATAGAGAGCACTGACACCAGCACCATGATATAGCGCACTGACACCAGCACCGTGATATAGAGCACTGACACCAACACCATGATAGAGTGCACTGACACCAGCACCGTGATAGAGAGCACTGACACCAGCACCATGATAGAGAGCACTGACACCAGCACCATGATATAGAGCACTGACACCAGCACTGCAATAGAGTGCACTGACACCAGCACTGTTATAGAGTGCAAAGACACCAGCACCGTGATATAGAGCACTGACACCAGCACTGCGATAGAGTGCACTGACACCAGCACCGTGATATAGAGCACTGACACCAGCACCGTGATATAGAGCACTGACACCAGCACCGTGATATAGAGCACTGACACCAGCACCGTGATAGAGAGCACTGACACCAGCACCGTGATAGAGAGCACTGACACCAGCACCGTGATATAGAGCACTGACACCAGCACCGTGATATAGAGCACTGACACCAGTACCGTGATAGAGAGCACTGACACCAGCACCGTGATAGAGAGAGCATTGACACCATACCAGCACCGAGATAGAGAGCACTGACACCAGCACTGATACCAGAAACTCGCTGCTGGGCCCCAAAAATATGACACCGCTCAACCTCTTCAAACAGGAGGGTACGGGCATATAGTACGGTGTGCTTTTTTTGTACAAGGAATTGAGCCAAATGTAGAAAAAAGGTCTGTGTGCTTGAATAAATAAATTGTTTATAGAGATATACATGGTCTACTGGTCACATGTGTTGAATTCCTCCGAGATCCATGCCTCATTCATTTTTATAAATGTGAGGTAGTCAACACTGTCGTGAGCTAGGCGAGTGCGCTTATCGGTCACGATCCCCCCTGCTGTGCTGAACGTCCTTTCGGACAGGACACTGGATGAGGGGCAAGCCAACAGTTCCATTGCAAATTGGGCAAGCCCTGCCAGATGTCAAGCCTGCTCACCCAGTAGTCCAGGGGTTCATCACTCCTCAGAGCATCCACATCAGCTGTTAACCCGATGCTGGATCCGGATGAGACCTGTTGATGGGTTGGCTGAAAGAATGACCTCATATCAGAAGTCACCAACACATCTTTAAACCGGCCTCTTCTTGCAGGCGCTGTTGGATTGGTACCCGCAACTCTTTCTCTGGGAGTGAGAATTCCTCCTCTGTCAGCGCACAAAAAAGCAGAATGCAGCATTTCTCAAAGCAAGGCCTGGAAGTGCTCCATTCTGACAGCCCTCTATGACGGTGGTAACATTTCGGCCATTTTCTGTTTGTACCGGGGGTCTAAGTACGTTGCCACCCAGTACTGGTCCTTGACCCTTATGCTTTTTATATGGGGTCCCTGTTAAAACACTGGAGCATGAAGGCCCCCATTTGCACTAAACTGGAAGCGGTGTGGTGGCCTGGCTTCTGCTCATCATCCAGGATAATATCGTCCTCCTTGTTCTCCTCTTCCCATCCACGCACAACAACAGGGATCCCAGAAAGGCTTAAAGCATGCTCTTCTTGCTCCTCCTCATCCGCCCCGGCACCAACCTCCTCTGACTCCTCTTCAGACTCCTGTTGTTGACTTGTCTCAGATAGAGTAGCCCCCCTGGGAATTCATCCAGCATTGCGACTTCTGCATCTTCCTGCTCCTGCTCCTCCATGGCTTGATCAATGACACAACGCAATGCATGCTCCATAAAGAAGGCATAAGGTAACTTGTCACTGATGGTGCCATGGCTGTGACTGACCAGTTTGGTGATCTCATCAAATGGCCGCAGAAGTCTGCATGCATCGTGCATGACCAGCCACTGGCACGGCAAAAAAAAAACAAGCTCCCCAGAACCTGTTCTGCCGCAGAGTTCGTACAGGTAGATGTTAACTGCACATTTCTGCTGGAGCAGCCTATCAAGCATACAGAAGGTTGAGTTCCATCGCGTCGGGCAATCGCAAATAAGACGGGCAGATTGTGTCACCGTTGAATGTCAGCAAGGTGAGTCATGGCCATGTAAGATCTTCTGAAATGGGCCGAGATTTTCCTTGCTTGCCGCAAGATGTCCTGGACCCCAGGGTATTTGACATCGAATCGCTGCACGACCAAGTTTAAGACGTGTGCCATGCATGGCATGTGAGTAATTTTGCCCTGTTTCAATGTGCTAAGCAGATTGGCACCATTGTCACACACCACTTTACCAACTGTCAAATTGAGCGGTGTTAACCACTGATCTGCCTCTGAACGCAAAGCTGAAAGGAGTGCAGAGCCAGTGGGGCTCTTGGCTTACAGGAACAACAGACGCAGCACAGCATGGCAACGTCTCACCTGGCATGTCGAATAGGTTCTGGGGAGCTTGGGCGGCGCAGCGGAAGTGGCGCTAGCAGTGCAAAAGGAGGAGTCAGCCGAGGAGGAGAGGGAGGAGGATGGAGTAGGAGGAGAAGAAGAAGAGCCAGGCCTGCATGCAATCTGTGGCGGTAAAATTAAATCTACACGGGTGCCATGGGTTACATGCTTGACGGCCATGAGAAGGTTCACCCATTAGGCAGTAAAAGTGATATACCTTCCCTGCCCGTGTTTGCTAGACCACGTGTCTGTAGTAAGATGTATCTTGATACCGACACTGTGGGCCAGAGATACATTCACTTGCCGCTGAACATGGCCATATAGCTCTGGGATGCCCTTCTGTGAGAAATACTTACTTCCTGGGACCTTCCATTGTGGTGTTCCAATGGCCACAAATTTTCAAAAGGCCTCCGAGTCCACCAGTTTATATGGCAGTAGTTGGAGGGCTATCAGTTCTGACAAGCCAGCCGTCAACCGCTGGGCAAGAGGGTTATCCGGCATCATCATTTTTTTACGCTCAAACATTTGGCCCACGGAAGCCTGCCTTTTTGCAGAAAAATGTGAGGATGGCGTGATGGAAGGTGGAGTGGAGGACAATTGTGAGGAGAGAGGAGAAGGAGAAGTAGAAGACAAGGCTGGACGTGAGAGCCTGGAGTGTGGCTTTGTGTGTTCCGTTGCTCCCACTGGGCTCAGTGATGGCAGCTCATGTGCCTTCTTAAGGCGGTCGTCCCTAAGTGTGCGTTGGGCTTACCGCGACTTATGCCTTGACTGCAAAGATTGCAGATGGCAACACTATTGTCATTAGCGGACACGTTAAAAAAAGCCCACACTGCGGAGCCATGTGCCGCTGTCCTGGGAGCGCCAGATGTGACCGTACATGGTTGATGCCTCGCTCCTGATACATTAGCAGTCTGCTTTGTCCCTCCTGTGCAATGTAAATTCTTCCTGCTTCTCCTCCCTATCTGCTGGTCCATACCTCCCCCTGAACTCCTCTCCTCTTCCTCTCTTGTGGGCACCCACGTGACATCACTAGACACGTCATCATCGACTTCACCTTCCCCACCGCTATAATTAGAGATCTCGGAGTAGGCAGCAACAGCGGAGACCAACCTCCTTGGGCTGATCTGGGTACTGTCGTCAGACTGCTGACTGGCGGTTGTTGCTACCTCCTCTTTCTGATCCAATGCCAAGAGTGGCTGCGCATCGGAAATGTCTTGATACGGATCGGAAAATAATTCCTGTGACTCGAGCAGAAGGTATATGGTGATGATGGTGGTGTTGGTGGTAGTGTCTTTGGGGGTGCACACACAGCAGAGAGTGAAGAAGAGGGTGCAGATCAAGAGGATGAGGAGGGTGCAGAAGAGTAAGGCTGAGTGAGCCATTCAATCAAGTCTGGTGCGTCCTTTGACGTAATCACATGCACCTTCTGCAATTTGCCACTTTGGCTCAAGCCTGTTGCTCCTGTACTACCCCTACCACCCCTGCGGAAGGGTGTGCCTCTTCCTCTGCCTGTCATTTTTTAAATGACCCTGTGACAAAAGTCTCTAGAGAAGTGCAGTATGTATGTGGAAGAAGGTATATAACACCCCGCTTCAATCTGTCGTTTTTGGGGGCCACTGGTCTATCACACCAGTTATAATACTTTTTTTTATTGCATTTTTCACTCTTTGTAGTATCGCTGCAGAACCACTCAGCAGTCACTATGCTGTAGAGTGGAAATGCACTATGCTATGCTTTCTATATGTGCAAGTATTTTATACGTGTATTACACCCCTATATACTGCACACCAAATAGTACACCTATACCAGTTCTTACAAGGACCTTTGTGGACCTAGTAGCTAGTGATTTGCAGACTGTCCCTCAGTCCCTACACTGATAAAAGACAGCTGCAGAAACGAGCAGTAATCTGCAGCACAGCAATGCACCAGCACCCTATATATTGTACACCTATACCAGTCCTTAAAAGGACCTTTGTAGACCTAGTAGTAATAGCTAGCGATTAAACTGACTGTTCCTGCTCCACACAGCATCCTGTCCCTACACTGACAAAAGACAGCTTCAATCACCAGCACAGCAATGCACCAGCACCCTATATATTGTACACCTATACCAGTCCTTAACAGGACCTTTGTGGACCTAGTAGTAATAGCTAGTTAGTGATTAAACTGACTTTCCCTGCTCCACACAGCGTTCTGTCCCTACACTGACAAAAGACAGCTGCACTCACCAGCACAGCAATGCACCAGCACCCTATATATTGTACACCTATCCCAGTCCTTAAAAGGACCTTTGTGGACCTAGTAGCTAGTGATTTGCAGACTGTCCCTCAGTCCCTACACTGATAAAAGACTGCTGCAGAATATGACAGCAGTCAGCAGCAGTGCACCACAACCCTATATATTGTACACCTATACCAGTCCTTAAAAGCATCTTTGTGGACCTAATAGTAATAGCTAGCTAGTGATTAAACTGACTGTCCCTGCTGCACACAGCGTCCTGTCCCTACACTGACAAAAGACAGCTGCAATCACCAGCACAGCAGTGCACTGAACCCTATATACTGTACTACACCTATACCAGTCCTTAAAAGGACTTTTGTGGACCTAATAGCTAGTGATTTGTGTCACTACAGTCTCTCCCTGCTGCACACAGCGTCCTGTCCCTACACTGACAAAAGACAGGCTGCTGCAATCACCGGCACAGCAGTGCACTGAACCCTATATACTGTACTACACCTATACCAGTTCTTAAAAGGACTTTTGTGGACCTAATAGGTAGCGATTTGTGTCACTACAGTCTGTCCCTGCTCCACACAGCAACCTTTTCCTACACTGACAAAAGACAGAATGTAAAATGGCCGCCAGTTCAGGTCTATTTATAAGGGAGGGGGAATGTCAAATTGTCCATGTGCTGAAATGTCTCAATTGGCTGTCCTGTACCCGACGATGGATGTGTCATCATGGGTCAAAGTTCTTTCACACTGTAAACACATATGTTTGTCGGGTGAACGGCGGCAATAGTCCGCGGATCGGGCAAATCGTGAACACGCAAAATTTGCCGCAAACCGACCGCCATGCGAACAGTTCGGCCATCCCTAATCCCGAGACCTAAAGATATCCACAATATGTGGAGGAAAATGAAACTCCAAATAGTGTAATAATGTAAAACATTGGAATTTATTAAAATCACATGGTCTAAAGGTAATGTACTTACAAAAAAGCAAAATAAAACTTGCCTTGGTATGGTATTGTCAGGGCTGGGTTAGCCCTTCCTCCTCTGGGCTGGCCATTCAGCTGTCGGCTAATTGCCAGCTCTCTTCTCTTTCCACAGTTACCAGCTGCTCCCAATGGTGCTCGTCTGACCTGCCTATTTAAAGCCTTCCTGCTCACTTTTTCATTTGCCTTCGCATTGGTCACATCACTAGGAACCATCTCCTGCTGTTGTTTCAAGACTGGCTTGCTGACATCCCTCCTGGCTTCCACCCTGCTTGCAGTTGCTCTCCTTTGATCCCTGACGTCTGGACTGGCTGATTACCCGATCTGGTTTATGAACTTTGGACTGGCTGACTACCCGATCTGGCTACTGGACTCTGGTTTGCTTGACTATGTTTTTTCCTATTTACCTTTTTATTTTTATTAATAAACAAGTGTGATTTGATTGTACTTCTGTCTCTGTCTGTTTCATGGTTCCTGACAGGTATGCAGATGCCAGAGATACCTAGTCACGGCGGACATGGGTTAAACACGGAATCTCACTTGGCCAACGCATCAAAACACGCAGAGTGTCACTTACGGTGATGCGTAAATGTCACTTCCATTTTCCGTACAGCCACGTTCCAGCGCGCTTCGTCACTGCGACTTCGTTCTGGGTTTTGCTGTACAGCACGGCAACGTTAGTTAAATACTCACACATTTGTAAATGAAAAGCAATCTCTTACCCACCCACATAGTGTGCCTGCCTCAAATACACAGATATACATTGCACATATGAAAAAAAACATGATATCAATTACAGTCATCATGTCTATTACTCAGTACTCAATACATAATCACTGAGTATAGTCCGACACATAAAATTACATTCATAAATATAATAAATATTTAAAGTATGTTAATAAACAAACAAATATAAATGTAAATACAACATTTAAATTAGAATTAACACCTAAACAAAATTCATATTCGAAGTAGAGTAAAGTGGGACTTTGAATGTGCCTCAGTGGGGTGTAAATAATAGTTTATAACACAATTTTTAAAGAATATAGAAAAGCTTTAGTTGCCATCCGTGGATGGGGACTTTATTTTTCTTTGAACAATAAATTGTAATTTTTTCAATTAAGAACATAACAATTAAAGTTGCTGCATATATGTCAGACTTCACGTACCTGACTGATGAGCCTGAGATAGCAGGGGAAGGCCTCCGTTACGTGTCTGGTTCGCGGCTCTGGTAGTATAGACAGGAGGCACCGGAGCGCAGAGTGGTAAGAGAGCCTGGCGGGTTACTGCAGGAGGAAAGGCCCAATGGTCTCGATGCAGGTGAATTAGTGATCACCAGGCAGCTGGACACTGGCAGCGGATGCAGAGCAGAAGCTGAGCAGGAAAGTCCAATCACAGGCCTAGTCAGCAACAGACAGGCAGTGCAGTACAAGGGGTCAGGCAAGTTCAAAGTCCGGGTCACAGGCAGGGTTGGCAACAGGTGGGCAGCGCGGTACAGAGGAGCAGGCAGATTCAAGGTTAAAGACAAGCCGGGGTCGGAGGCTTGAAGACAGGATAATCCAAAGGTCAAGCCGGGTAGTTAGGAGATTAGATGCTCAGGCAAGGTAACGGGTGCTAGTATACAGGGAGCTGCAGATCGGACAGCACCAAGCACAGTGCAGGGACAACCTAAATAGGCTGATTGGCGCCAATCCAAATAAAAGGATTGGGAGTAACAGGTTTCAACAGGGATACGTGGCAGACTGGATGAATTTTCAGCGAACCGGGTAAGTTAAGCTCGTAGGTCACATCGTTAATTTTTCTCTTGACCGAAAAGGGACCCATGAATTTAGGACCCAGTTTCCTCTAAGGACAAGCCATTTTTAGGTTAGCCGTGGAGAGCCAAAATTGGTTGCCAGGTTCTAGGACAAGCTCTCCCCACTTCTTCCTGTCAAACATCCTCTTGTTGTATTCCTGGGTTTTGGCCATGGTCTCCTGTAGCAGTTTGTTGTTAGTAAGGAAGAAGTCCATTGTTTCAGAGACTGCGGGGATGTCACACTCGGGTACAGAACCAGGCAGAAAGGATGGATGGTAGCCGTAGTTTGCAAAAAAAATGGTGTTTGCTTAATGGCGGAATGCAAAGAGTTGTTATAGGCAAACTCGGCAATAGGCAGTAGAGAGACCCAGTCATCCTGTGAGAAGGCAGAAAAGCAGCGGAGATACTGCTCCAAAGTCTGATTAGTTCTCTACATCTGTCCATTCATCTGGGGGTGATAGGCAGATGAGAATGCCAACTCAATTTCAAGAGAACTGCAGAGAGCCTTCCAGAACCTGGAGATAAATTGAACACCTCGATCAGATACGATACTTACTTCACCGCAATACATGCACAGGTTATTGACTCTTCGGCGTTGCCGTTCTTCCTGAGTGAAGGATGGATGGAGGAGACCAAGCTGCATTGGTTCAGAGGTGTCGAGTACTGGAGAAGGAGGTGCAAGAGAGGTCGGCCTGAAAGAGCTGGTAGCACTAGGGTCCTTGGGAAGGACCCAGGTGGGGAGAAATTGGCTGGTGGTCTTCTCAGAACGGCGTTCCCTGAGGCTTCGGTCAATTTGGATAGACAGATTAATAAGCTCCTCCAAGGATTGGGGTATTCAGACACCAGCTCGTCCTTAAGTGAATCGGTTAGTCCCATGCAGAATTGGTACAGAGGAGCAGGCAGGTTCAAGGTCAAAGACAAGCCGGGGTCAGAGGCAGGCAGAAGACAGGATAATCCAAAGGTCAAGCCGGGTAGTCAGGATATCAGATGCTCAGGCAAGGTAACAGGTGCTAGGATACAGGGAGCTGCAGATTGGACAGCACTGAGCACAGTGCAGGGACAACCTAAATAGGTTGATTGGGCCAGCGCATGCACATGTGCACCCGCACGTGCCCGCACAGGCACGCGCCCGCGAATGCCACCACGCACCAGCGCACCCCAGGGCACCCAGTACTGCATCCACTCTGAGAACTTCCCTGACAATATATTACACAGCATTTGTAATACGATAAAACTGTAACGGCAGATAGTATAGAATTTGTTCAAGCCTTGATGGCCTAGTCCAGCCTAACCCTAATGGGTTCAAACTGTAGGTCCGGGAGGTCACCATGTTAAACTATGATTCAAATAAATAAAAGCAGTGCAGCGCAAAAAACGAACAATCACATACACAGAAAAAGAAGATAAAAAGTCCATAAGAGCACCAGCACGTGTCCATACAGGGTAATCCTATCAGTAGGCAGGCAAGGTGAAAAATTCCAAACAAGTGATGTCCTCCACCAATTGTAAATGCAAGCAGCTCACCTCACTGAATGGACCCCTGAAAAACAGTTGGGTCAAACAAGCAGCCCCTTATCTATGGGTACATGTACTGGTCTGCTCGATGTCTGTGTCACTGGGGATGTACTTGTAAACAAAATAGATTTCATGCATCCAGATAATAGACTCCAAAGTGTTCCATCGTACATGCAATAATAATAATGGTACAAATAGTGCTCTCCGTATATTAAAATATAAGCGTATTTATTTAAAAAATATTGCACTTACAAAGATCTGCACTGTCCCTCAGTGCTAAGGATCAACAACGTCATAACATTAGCCACGAGGCTGAATGGAGGACACGGGTGACATCACATAGTCACGTGGTTCCATACGCATTGCGTCCCAGGGGGCGGGACTTCATCAGCGGTGATGCCGTGACACCACCCAACATTAGCACTGTCACACATAAACACCATAGCAACCTAGTAAACAGCTAAGCAGGAACTTCCGGCCCACCGCTAAGCCACTAGATAACCAGGGGAAGTTACGCCTTATGGAACACCATAGCAACATGGTAAACAATCAGTACTATGACCAATCTATATCCTGCCGCTGGTGTCCACATAAGCGACAGTATAGCTGGAAGATATGCCATACCAAACACAGTACATCCAGTCTATATTGGTTAGGTTTAGATACACAAAACCAAAACACATTTTAACTCCCTGGATACCAGAAAGCCAGCAGATATACCGGCAATCACAGATCATTGGAACAAAAAGCTACTTGAACATAGCTCAAAAACTTAAACAAAAAAATAAAATAATAAAATACTTTTGGTTATAAAGGGTCATATTGACTCATTATTTCTAAAATGGGATATAAAATAGTTCTACATCATGCAATATAAAAATATATATATTATCACAAATAAAATAAAATAAAATAAAATAAAACCACCCACGTCTCTGTTAATCCTCGTGTCTATCTTACAATAAGAGAAAAAAAACACAACCACTGCAAAAAATATAATAATTAACATAAAAATTTAAAATACACAAAATAATATTTTAACGGTCTGAAATAAAGCAATTCACATCAAATTCAACATTCAAACCTGTCAGCACAAGTACTTTTGTTTCATGTATCCAGTGATATTTTCTACGACTGAGTTGGCGTACAAATTTGCAGTCTCTCCAGTGTTTCAGTGTTTCACAACTAGGGATGAGCCGAACACCCCCTGTTCAGTTCGCACCAGAACCTGCGAATGGACCAAAAGTTTGCACGAACATTAGAACCCTATTAATTACAATGGATGCGAACGTTCGAAATCTGAATTGCTAATTATAATGGCCAATGTGCATGTTATTGTCCTAAAAAGGGTTTGGGGACCCGGGACCTGCCCCAGGGGACATGTATCAATGCAAAAAAGAAGTTTGAAAAACTGAAGTTTTTTCTGGAGCAGTCATTTTAATGATGCATAAGGTGAAAAAAAAAGTGAAATATTACTTTAAATATCATACCTGGGGGGTGTCTAAAGTATGCCTGTGAAGTGGCATGTGTTTCCCATGTTTAGAACAGTCCCTGCACAAAATGACATTTGTAAAGGAAAAAAAGCCATTTAAAACTGCTTGCGGCTATTAAAGCATTAATTAATTATTAAGTAATGTCTTGTCCTGGCAATATGGAGGAAAATCTTTGAGAAAAATGGCATGGCTACCCCATCACCCCCCTATCGCAGCCCATTACCAGCCCCTTTCGGTCTTGTATGGATATTAAGAGGAACCCCGCACCCAAAATATGTCTTATTATTGTTAGGCAGATGCCTGTGTTGCACAAATGAACTACACAACACCAGCAACGAGGGGGTAGATTCAGGTGTATGCTGTACAGGAGGCACACTACACTAACTGAATATTAGGCAGATGCCTGTGTTGCACAAATCAACTACACAACACCAGCAATGAGGGGGGGGGGGGGTAGATTCAGGTGTATGCTGTGCAGGAGGCACACTACACCCACTGTGACAGCGCTAGGTTAGGAAGCAAAACAATGCTGACACTGTCCCTGCCTATCCTGCTCTCTCCCTGAACACTATACTCACTGTAACAGTGGTATCTAAAGAAGCAAAGCAAAGCTGACACAGTCCCTGCCTATTCTTCTCTCTATGAACGCCGCAACACACTACACAAAGCCGCCGCGCTGGCGGCCTTATATAGTGTGGGGCGTGTACTAAACCCCCTGAGCTATAATTGGCCACAGGCATCCAACCTGTGGCCGATTATGGCTCTCCTCGCTGCCGGCGCTGTGATTGGCCAAGCATGCATGGTCACAGTGCATGCTTGGCCAATCATCAGCCAGCAATGCACTGCAACTGGCGCAGTGCATTGTGGGCCGTTTGTATCACACGAATTTGATGCAAACGGCCCACAAAGTTCTGTTTTCGATGAACAGACGAATGGCCGATGTTCGATTCGAACATGGGTTCGAATCGAACACCGGGCTCATTCCTATTCACTATTCAAAGGGGAAAACACTGCGCTATGCCAAACAAACACCAAAAAAACTTTAAAACAGCTGCCAACACTTCAAACAAACAAAGTTCAGTGAATATAAGGTAGCAAATAGTGTGGCGCTAAATTTATATAGCAGAATCGTACATAAAAAATGATGTGGTTGTGAAAAAACAGAATATAAATGTACAAAAAATGTGACATAAAAACTGTGAATACTGAAAACCATTAATAACTAAAATAGTGAGTCCCAGTGAACAAGTCCACATATATTAAGTAGTGCACAAATGTTGTGGTAGGTATTCCTCACAGGGGAATCAGGGAATCCACAGATCAGGTGAAACCAAGTGTATCGACTTGTCTGAAGTAATTTAAAAGATAGGTAGAATACTCTTACCAGAGAAGATGGACTCATCAGTCTTACGACAGTTGAGTCAACAGCGCTTGGGGTCCAAACATGGAACCAAATGATGAATTGAGGGTAGTCCGAATGGGTGCTGGGGAGGCTTCAGATGTTATAAGCCCATGGTGAACGTCTCTCGAAGCGTCACTCAGAATATCAGGATTGAATGTGTCACATTTGGGGTTCCAACCCCAAATGTGGAGGGAGGTCCACAAAAAATAATAAAGGAAAAAGAAAGCTCCAAATGGTGCAGGTCAGAGAGTAACCATTGGGTTTTATTTAAAAAGTCATAAAAATGAACAAAAATTATGACATGTGATCACAGAAATTTTTTGGAAATAAAAGCAATGTGGGGTGCCAGATGCAAGCCTGACGCGTTTCGACAAAATATGTCTTCTTGCCCCTGTTGAAGACATATTTTGTCAAAACGCATCGGACTTGCATCTGGCACCCCACATTGCTTTTATTTCAAAATGTTTTATGTGATCACATGTCATAATTTTTGTTCATTTTTATGACTTTTAAATAAAACCCAATGGTTACTCTCTAACCTGCACCATTTGGAGCTTTCTTTTTCCTTTATTATTTTTTGTGGACCTCCCTCCACATTTGGGGTTGGAACCCCAAATGCGACACATTCGATCCTGATATTCTGAGTGACGCTTCGAGAGACGTTTTACCATGGGCTTATAACATCTGAAGCCTCCCCAGCATCCATTCGGACTACGCTCAATTCATCATTTGGTTCCATGTTTGGACCCCAAGCGCTGTTGACTCAACTGTCGTAAGACTGATGAGTCCATCTTCTCTGGTAAGAGTATTCTACCTATCTTTTAAATTACTTCAGACAAGTCGATACACTTGGTTTCACCTGATCTGTGGATTCCCTGATTCCCCTGTGAGGAATACCTACCACAACATTTGTGCACTACTTAATATACCGTATATACTCGAGTATAGGCCGACCCGAATATAAACCGAGGCCCCTAATTTACCACAAAAAAAATGGGAAAACTTATTGATTCGTGTATAAGCCGAGGGCGAGACATGCCTGTCCATCCCTGTGTGTCCGTCCATCCCTGTGTGTCCGTCCATCCCTGTGTGTCCATCCCTGTGTGTCTGTCCATCCCTGTGTGTCCAGCCCTGTGTGTCCGTCCATCCCTGTGTGTCCGTCCATCCCTGTGTGTCCATCCCTGTGTGTCCGTCCATCCCTGTGTGTCCGTCCATCCCTGTGTGTCCAGCCTACCTGTGTCCCGAGCCTGCGTCCCGAGCCTGCGTCCCGAGCCTGTGTGCTTCTGCCATGCCAGGATCACCGCTCTTCTCGTCTGACAGACGGCGTCGGCGCCTCGGCGGCCATTCCACTGTTCAAAAGCCGCGCCTCCGTCTGTGATAGGCGGAACACTCAATTTCCCAGCAGTCTGTGTTCCGCCTATCACGGACATCCTCTCATCCTCGTCCGTAGTATGAGGATGAGCGGATGTCCGTGATAGGCGGACCACTGACAGCTGGGAAATTGAGTGTTCCGCCTATCACAGACAGGGAGGCGCGGCTTTTCAATAGTTGAATGGCCGCCGTCTGTCTGCTCGACACACTGATCGGGTAGACAGACGGCGGTGACTCGAGTATAAGCCGAGGGGGGCACTTTCAGCCTAAAAAAAGGGGCTGAAAATCTCGGCTTATACTCGAGTATATACAGTATGTGGACTTGTTCACTGGGACTCACTATTTTAGTTATTAATGGTTTTCAGTATTCACAGTTTTTATGTCACATTTTTTGTACATTTATATTCTGTTTTTTCACAACCACATCATTTTTTATGTACGACTCTGCTATATAAATTTAGCGCCACACTATTTGCTATCTTATCATCCCTATTCACAACTTTTTCTATCCCCCAGAACTTCAGACCCCTAGGGTTCTGATTGTGAACTAATTTAAAATGCCTGGAAACATTGTGAGTTTTAAGTTCCTCCTTGATGTTATTCACATGCTCACCCAATCTTACATGAAGGGGCCTAGAAGTCCTACCAATATATTGTAGGCCACACTCACACTCGAGCATGTAAACAACACCAGTCGTGGCAAATGTAATCAGTTGCTGAATTTTATACTCTTTATTTGTTGCTGAAGACACAACCTTTTTACATTTCTTGATATTACACTTCGAATGCTTACACACAGTACACTTACCGCAGGCATAAAAACCAGAAAGAAAAGAAAACAAATGATTATCTGACTGTGTTGGTGGGTCAACAACACTGGGAGCCAAACGATCTCGAATGGTACTAATAGAGGGTGGTGTACGTCACTCCGTCACCGCAGATGAAGTCCCGCCCCCTGGGACGCAACGTAGGGAACCACGTGACTACGTGACGTCATCTACAATTTCTTGGGGATTGCATATTACCTTGCTTGAGTTGTGGTGGAATCAATTTAAGAATTTTATTTTTTTGTTGGCGTTGGCGCAGTTGAGAAGCCAGCAGTTTACCTGCTCTGTTTGCTTGAGAGTAATATTTTAAATTTTGTTTTTTTAATATTTATCATGATCAGCAATTAGGACAAATCTGAGTTCAGTTCTTAAGTTACTAAATTAGCGTTCTAGATTTATGTCTTGGGTTTTTTTTGTTATGTAAGGCAGTCCAGATTGGATATATCTTTTAGTAATGTATTTATTTTATTATTTTTACTTTTTTTTTTCTCTAGCGGCTATTTGTATTAGAAGGCCTCTGGCATAAGCTTTGTGAGAGCACCATAATGTATAGTAATTGACAGAATTATTATCATTCAATACAAAAAATGCCTCAAGGTTTTTTTTCATCACAGACTAATGTTTCTCCTGAGAAAGAATAAATGTGTTATTCCTCCATAAATAATGATTGGGACAAATTTGGTTTGAATTCATTTCGAGTGTAATTGGTGCTTG